>NC_142011.1:161049963-161371213 GCF_049901735.1 Notechis scutatus | reverse complement strand
TAGGTTCTACTATATCATATGACCTAAAATGGACACCTAACATCAAAAACTTTGTTGCTTGTATCCTTATGATTTATATTGACTGTTTCCTAGTATGATTTGATTGTTGATTGTACCCTATGACTATACTTAAGTGTTGTACGTTATGATTCTTGATTCTTAACAAATGTAACTTTTCTTTATGTATACTGAGAGTATTTACACCAAGACAAATTCCTTGTGTGTCCAATCACACTTGGCCAATAAAGTATTCTATTCTATCTATCTATTCTACTAAAGATAATTCAACACCATAGATTTGCTGCCACGGGAAAAAAATATCAAGATCTTGGATTTCTCCTAATTGCTAGATAACATCAGCATAGCACACAAGCCAACTAAAGCCCTTCAAAACATCCTAAGCAACAAAAGACCCAACAACCCCAAAAGAAAAAAAACAGGAGTCATCCACAATATACAATATAACGACTATAACAACCACTATGTAGGACAAACAATCAGAAGATTGGCAGAATGTATCCAAGAATATTAATCAGCACTCAGAAGACATGATGAAAATTGTTTAATTTCACAACATATAGACAGATTTAATCATAGTTTCAATTGGGAAACTGTGATGATCCTAGATCAAGCCAAGTAAAAAAGACATCGGGGAATTTCTAGAAGCCTGGCACCCTGACAAATCAGCTATTCATAGGCACATAGAAATTAACAACATCTATAGACTATGGAAAAGTGATTATCACCCAGCCCAAAAAGGAACAAAAAGATCTAAACATCTCTCCACCAGCCATCAGCACCCAGATCAGCATAGATTAACTCCAAGACAACAATAAGCAAACAATACCCCAATCAAAAAATTGCCAAAACCAAACAGCCCAACTAAAGAATCTCTCAGAGCAGCCCCACCAACACTAACAGGCAAGCCACTAGAATATAAACTGACAGCAAACAGCACTCCTTACTAACACTGATGATGTTACCTAGTTTGGGTAATGAAATGTCTTCAAGAAAAAAACCCACCTCAGAGAACACCAAGGACCCTTCATGATAGATAACATATTTTAAAAAAATCATTGGCAAGGTCAGCTATAGGTCAATAGCTGCTATAAACCAAGATTTGGGTGAGGGGGTAACATTGCATCATTGGATTACTGTACATTAAAATGCAGATTTTCCATGTTGACAGTTTTAGTGGATATGCATCAATTTGCTAAGAGCCTGGGATAAATCTGCCAGATAGAGATTGATCAGTAAAAGAGCAAGCACATATCCTTGCCTGATTGCCTTTGTGGAGCAAAATAACATTAGAGACATGGCCATTTATGTTGCATTGTACCTGAGCTGAGGTGTTAAAATATAATGCTTTTAATAAAACCCAGAGGCAATGCTCAGTTAACAGATGCTCTAGGTTGGACTTTGCAAAGATGGAACTGAATATGTTTATGTGCTGCCAGTTTAATCTGAGAATTTCTAAAAGCAAAGACATGGTTGAAATCAAAACAAATGCATGACCCCCCAAAAAATAGCTGGCAGAAAGTATATAAAAACATAAAATTGTCTTAGAAAACATTACTTCTAATATATGTATATTGTTGTAGTGACTCAGTGCAGCCATATTGGCTATTTTGTTTCTTTGCTTTAGCACAATAGGACTGGCAAAGTTACAGGAACAATATCATGAGAGAAATTTATCTTTTTATCACACATCAAGGTTGGTCCATAATCTCAGATGCTGCACAAGCAGTGAAATAATTAAACTCATGAAAGAGTGAAGGAATCTGCCTCCCTGGCCCTTGTATTACATCAGTTGACAACCTCTTAAAAAGCACTTTTTTCTGGAGTCCTTCAAAACTGGATCATTGTATGATCCAAAACTGTTACTAGTTTCTTTATGCCGCAGTAGATAGGACTGTGAATTTGAGAACTCCAGGTTGTTAGCTCAATCCAGACATATGTTTCTTTCACCTTGGGAAAAAAATGCACTGTTTCATGGGCAAAAATTATTCATATATTCATTTTAAAAAATGCAATACCAAAGCCTGTGCTTCCAGGTCCCCCCAAAAAAGTTTAGGTAAAATATTTATTTTGTTTATTTTTGAAAAGTTAATGAAAACATGAAATTAAACATAATAGAAGGTCCAGTAGCATTTGCCAATATATAAATATTGGTCCTATCAAAAATCAGCAGAGTTATCTATAGTTTATTCTTCTTAAGAGTAAATAACTTACAAAACATTGATTGCTAAAAGTTACATTTAACAGGGACCTATTTTTGACATGGTTGACTCAAGAAATGTAAGCATTATTGAAAAAAAGATTTAAAAAGTACAAAAAAATAAAGCAAAGCAGAAAACTTAGCAAAGTTAAGTTAACTTAGAGTTAACTTAGAGTTAAGTAAAGTTAATTTAGAGTTAAGTAAATTGTTCAATATTTCATTCATTAATTTCATTAAATATATAACTTTGAAAATGAGAGATCACTATTAAAATCCAAACAACATATAAATATCAGCACAGTATAAACAATAAAAGAAATTTAAAAATAAAGTACATTCTGTCCAAGCCACAGAAGATCTATTCTGATTTAACCCATTCTTTAGAAAGAAAGATGCATTTTCCAGTAGGAAGCATAAGTTAGTCTGTTTTTCTGGTTCATTACCGAGTGCTTAAAAACCAATTTGGGGTGGGGGGCGGGAGGTTGCCTTATTAGGTTAGAATTAATCAGAGCAATTCAATGTGCATAGAAACAAAGCATTAGAAAATTCCAGCCAGCAAATTGCTTACTTGTCTAAAATGTTGGTCCAGAACACTTAGAGCAGTTACAAAAATATCCATTCAAATCTGAAGGTACCCTCTAATAAATGGAACCTATTTTAAATGTTAGTATAATATGTAGCCTGGATACAGAATTACTCCCTGGCTTTCATAAACTCTTATCTGTCCCATTTTGAATGAAATTGGCATTCCTTTACAATGTTTCTTTCCTTATATAAACTGATACTAGTCAGAATGAAATCATCTCATCTAACTGGCTCATGGCATCCTATTCTCATGGCATCCTATTCATTACACGATCCACCACATGGGAACAGAAATGTATTAAATACAAGAAGCCAGTGTCATAGATGGAATAGTGGAATGAACAATAATAAAATAATATTATTGCTCCCATAATCTGAATGATTGGCTAGGGAAATATAATGTATTTGCTTGTTTTGCCTTGAAGACAGAAGTTTAACTTGCTGACTAATATAGTCATTCAGAATTTGCTTTGTCTTCCTTTTATTCTTGAAGTATTGGCATCAGAGGTGGTATTCAGCAGGTTCTGATCAGTTCTGGAGAACCAGTAGGGGAAATTTTGAGTAGTTCGGAGAATCGGCAAATACCACCTCTGACTGGAGATTTTACAGTATCCTTCCCCTACCACGCCCACCAAGCCACGCCCACAGAACCGGTAGTAAAAAAAAATTGAATTCCACCACTGATTGGCATTAAATACATTTTTTGCAGTTAGAATTTAGATCTGAATGTATTGCTGATTTTTCTAACCAATCAACTTAATGGTTACAGAATATGTCTTCCAGTAATTCATTCTCATATATCATACTTGCAAAATGAATTGTTTTGATTTTTTGCCTTTCTGTTCTCTGCCTTGAAATTAATCAGTAAACTACTATTGAATTAAATATATCTGTGCATGATAAACTTCTATTATAGTTCCATAGATTAATTTCTTTGTCAACATTATTATTAGAATCTATCAAGGCACCAGCATCAGATGAATTAAAGTTTGAAACATGATTATAATATTTCTTCATTTTGTTGTGAACAAGGCTAACATCTCATCAATGTTTCTTTTTTTAAAAAAAATTTTTATATAATTTTTATTCTAGAAAAAAAACATTTATTTGACATACATTTAAAACAGACAAATCACACACACACACACACACACACACACACACACACACACACATATATATATATATATATATATATATATATATATATATATATATATATATATATATATATATATATATATGAATAGCGGGAAAACCGAATAACATCCATATATATATATATATATATATATATATATATATATATATATATATATATATATATATAATACACATACATACATACATACATACATACATACATATATACATTTTACAGCGTATATTGAGCAATGGTTTTTTTTTTCTTTATTTTTATCATTCACGTGATCTGCCTTGTTACAATAACTCCTTCGTTCTTTTAATGTTTTAATTTCTCTATATAGTTTATAATTAAATGCACGTCTTCTGTCATTTCCATAACTTATCCAAATATCAAATATTACCTTTTCTTTAACCAATCATACCAAATGTTCCATATTTCATAATAGTCACCATCTTGTTTATTTTTTAACAATTTGGTTAGGCTATCCATCTCAGCACATTCATGTATTTTTTTAATTACCATATCCTCTGAAGGAATGAAAGACAGTTTCCAGTTTTGTGCATAGGTTATTCTGGCCGCAGTTATGATGTGCAAAATTAAATATTGATATTTTTTCTCCACTTTTAAATCTATCATACTTAGCAGAAAGGTTTCAGGTTCAAGTTTTAAATTTTGTTTTGTTATATTTAAAATCCAATTTCTAATATTTCTCCAAAACTTCTGAGCACATGGGCAAGTCCACCACATGTGAAAATATGTTCCTTGTGCGTAGTTACATTTCCAACAGTTGGGTGGTAGGTTGGGGAATATCTTAGCCAGTCTCGCAGGAGGTAGGTGCCTGTGATGAACCATTTTATATAAGTTTTCTTTATACGAGACTGACATGGTTAATTTGTAATTTGTTTGCCAGATGTGTTCCCACTTATCTAATTCAATACTATGACCCACGTTTTTAGCCCAAATTATCATAGATTCTGTGACTGTTTCTTCTTTTAATTTGTAATCCAAAAGATATTTATATGTTTTACTAATTGTTTTCTTTTCCTCTCCTAGCCATATTTTATCTAATTCTTGTGGGATCATATTAAAGCTAAATTGTTCTCTATCTTTTTTATAATGGGTTTGTATTTGTGCAAAGGGCCACCATGCTATCTCCTTTCCTTGAATTTGTATTTGGTTCCTATTTTTAAGCTCTCCAGAATCATATAGTAAATCTTTATACCTGACAATATTTTCATAATCCAATAGATTTGGATATGTGACTGCTTCCAATGTAGATAGCCACAATGGAACCTTTGGGTAGTGTTTTTTTTTAATCTTTTCCCAGATATTGAACAACACATTTCTTACATGGTGCCTTTGGAAATATGAATGTTGTTTAGACTTTCCAACCCACATGAAGGCGTGCCAGACAAGTTGGAGATCAAAACCTTCTAATACTAATAACCTTCTATTTTCTAATTTTATTTATTTTATTTATTTATTTGATTTGCCAATTGTTTACAAGATAATAAGTATAAGTGTATACATAGTTGTGAATACATGAAATGGGTACATATAAGAAAATAAAAGAAGAATAAGAAACAATAGGAGAGGGACGGTAGGCACGTTGGTGCGCTTATGCACGCCCCTTACAGACCTCTTAGGAAAGGGTGAGGTCAATAGTAGACAGTCTAAGGTTAAAGTTTTTGGGGTTTGGGGAAGAAACTACAGAGTCGGGTAGAGTATTCCAGACATTGACCACTTAAATTAAATTGACATTTAACCCAATCCTTAAGCCAGTTTACTATAGCAGCATCATAATATAATTCAAAATCTGGAAGGCCAAATCCTCCTTTTTTCTTGGCATCCTGTAATAATTTATATTTCACTCTGGGTTTTTTCCTCTGCCATATAAATTTAGATATACATTTGTTTAATTCTACAAAAAAGTTCTTTTCCAACTTGACTGGCACTGTCTGAAACAGGAACAACAGTTTTGGCAAAATGTTCATTTTTACTGTTGAAATACATCCCAATAACAATAACTGCAATTTGGCCCAATTATCTAAATCTTTAACTATTTGCATTATTAACTTATCATAGTTATATTTTTTAATCGACGAACATCTAGAAGTCAACCAGATCCCTAAGTATTTTACTTTATTTAACCACCTGCATACCTAATTTATTTGCTAGTTCTTCCTTCTGCTCCTTTGTACAGTTTTTTGTTAACACTTTTGTTTTTTCTTTGTTAATTTTTAACCCTGCCACCTTTCCATATTCTTCTATTTCTCTTAGTTGTATAGGGCTCGTTTCTAAGGGTTCTTCTAATATAAATGCCATATCATCGGCGAATGCCTGGAGTTTATATTCTTCTTTTTAAATTTTTAGTCCTCTAATCTCTTTTTTTTGCCTAATTTGTGCCAAGAGCGTCTCTTCTGCCAATATATACAATAGAGGAGCTAGGGGGCGGCCTTGTCTTACTCCCTTATTTATCTTTATGGTATCTGTATTTTCCCCATTTATTAATATTTTTGTGGTTTGCATGTTATAAATTGTCTTAATAAATCCTATAAAATTTTCACCAAATTTCATGCCTATCAGTTGTTTAATAAGGAAGTTCCAATTCAGGTTGTCAAAAGCCTTCTGGGCATCTAAAAATATCAATGCCATTGTCTTGGTTGAGTGTACTTCATAATATTCTAGTATATCCATAATGGTTCTTGTATTTGTTTTTATTTGCCTATGGGGGAGGAAGCCATTCTGATCAGTGTGGATAATTCTACTTAATACTCTTAGAGAAGAAGGGGAAGCCAAAAGACTAAGAAAAAGAGAGCCTAGAACAAGAAATGAAATGAGAAATGCCTCACACAGTCAGTGACACTGATAGAGAAATCACTTTATTTTCAGTCAACATCAATGGTTTAAATCTATCATCAAAAAGAAAACAGATATTTGAGAAACTTAAAAATCAAAATGCTGACATAATTTGTATCCAAGAAGTGCATATTCCAGATAATCAAGCAGACCTCTTAAAGAATATAAATTTGAGTAAAATGTACTCGGCACTTGCAAATAAAAAAAAAAGAGGTATTATAGTATATGTAAAGGATTGGTTGCAACATAAACAAATATACAAAGATCAAGAAGGGAGAATGCTCTTTATAGAAATAAATGTAAATCAGAAAAAAATGTTATTAGTTACAATATATGCCCCGAATACAAACCCAAAAGACTTTTATAATAGGCTTCACCATAAAATAACAGAATTTGAGTATGCTAATGTATGCATTGTAGGAGACTATAATGCAGTCCCAGACAAAGATAAAGATTATAGAACTCCCCCCCCCCAAAAAAAAAAGAAAGAAAGAAAAAGGAGAATACTCCCTTCGTCTTTTAATAAAATGGTAAGAGAACTTGAAAGATGTGTGGAGAGAATTAAATCCAAATAAAAAACAATATACTTTTTTTTCGAACCCCCACCACTCTTGGTTCAGAATAGATCAGATATGGATGGACCCTGGGCCAATGGAGAATATTGAAAGGATCAAGATTTTGCCAAATCTATGGGCTGACCATAATCCCATTCAAATTAAATGGAAAGGAAAGAGAAAAAATCTCATCAATTTTTATAATGTTACTGTATGATTTGCCCTCAAATTCTTTTAGTCCTGAGATATATAAGAAAATCTTAAAAGTAAGTGATAAGAAACTGCTCTAATATTTTGCTCACAATATTAATGTATTATTCTCACCCAATCATCGACTGCTAATTTAGGTACAAATTTCCTGCACAGCCCTTTCAAATAATATCTAATCATCTAGAAAGGTCACAATTCAATACCAAGGGATCTGCAGATCTTCAAAAAAATTATTCTTTACTTTCTTCTTTGGCGGGCAATTTTATAGACTGACATTTTTCTGTATTTGTTAATAAAATCATTGAAATGTTCACTAGAACAAAGGAGCTGGGGATCAAATAGAATTTGATCTTACATTTTTTTAAAAATGTTATTATTTTACATTTAAAAAAAAGAAAAGGTCAAATAATCCATTCTAGTTTTGTCTTAACTATCACAAAAATGTTGTTATAGAATGAACAGTGCCGATCCAGATTTTTATCTTCAACATTTGATGTGAAAAGTATCAAAAGCCTGCAATCTTTTGGATAACTATTTTACTGATTTCTATATATTGATCTGGCAACTTGGTCAAGAATGGCAGCTGTTCACCCTTCCAGTTTGCAAGGCTTCGGCGGTGGCAGGAATCTGCAATCGTGCGCGGTTCCTGCTGCGCTCGCTGCCGAAATGCCTCCGATCCAGCTGGATCTGGAGGATATGGTTGCCCCGTAGAGGCAACCAAAGATAGAGGAGATCCGGGTAGGGGCTTGGGTGTATCGCAAACCCCCTCCTCAGCCGGCTAAACTCCTTTTTCCCAAGGCGGTGGAGCGGCGGTCAGCAATGGCCGCCACAAAGAAGCCTGCAGCCGGACAAGATTGTGCAGGAGGAAGTCGGAGAAAGTGAAAGTTTTTGGCTGAACCAGGACAACAAGGAACCTTTAAACACCCTGGAAATTTAATCGCTTGAATGATACATTGTTTCCCAAGAAGACTGTAAAAGCGGGGGAAGAAAATTGAAAGGGAAAGTTATTTTCTCTTACTCTCCCTCCCCACGGAAATAGCAGATGGAAATCTGAAAAACCTGCTTGGGCACAGAAGGTAACTAAACTTGAAATTTAAAGCCAAGGGGATAAAAGATTTCTGAACATTGGAATTAAAAACTAATTATTATTTTTTTGCTATAAGTGGGAGGGAAGAGGTAAAGAACTTATTTTAAGATTGTACTGAAGGAGACTGCTTGGAATTTATAAGACCAGAAATAAATGGCAATAAGACTTGTAAAAAATTATTTTGGAACTGTGTAATTGAATTTTACCACAGGAAGAGAAAATATAAAAAGAAGAAAGTGCTAATGAAATAGTTTGTCTTGATTTGGACTGCTTTGTGACTTTGGGATTTTTGGGAACTATTTCTTGAAAGATTAAAAACATTTGGGTTGTTCTTAAAAAAAATGTCATTATCTGTTGAAGAATTGCAAATGGAATTTCAAAAGTTAAAAAAAGAGGAACAAGAAGGCAAGGGCTCTTCTGGATCTATTCTTCACTTTTTAGAAATGGCGATTTCTACCTACCAAGAAATACAACAACAAGAAGGCTGGGATGAAGAAGAAGAAGCCATCTTTAATGGACAAATAATCTTAGTTGAGGAAGAAAAGAGAAAGGGGGGAAAGAAAATGGAGAACTCAGAACTTAAAAAAGCAACCAAGAAAGGGAAAAATAAGATGAAAAATCGATACAATGTCAGAAAGCAACAGAAAAGAGAAATACAACAGAGAGGGGAGATTAAGAGAGTGGAGTTTGAGAGATGGGCGGGCAAAAAGGCTAGAATTGATAAGAAAGGAAGGGAAAAAGGAAAGAGAAGTCATAAAGGTTTAAAACAAGATGTTAAAAAACAGGTTTTTTTCAGAGACAAAGGGTAAAATATAATTTAAAAAAAAGATTCTGCAAAAGTACATAAGACTGTATTGTAGATATTAGTATTTGAAATCGAGTTAGAAAACTGAAATATTATATGAGTTAATAATGCATTAAAGGGAATGTATAAAAATGTTTAAGATTTAACAATAGAGTTTAACTTCCTATGGAATATTGTTTTTACTATATTATAAACTTAATTTTCTTTTTTTGTTTTATTATTCTAAAATGTAGTACTTAGAATGTACTAAGCAGAATCAGTATGGAAAGTATGTATTATTTTAAGTGTTAAATTTAGGGGAAAGATAAAAAGTTGTCATACTTCAACCAGTGATTACAGGAGAAATATTGTATTAGAAAGAAAAGATAAATAGATAATTGAAAGAGAACGGACAAAAGATGCAAGTATAATTATCTAAACTGAGATGAAATAAATAAAATAGAATTAAGAGAGTGAATAGAAGAGAGAAAATATATAGAAAATATAGAATGTTAAATAAGATATGAAATAGTATATTAAGTGAGCATGAATTTGATTTATGTCTGTACAAAAAGATGTAACCCAGGGTAAGCCGCTTTCCAAACAGAAGATTTATGTATTTATGTTTTGTGTTTTGTTTGTCTATGTTTGAACTAATAAAACGCTAGAAGAATGTTGGAAGAGAATAACGAAATTGTAAATAAGACAGATGGATACAATGAATATATACATTCCAAGGCAAAAGAAATATAATTGAATAGAAGGAAAGGGAGAAATAAAGAGAAGTTGGGAAAAGATATGAAGTTGAATAGATAAGATAAATATACATATTAAATTGTGCTTGTATGGAAATGTGATAATTTGGAATTATGCTGTCTTTAAATAAGATGTTTTATTTGTTTTTTCAGAAAAGAAGTCTTATGTTATTATATTCTACGTTTTGTTTGTTTGTGTATTGTTTTTAAAAATTAATAAAATTTGTTAAAAAAAAAAAAGAATGGCAGCTGTTCCTGAATAAATTTCTTCTGTTATTTACCAAGTCTGCAAAGCAGAGCTCCTTAGTTCCTTATTTTAACAAAAATGAGGAAATACATATTGGCAACACCCAAAATGGTTTTCACTTTCAGGAAAAGAAATAGAAATAATGCCAGTCTTAGAAAAATACTTTAAAAAAAAGAACTTCAGCAGAAATGAATTTTCCAATTATTAACTAATCTCATTCTTCTGATGTTCAAAGAACTAGAATTTAGAATTATGATGAGGGATTTTGGTTCAAAAGCAAATGCTATATGAATTGTCATTATGTTTCCATTTTTTTTTTAAATCTCCAGTTTAAGAGATCTTCCTCCTGAAATAGTTATTTTAAAAATAGGATATCTGTAATTCTATTTATTCTATTGTCTCAAACCACACAATTCAAATTTCTGCTTCATTTTTCTGATTCCCATTCTTTTAAGAATGGCGGGGTGGAGGAGATGAAAAGATATCCTGGTCCAATTGAGCAGAAAAGCTGAATTAAGTTATATTGTAGCTGCAAAGAATTCAGCTGATATTAACCAACTGGGATTTGATTAGTGTTCTTAGTGGTTCCTACTGTTTTCTCTATTACCACTTTGAAGGATGAAGACCATTATTGTACTGGGTCCATAAAAATTGTACTCATCATGTGGTTTTTAGCCAGGTAGAGGCTTGAAAGGTTGTAAAAACCTATGGAAAAATAGGAAAGAAAATGACCTTGAGCTTAAATTTATATAGGAGGATCCTTCAAACTGGGGAATTCATTGTTGAGCTACTTTGTATTTCTGTTATCAAATTAAACTATCTGAGATCATTTCACTTTCTCTCATAGGGAAGGTTCAGTAAATTCTTATATCATTTTAATTCCTCTAATACTTATTCTAACTCTTTTACTTTAATGTGAAAAACTATTTTTAAAATATCAGAATGTTGTTTTGCACTTTGTTTCAAAGGAGATGTATGTTAAAATTTTGTTACATGTAACATTAAAAAAATGCCCAATTTTAAAATAAATAAAATACACACAAATACCTAAAGTAATTTAAAATATTTTAGTTTAGTTTGGCAACAAAATACTTGTGATTAATTACAGATTGCCAGCATCACTTTACTCTTTCTTATTTTTAAGTTGTGGCTGACAAAGCCAAGCTATGAAGTCATTACTGGATCCCTCATTCAAATGCAATATGCTTTTTTTCTTTTTGCTGAAGAGTTGAAAGTAAGTTTTTTTCATGGTTATTTATATATTTATTTTTTAAAATATGAATGGTTGCCAAACTCAACCAATATAGAGTGTCTTTTTACAGCCCTTGAAAATATAACAATATAATGTCCTCAAAGGATCAAGAATAGGACATTAATAGGGAGTACACCAGTGGTGGAATTCAATTTTTTTTTACTACTGGTTTTGTGGGTGTGGCTTGGGGCGTGGCAGGGTAGGGATACTGTAAACTCTCCAATCAGAGGTGGTATTTGCTGGTTCTCTGAACTACTCAAAATTTCCTCTACCGGTTCTCCAGAATTGGTCAGAACCTGCTGAATACCATCTCTGGAATACACTCATTGATTAAAGCTAATCACTGTATTAATAAATGCTAGAGTAGGTTAGATGATGCCTCAGGTAAGGTAGGAGAATGTTTGTTGCCTTTTCTTTAATTTTTTTGAAAAAGGCAATTAATATGATTTCAAAATTATATGCAAATGCTTTGAAAAAGCATGGATTGTTTAAAAAATTAAAGTGTTTCTAGTAAAGGTGGTTTTGGTCTAGAGCCCAGCAAGGGGGGTTGGACTAGAAGATCTTCGAAGTCCCTTCCAGCTCTATTCTGATTGAATTGAATATATTGCTATGTAAGCTTACTGATAAAAGCATTTTGTTTTAATATTCTGGCAAAAATAATAAGGAATCAAAACTTAGTTTCACTTGCAGGCAGTAATTCTATGAATCATCTTTTTTTTTGTTATTTTGCTCCTGGACTTATCCATCAAAAAGGAAAAGAGACCAATTTCTTATTCATTTTCTGTAATTTGTAGCAACCTTTTAATAACTTTGAAATAGTTTTACCTTCAGGCTGAATGTCCTTTAAACATATTGCCAAATATATTCCCATGAATTTTTAAAAAATAGGATTCTTTTTATCCTCTAATTATGTGGGCTTAATACAGTTGGCAGGCATCTTAAAGCACATCTCCAAAACACAGTTATCAGAGAGTATGTCCTACTTGACTTAAAATATTTGCATTGGATTAACAGTTTCAATTCATTTCATCTGGGTTCTAGATTATTGAGTCTCTTCCAGATTTCTGATGATGATGATGTTATGCATTCAGTCATATCCAACTCTTGGAAATTCTATGGACCACATTGGGCCAGGTCTTTCCATATCTTCTGATTTTGCACTACTTCTTTGGGTTGTTCTATGCTCTGGTTGGTGTCAGCTTTGATGGTGTCCAGTCATCATTTTCTTTGGAGGCCAGGTTTCCTTTTACCATTAACCCAATCAGCAAATGTACAGCTATTTTTTTTCCAAACACACACAACAGGTACTTTAAATTCTTTTGCACAAACTGTAACGAGATTCATTTTTTATTTTACATTTTATTCCATGCTGAGATTTCTATCATGTAACATCTCTTGACTTTAAAAAAGGATTCAAAGGCTTATTACATTGGAAATAGGATTTGTTCCCAGGATATTTATTTCTCCTGTTTTAGATTTTAAGTACTGATACCCTGCCTGAAGAGTAGTAGACAGCTCAAAAATCAAATCACTATCAGAATTAAAAACAATCTATAACATAAAACCAAAATAAAAGCAGAGAAAAGCCTAGACTGAGCTCTGCCATACTATCTGCTGGACCTTAAAAAAATATCAACAGGATTTACTGTGTATAATAAGTTAAGAAAATAGAAAGGAAGAATAAGGATGTAAAACTAAACATGTAGATCAGATTATCATTGTCAAGTTGATTTTGCGTATTTGGATTTAGTCGGT
Source organism: Notechis scutatus (assembly GCF_049901735.1). Classification (NCBI taxonomy): domain Eukaryota; kingdom Metazoa; phylum Chordata; class Lepidosauria; order Squamata; family Elapidae; genus Notechis; species Notechis scutatus. The sequence continues at coordinate 161,357,760 of NC_142011.1, read as the reverse complement.
TTAATGAACCCTAGAACATACTTTTAATATTTACTATGCTCTGGGTTGATTCTAATTAACCGTTACCACATTCATATGTTTAACAAATGTAGAAATCTGAAGTTTTAAGTACTTTCTCATTCCTGATTGACTTTAATTAACTTGCTCCAAACTCAGATCCCAGGAAAACCTTGGAAATATCCATGTAATTGCCTTACCTCAGGTTTACTTATAACTATGATAAATAACACAGGGAAAATTATCTAAGTTTATTAGAATTGGGAAAAAAAACCTAGGAAACAACAATACAGCAATCTGCTGGTTTTTAATTATACATTCATTGTTAACAATAATAAAGACTGTTTCCAGAGCTTTTTTAAAAAATTAAAAAATAAATGGCTTTGTGATTCCCTGCAATCTAATTCTACAACAGAGGTCCTCAAACTTGGCAACTTTAAGACTTGTGGACTTCAACTCCCAGAATTCCATAGCTGGCTGAGGAATTCTGGGACTTGAAGTCCACAAGTCTTAAAGTTGCCAAGTTTGAGGACCCCTGTTCTACAGTATTAACATAAGAAAATAAAATTTAGAAAAGCATAATGAAATGTGGACTGGTATATATCTAAGTGCTGTTGCTATTGTTCTGAAAATATACTGTATATATACTGAATATACTGAACTGAAGGCATCCATTATACAAAGAAATGGTATGAGAGCATCTTTCTCAAAGCAGCAACTTATATCTTTCATAGGTCACTTCTTGCTGAAGTGATAAATCCTAGAAATACAGGTTTCAGTTAACAAGGCTTTTGTTAAGATTGGAGCCCAATCTATATAGAACCTTTGTGGCTGCCATCTTGACTTTTTAACCACACTTTGCAGATACTCTACTATGTAGAAAGAATAAATCATATCAGGGACAGTACGTTTGTTCAAGAAAACATTGAAGTGCCACATTTAATTCAGATAACATTAAGTCTGACAGTGGTGTTCATAGGCATTTTGTGCCGAAATTTGTCACTGCATTTTCTTCTCCTGTAGAAAAGGACAACATTTTTACTCCTCAGTCACAATGTGCTTGGAAGTTGCTTTAGAGTTTCTTTGGGGCATATTTCATAGCTGCAAGAATTTAGAAAGTGCTGGTGGAAGTTAGTTTTGCTCAGCTAAAGGAGATCCATTGCTCATCACCCATTGGCATTTTACAGATGCTTGGAAAACCAGAAAGAGTGCAGATGCTGAAGAAATGACTGAACAATGAAATGAACAACAATCATAAAGTGCTTGACACCGTACTGCATCCCCACTTCATCTATGTCAAGGGTACTCAATTGAAGGGAATTAAAGCACCATGCCCCATTACATTAAATGAGTATGGTTAAAAAATAAAACTTCAGAATAAATTTTCAACAGAGATATACATGGGATAGCACTAATCTCTTTTTTGATAAGCAGTTGGGTTAACAGAACTTCCAAGAAAGAACATTAAGAGGATATTTAAAAAAAGACAATTGTTGGTAATTATTGTGAATAATGAGGCAGTAAAAATTAATCAGATATACACTACTAGTAATATAGATAATTTTAGAAACCAGATAAAATTGCTATCTCTTTTTTAGAGCATAAGACCTTTGTGTCTTAAGAAAATATATATTGCTTTCCCATGCAGCATTTTGTACAACAGCATGAAAACTCTTCCATAATACTCATACTTGCATTTAGAATTCTTTATTGGCAAACTATGATTGGACACACAAAGAATTTGTCTCCGGTGCATAAGATATGAGGGTACATACAAACAATAAAGTGACAAATCATAGATCATAAATCATAAGATATAATCATAACCATAAGGTACGAGCAACAAGTGATAAATCATAAGATGCCTATAGGAGACGGTAGTAGGAAGATGAGAAGGTGAGAAAGATGAGAAGATGGGAAAGATGACAAAGATAATAGCAATGCAGCCTACTACATGGTTAAATATCTTTAGCCATAAGACAGTGTTGTAGGAGTTAGGTGTTTAGCAGAGTGATTGCATGGGGGAAGAAACTATCTTTGTGTCAGGTTGTTTTCGCATGCAATTCCCTTTAGTGGTTTCCTGACAGGAGAAGTTGAAAGTTTATGTCTAGGATGTGAGCAATCTGTATATATTTTCTCAGCCCTTTACAGATCCTTAATGGAAGACAGACTGGTTGCAATTGTTTTAATTATTTAGTAAAATATATGTGTGCCGGATATATGTGTTTCTCTTACTTTAATATAACACAGTTCCCTATTTCTTTTCCTAAGCATTTTTATTTTCTCATTTAAAATCAGAGCTTTTTATTCCTCTACTTATGAGATTTAATTATCAACATTATATGAGGTAATCTTGTAGAAATATTTAGGAAAGGAAATTTTCATATCGTTGCTCAACATTCCACTCAATAGTGAAATAAAACATTGTAAAGAGAAGTTGTGAAAGTAAAGCACTAGGAACAGCTTTGATAAACAAAACACTATATTAAGACTAAATTGCAATAGTTTTTACAGTTGTGTGCCTTTGCTCAAGTTATTGATTAAAAAAGCAGGAAATGTATCCCAGACTTAATTAGTTTTATTTTATATTCTGACATTTCAACTTATAGTTGATCATTCTCTAAATGATCATCTATAACTGTCCTGTCCACAACAAATGGCCCCAAGAATAAGTAATTAATCATAAATGTGACAAAGACAGAGCATTTTCTTTTAAAAATATACCAAGAACTTCAACAAGTTAAAGAATTGACACAATGTCACCTGTGAAATGTTCTCAGGTATAAACTATTATTTTCAAAGTAAACATTTAATTGTTGATAAATATAATGATTACCCTGCTAAGAAACATATTTTATGGGGAAAAATTTAAAATTGGCCTGAAATATTAGAGAATGAACTGCAACTTTGCACTGCAAAGTTGAAAGGGTTGTTTGCATAAAGTGGGTAGCATATCTTGAAAAATTACTACAGGTAATTTCCAATTTAGTTTACATGCAGCACATTCCACATCATCTCTATATACAGATCAAAACTCAATTTAGCTAGCAAAAATATTGTTTGACTGTTGTTTATTAAATATCAGCAAACATGAAAACTAATTAAATGGGACAAAAAGCAGGCAAAACACACAGAGGGAGACGAATGAGAAAGATATAAAAGGACAAAACCTCTATCAACAATATGAACAATCTTCTACTATATTTACTATAACTATTTTAAAACCTAGACTTTCCAAAGACACAGATTTTTCAAGAGCTACTGGAAAACATAGTGTGAGTAATTAGTGTACCTGATTTAATTCTTAAATAATTTTAACTATAAACCAGCAGCAGAATAGAGATGGAAAATAAGTAGCAGTTAATTCTCCATTCAATATCATTAAAGATACGATTGGGTGGATGGAGATGCTGTCTATCAATGCCTTGCCGCAGGAAGAGTGATGGGAGTACACTTGAAGTGGTTTTGGTACCTCTCTGAATCCCTCTATGTTAGATACTATTGCTCTGATTGTGACCTTTTCTTTCGAGACATGAAAGTATTTCCCTTACAGAAATCACCTGGCACAGGACCAAAATAGCAATAGCGCTTAGACATGTATACTACCCCATAGTGCTTTACAGCATTCTCTAGGAGATTTACAATGTCAGCATATTTCCCCCAACAATCTGGATCCTCATTTTTCAAACCATGGAAGGATGGAAGGTTGAACCAACCTCAAGCCACATCAGAATCGAGCTCCAGGCTGTGGCCATCTAACCACTGCACAATCAAAAGCATTGGTTACTTTTATGAATGACCTCGTGTGATCAGGATAGGAAGGGAGTGTGCCTGTCATAGTCTTACTGAACATTTCAACAATCTGAGAATCATGGTAGACTTATGAAGAACCTGCAGGGGTTGTAGATTAGACAATCTGCATTATAGTGTTTCTCCTCTCTCCTGAATGGATGTGATAGTGGGGCAAGATAGATAAGTTTTTTCTTTGTGGGATGCCCCAAAGCTCAGCCCAATATTTTAATATTTCCTGTGGTAATATAATCTATTGATCATTTTATCATTTTCTGTAAGGCCTTTGAATAACTAGCAATAAGTCTAGGGATATAGACATTCTTGGTGGGGGTAGGAGTACCTTTGCTCATGAGTGTCTCATCCTGTTTGATTCTGCAAGTTTAGAAGGAATAGGAAAATGGGTGAAAGTTCAAGGTACACAGTTGTGCTTTCTCATGGGACTTTCCAAACTTTCCCATGAGACTTTCCGTGGCTGTATGATCTCATCCTAGTAAGGTAACATCTGGGACTTTCCAAGATTGTGTGTTCTCATGCTGGTGAAGTAATCTCCTGTTGAGGTCATTGTTTTCTGAATATGCATACTGTATTTTTGCTTGTGTTTTTTCTCAATAAATACTGCTACCTGAGTTCACTCAGGGCTGGCATTTTCTCAGACATTTCCCTGTGTCTCATTTCGAATGTCAGTCCACCATAAATGGTGACCCCGACGTGATAGCTTGGAAGGCTATACGTTTCCCGCATCCTATACTCATCGTCGCGGACGTCGACTGGGCCCTCATCTTCTTCGCTGGACGAAGATAGATTCTTTTCGTGAGTATGGGGGAGATCTCTCGAAGGCTCAGAAAGAGCACATCAGGGAATTGAGAGGGATCATTGGGAATAGTTTTGGATTTGGAATTGGCAGTAGGGGTTGTGCTGTAGGAAAGAAAGAAATTGAGGACTTACTACAGTATGTTTGGAAAAATATTAAGTCATATCCGGAGGGAGGGTGGTGTATTGTTGCATGCTATTCCTTTGGATGAGTCTAAAAGTCAGAATTTGAGCACATATAACAATTTTGTTTATTGGAATCCTGATCCGACAAAGAAAAATCAGACTTTGTATATGGCTAAGGTGACCTTTACCACGACAGCTTCGGTTTGTTACTATCGCCCTCCAGTTGCAAACTCTATTGAGTTAGGTAATAGTACCCTTTGTAAAACGGTAGTGCTTATGGAAGGAGGCTGTATGGAGTGTGCTGCTATTACTAAAGGGGAAGAGGCAAGGAACATTTCTGTTCCAGGCTGTGTCAATAATTCAAGAACATCCAGTTCGTTGTCTAAGGCTCTGTCCATCGCCGATGACTGCTGTGTTAATAGAACAACTACTAAAATGAAGGGAATTACACACGGGGCATATGTTCTTTGTAATTGGATGTGGTTGATGTGGAAGTGGGAAAGTCAGGCTGCGGCCAATACAAATCTGAGAAATGTGGTCTATTTTCCCCTTCCTGATGGTCTATGGCTGCTGTGTGGAGACACGGCTTATCAGCAATGGCCAAAAAATTGGACAGGGGTTTGTACAGTGGGTATGGTAGTTCCTGTTATCTATAAGCTGGATTCACTTCCTTCAGATACTCGGATCCGAAATCGTCGGGAATTGGATTCAGGTCTAACCATGGGAGGTAATCTATGGACACAAATTTCTCGAGGTCTCATCCCGCCTTTGGGAATTGCTATGAACTATAGGGATATTCATATTTTAAATAATTTTACTGTTGCTATGTTTAATGATACTATAAAGAATATTAAGATGATTAATGTAGAAATGTCTGAAATTGTAAAGTTACTTTGCAAAATCGATATGCTTTAGATATTATGTTAGCTGCCCAAGGAGGAGTTTGTGCTTTAATTCATTCGCATTGTTGTGTTTTTATACATAATTATGAGCCAAACATTACAAAGACTGTTCAGGACATGGAAGATCGTATTGCTCAGCATCAATCTGGAGCCAATGGGTTTAATGCATCATTCTGGGACAGTCTGTGGTCCTGGCTTCCTGATGGATCATGGTTTCGCTCCTTATTGCAAGGGGTTGTTATTATTATTGCTATATGTATCTTATTATGTTGTTTTATTCAATGTATTCCTAATCTATTACAAATGTGTACCTCAGTCTTCCGGCGTGTGGGATCAGGTCGTGAGGGAACTGTGTACTATGCCACTAAAACACCCCCTATCTTTGAATAAATAAAAAAGGAGGGAATGTGGTAATATAATCTATTGATCATTTTATCATTTTCTGTAAGGCCTTTGAATAACTAGCAATAAGTCTAGGGATATAGACATTCTTGGTGGGGGTAGGAGTACCTTTGCTCATGAGTGTCTCATCCTGTTTGATTCTGCAAGTTTAGAAGGAATAGGAAAATGGGTGAAAGTTCAAGGTACACAGTTGTGCTTTCTCATGGGACTTTCCAAACTTTCCCATGAGACTTTCCGTGGCTGTATGATCTCATCCTAGTAAGGTAACATCTGGGACTTTCCAAGATTGTGTGTTCTCATGCTGGTGAAGTAATCTCCTGTTGAGGTCATTGTTTTCTGAATATGCATACTGTATTTTTGCTTGTGTTTTTTCTCAATAAATACTGCTACCTGAGTTCACTCAGGGCTGGCATTTTCTCAGACATTTCCCTGTGTCTCATTTCGAATGTCAGTCCACCATATTTCCCCACTAGGAAAGATATTATATTAATTTGTGGCATTGCAGTATTAGTATTCCAATAATACCCAATTTTACATTAGTACTCCAGGCTGTGCAAGAGTTGCTTTCAAAATCTTGACTCAACATCTGCAGTCTGTATAGATCTGAATAGAACAATGCAGGCTGAAGCTGAACTCAAGCAAAATGGGGTTGCTTTTTATCCATCATCATGTTGAATTGTCTCTAGCATTATCTCTTATTAGAGTAGCATTGAAGAAGAGTTTTAAAGCTGATGGCTCTCTTACACTTATAGCTACTGCTAGAAAGACAGATAAAATTCTACCCAAGGCGACCTGCTGGTGTATCAGTTGCAGCCTTACCTAGAATACAAGAATTTCACAATAATGGCACATGATCTCAACCCTACTTCACTGGGCTGCAGCAATGTGTTGCATCTGGGGCTATCTTTGGAAGCCATCTGGAAGTTTCAATTAGTTCAGAGTGTAGCAACCTAGTTGTTAGGTACGTTATGGTGACCAGAGCATTAACACCTGTATCCCAAACCTTGGTTTGGTTTTCTATTTGTTTTTGAGTGCAATGCAAAATACTAGTTTTGAATTTTAAAACCCATCATTTGAAATCACACAACCATGTTGCATCTGTTCTCAAAGTGACTGCTATAGATACAGAACCAAGTTTGAGTTAAAAAACAACAACCCAAATGGCAACATTAATGCAACCAAAATTGATTCAATGCATAAAAAATACATGAAAACTAAGATGATTGGGTGGGATTAGTAGATAGTTAAAATTTAAAATGTGATCCAGATAGGATTGGATTTAATTTGTAGCAGAAGAAAGGAAGGGCCTGCTCTGCTTGAAATAATAATTAGAACAGCCCTGGTGATATATCATTAATTCCCTGTGTAATACTGTAGTCTACATTTTATGATAGTTGAATGAGAATCTAACCCTCTTCTTAGAAATACAGTAAACACTCTATCTTTAAAAAAACTGGCATATATGTTTTACTGTCTCTTCAATACAGATGATATGAAGAAAAATAACCCCTTCAAGTTCTACTTTTGTCTGAAGAAATAGCTGCAGGGTATTGAGATGAATCAAATGGCATGAGAAAAACACAAAAGTTCAGAAAACATCTCTGCCAAATATGCCTGATGATTTATGAGCTGCATAGGAAACCTACCACATTCTTCTTTCCTCAGCTTGCTTGATAAATCTCTTTTACCCACTAAATTCTGACTCACTATTAAAGAGCTCATTTGCAAAGCTTGGCCAAGATGTGGAAATAGAAAATCATTATGTTTACTATCCCTCATGAATAATCAATGACTCTACTGTACTTTTTCATGGCATAGATTAACCATGTTATTAATCTAGGAAGACCTACTCACTGCACTGACCACTGCTCCTATGACATCAGTGTGGCATTTATTTTCTTACCCCTTGAAGAGATGCTCTGTTCCCTTCTCATCTTTTCATCTGAAGCATACATAAACTTTCGCCTGCTAAAAGATGTGTTGGGCTCTTGCAAGAGCTGTCAGAGTCATTGAGAGAACCATGGTGGCACAGTGGTTAGAATCCATTATTGCAAGTTAATTCCACCAACTGCCAGCATTTCGATTCTCACTGGCTCAAGGTTTGATTCAGCCTTCCACCCTTCCAAGGTCAGAAAAATGAGGACCCACATTGTTGGAGGCAATATGCTGACTCTGTAAACCACTTAGAGAGGGCTGCAAAGCACTGTGAAGTGGTATATAAGTGCTATTACTATTAGTGTTTGGTGTGACAACACACAAGGCTAAACAGTGTATTTTAGAGGAGATTCTAACATACATACATACATACATACATACATACATACATTATTTATTTATTTATTTATTTAATTTGTCAATCACTTACAAGATAATAGGTATAAATATAAACATGGGTAAGAATACAGCAAATAGGTACGAATAAATGGGGACAATAGGACAGGGACGGTAGACACGATAGTGCACTTATGCATGCACATACATACATACATACATACATACATACATACATACATACTCCAGAATAACTGACCCTTTTTATCTTCATTACCTGAATCAGTGAGGGCATGTTGCTTAGGATTGATGATTCAGTGGAATAAATATAAAGTAGAGCTCAGGAAAACTATGAACAGATTTGGATGCTGAAAAACTACATAATACAACACAACACAACACAATAGAATAGCTAGTTAGTTCATTTTATGTTGGGGTGGTAATATTTCATGTGGCATTAGAAAAAGAAAGTGGATTCAGATATGTGTTTTTTATTGATTTCTAAAATGTGTTTATATTATAAAAATGAGAAGATGGAGAAATATATTTTAATATGGTCTAGATTTAATATGTTACAAAATGAAGATAGTTGTATATTAATAATATATCAGTACATTATGGCTCTTTTTATTTCTACTTAAAGCATCATTTTATTTAATCATAATATTTGTTTATTCAAATTGTGTTATTGCATACTGATAGCTATTTTTGTTTGTTAATCTCATTATAATTTATATTTTTAAAACTTAGAAGAATTTTACAAAGTATCATTTATGTGCTAACCCTAAAACCATTCATAGAAAATACAAAAATGAAGCAATGGCTTTTTCCAAACCTCTTCCCTACTACATTACAATGGGAAGTTATGGTAATGCAAGTGCTATAATTTACTGCAAATCTAGTTTGATTAGTGATCATCAACCAAATCTGGGCTAAGGTGGTGGAGAAGATAGGCAGTAGCTAAAGACTAAACATCCTGACAATGTTTATACACAGTATATCTTTCCATGTGCATATACAAGATGTCCTTCTAGATAACATATCTTCCAACTTTGCTTAGTCTAATTAAGATGTAAGCATCTGGATAACGATAATATTCTGAGCAGATAAGACTACTGAAAGCATTTGTTATTTGCTCTGAGTTGTTTTCTTCATGGGACTAGACATATACTTGAGTATGCTTAGCAAGATCCATGGGCTGACAGTGACAGAGTGTTGAAGCCAATTGGATGGATGGACCACTTGTTTCATCTTAGTGGACTGAACCTTTTCAGCCTTGATCCTGTATTCCTTGCATGCTTCAGTATTTTGTCTGAATTGGTATTCTCACATTTTGAACAATTGTGGAAGGCAAATGCATTAAATCATCTTGGAAACTGAAGAGCATGTAAAACATATCTTTAGACCACCTTTCTACCTTTGGTCAACTGACTATCTGCATCCTATGATAACAAATATGCAAATTTGCAAAATTATCAATAACATTGAAGCTGTTAGCTGCCTCTGGTCTCTTGGTCTCCCACCTGGAAAAAGCAGCCAAGACTCACAGTTTGGAGTAACCTTCGCTTTATTCCAGCAACCAAAACAATGCAACAGCGAGTAAGGACTTTTCCAAATAAAGCCAACCCTGAGAGCCACTGCCTCTCAGTGCTTTACGTACCCTAGTTCCACCCCTCTCACTCATCTAACCTGCCTAACATCTGGTCCTTCATTATACTAACATCCGCCTATGTGCAGCTCCCTTCACCCGTATGCTTACTATCCTTCCTTATTATCCATGATTGTGCCCAGATTACCCATCATCATGGCTATTTTCCTCCGAATGTCAGCCACCGCTCATCTCTCTTTCAGTCCTGGATTCAGTAGCTGCTGCCCATTCCCAGCCTACTGCAATCTCCCTGTCGCTTCCTGATGACATCATCCTAGTCTCTCCATAGTGGCGGCTAGGGGCTGGGGTGGTGATGAGGTAAATAGCAGTTCCTCTGGTGGCTGGGGCAGTGATGAAGTAAATAGAATGTCTCCCACCACCAGACATTGTTGTCGAGCTCTGATGTGTGTTGCAGTGTGTCCGGAGCCTGAGAGAAGCTTATATTGCAATGCCATTTTATTTTTATTTTTTTTCATATTCACTAAAAAATTGTAGAATAAAGAGAAAGACTAAAAGTCAGGTGTTTAAGTCATGCAGATATGTCCTATTTCTCCCCAGTCAAATAAATTAGTATTTTCCATGCTGATTCAGTTTAGCCCTATGGCAAAGGTTCTATTTTGTATATTCATGATGGACAATAAACTGAAGTAAAATATTAATTCCACAAGTATCTCAGAACGCTGAGTCTAAATCAGAGGCATCAAAAGATATTTCTAAATGATTCAGTCTGAATCACATTGCACATTTTTTCAGATTCACCCTGCCATGATTCAGTTAGGAACCATTCTTAATTTATAGAACTAAAATATTTGTTATACAATATTGGTCTAGCTAGGCTCTACCTAGAACATTGCAGCATACCATTAGCTCTACATTTACTTTTGCATTAGCCTACATTTACTTTGTCTAGCCAGGTTCATCCTAGCCCAATGCCTGGATGAAGAGCCAGGTCTTCACAGTCACCTAGGAGGCAAATAGGATGGGGGCCCTCCAAATCTGTGAGAGGAGGCTGTTCCAAAGATTTGAAGCATTCTTGGAAAAGGAACATCTCTGAGGATCCACCAGATCACAAAATTTAAGGGAAGGGACCTGGAGAGCTCCCAGTTTGCCTAAACTGGATCTAGGATAACTTGACATGCTCATCTCACCATAGCCAACTCACCAGGTCCATCTTGCCACAGGCAACTTGTCACAGGACAACTTGTGGCAGCACAATTGCCATGGGGCAATTCTATGCAGGATAACTCAATGCAATAAATGTTATCTGCCACTGTTTCTTCTGCATTATTTTCATTTTTGTCAATGGAAATAATGTTAAAGAAACAGTGGTGGCTAACATTTATAACATTGAGTTATCATGCAAAGAATTGTCCCGTGGTGAGTTGTCACATGACAAGTGGGCTGAGGAAAGTTGTTCCATGATGAGTTGGCCATGACAAGATTGCCACACAGTGAGATGGCCATGGTGAGATGGCTGTGGTGAAATAGCCACAACAAGATGGCTGCAGAGAGTTGTCCCATTCCAGTATAAACCCTTTCAGTGAGAGACATTTCTGCAAATAACCTTCCCATATATCACCCACATAAAGGGGATAATGAACACATAGAATCGCACCCAGAAAAGAACTGGAATCCAGGGCAGCTTGCCCAGCAGTGGTGTAATAGGAGAGAAAGATGAAGCCCTTAAATATAAGGAGCTGGACTTTAGTACATAGGCAAATAATTGAAATGTAAATTTGACTGAAGTTACGGGCCATTACTGCCTTTGGTGCCAAGATCATTGCTTTTTCATATTATACATAGTATAATAGAAGTGTTGATGTTGTTCAAAGATATTTCATCATAATATTTTAAATATTTAAACATTAAATATACATGTTATTCCCATCTTTGGTCAATAAAGGTATTCACTGTTTATACAGACTGAAAGCATTTTTATTGTCATGCTGTGAAACTGATAGAGGTGTCATTTCTTTGATATTCCACAGACATAGCAAGTATTTAAAATTCCCTAGTCCCTCAACAGTTAACTATTTATAAACTGTTAATCAATTAAATTATTAAACAGTAATGAACCTTGTAGCAGAAGAGGTGAAGGAACTCTGTCTTTTTAATGGATGGACTCAGAATAATCTTCACCTCCACATTTTTGCTAATTATTTAGGGTCATAGTGCATAGTATGACAATAATTTACATACTAGCCTTTGTTTATTCTTTGCAATGGTGTTTTGAGGCTTTTTGTTTTGGACAAAAATCAAAAATACTACAGCAGCAAAACTGTTTGATAAATTATTGTTGATTAGGCTTTCACTTGCTGAAAAGTGATTGTGTTTTCACAATCTCTTGAGGGTAAATAGTGGGTGGAGAAGCTGGAGCCTCCATCTGACAAGATGAAATAGAATTTGTCAGCTAAATGTAGAAGAAACATTTGCTCAGTTCAGGATGCCTTCTTTACTAAGATGTGATTCAGACATGGGTCACTAATGAGTCAATAGGAGAATGAAAATGGGAAACCACTTGTTTTAAATACTTTCTTCCTCAAACTCCAATGTTACCAGCTTATCTGTTAGATAGCTGAGAGCCACTTGAATGTCCTTTTTCATGCAGCTTTAAAAACCAGATGAGCTCCCTATTTTTAGAGGAGTAGCCATATTAACCTGCAAAACTCAAAATTTCGTGTTACAAGTCCAACAGTCATTCACGAGACATGTCAGGGTGAGTTTAACTGTAGTCTTAATAGAGCCTTAACCAAAAGCAGAAAGAACTATTTTTTGGCCAGAATATATTATACCTTAATAATTATAAAGAAAAGATAAAATAAAATAATGTTTCAACTGCTGCAGAACAAAAAGGGGGAAGAGTGGGAAAGGAAGAGATTAGGTTTCTTGAATGGTTTTTCCAAGGTCTGGAGTGGAAAGGGAGGAAGCATGCTGGCATTTTATCCTGATTCCTAATCATCGTATTAAAGCTCAAAGAATGTTTAGGTCAGTGGTGGGATTCAATTTTTTTTACTATGGGTTCTGTGGGCATGGCTTGGTGGGTGTAGTGAGTGGCTCAGTGGGAGTGGCAGGAGAAGGATACTGCAAAATCTCCATTCCCTCCCCACCCCACTAACCTGCTTTCCAGCTCCGTTCTCCTGTGCAGGGCAACCAAAGAAGACCCAGCCAATCAGTTGGGACTTGGGAGGGAGAGCATAGATGGGGGCAGGGCCAGTCAGAGGTGGCATTTGCCAGTTCTCTGAACTACTCAAAATTTCTGCTACTGGTTCTCCAGAACTGATCAGAACCTGCTGAATACCACCTCTGGTTTAGGTGGCAGAGAAGATAATAACCTCTTTTTTAAAAAAAAAAACTTTATTGATTTTACAATTAAAATAGACAAACAACACATACATAAATGCAAGAGAGAAAAATAAAACAAAAAAAAGAATAGAAAGAAAAAGATAGAAAATAATTAAAAACATTTTCATCTTCAACAGTTTGTGAGACCTCCTTTTTATCCTTATTTTATGCCATATACACAATTAATCCTTACATATATCTGTATATCACTACTACGATTCTATCATATCTTCTTTTGCCTTTTAATGTGAAATCTATCTTTGGTTTATCCATTTATACCAGCAGTTCCAGCTGTCGTAATATATTGAAGTGTCTTTATCTTTTAGTGCCAAGGTTAATTTGTCCATTTCTGCACAACTTGAAATTTTTTGAATAATCATCTCCTCTGATGGAACATGAGGCTGTTTCCAACATTGTGCAAAAGCCAATCTGGTTGCTGTCAAAATATGTATTATTATATATTTCACTTTTTTTGGTAGTTGTTTATCAAAGATCCCTAATGGAAAGGACTCTTGCTTAAATTCGATCTGTTCTCTTGTCATTTCCTCCAGCCAATTTCTAATTTTCTGCCAACATTTTTGAGCTTCTGTACAAGATCACCACATATGGAAGAAAGTTCCCTCTTTTTTTTGCATTTCCAGCAGTTCGGACTCATATTAGGGTGCATCTTTGCTAATCTCGAAGGAGGAAGGTGCCACCTGTAAAACATTTTATAGGTATTTTCTTTGTATTCTATCGATTTTGTTATTTTGTTATTTCTACCCCAGACCTTTTCCCATTCTGTTAAGGTGATACTACGTCCTATATTCCTACTCCAGGCTATCATATTCCCTTTAACAATTTTACCTCTAATAAATAATTATAAATTTTTGTTATTATTTTTTTTTTTGCCTGATCCTTATAACATTTTATCTAATTGCTGGAGTTTATTATTAATTCCAAATTCTTTCTTGTCCTGTTTGTATTTACTTTGAATTTGAAGATATGCCCACCGATCAATTTTTAATCCCTGATCTTGAAGGTCTTGCCATGATTTCAGATTTCCTTGCATATCCAATAGGTCCTTATATTTAATCATTTTAGTAATATCCAGATGATTTGGGTGGATCATCGCCTCCATTGTTGAGATCCAGATTGGTATCTTTAAGTAGTGTTTTTTCCATATTTTCTTCCAATTAGTCAATAATGAATTTCTGATTAGGTGTCTGTGAAAATATTTCTGGCTAGTTTTTCCAATATCCCATAAAAAAGCATGCCACCCCCTCTGTAAGTCATGGCCTTCTAAGAGTAATATTCTCTTATTGGTTAAATTCACCCATTCCTTCAACCATACTAAAGAGGCCACATTATAATACAACTCCCAATTTGGGAGTGCCAACCCTCCCCTGCTCTTCATCTCCTGCATTGCCTTTAAGTTTATTCTAGGTTTTTTCCCTTGCCAGATGAATTTTGCAGTTATTTTGTTAAGTTCTTCAAAAAACTTTTGGTGTACTTTAATTGGAATCATCTGAAATATATAGAGGAATTTTGGAAGAATATTCATTTTAATAGCAGCAATCTTGCCTAATAGTGAAAGTTGCAGTTTGCCCCATGTTTCTAAATCCTTCTTTACCTGTTGCATTAATTTGTCATAATTGTTTTCCTTTAGTGTCTTACAATGTGCTGTAAACCACATTCCTAAATATTTAACTTTTTTTATCACTTGTAGTCCCATAACTTCTTCTAGTTCTAATTACTGTTTTCCTGTTAAATTTTAGTCATTAATTTCATTTTCTTCCTATTAATTTTTAGTCCTGCTACTGCTCCAAATTGTTCTAATTCATTCATCAATTTTTGTCCTCTTTCTATTTTTGTCCTTCTTTCAATGAAGAAAATCATATCATCCATAAACGCTTGCCAGTTATATTCTTCTTTCTTAACCTTTAATCCTTTTATGTCTGGGTTCTGTCTAATTCGCGTTAAGAATGCTTCTAGTGTTAATATGAAGAGCAGGGGTAAGAGTAGGCAGCCCTGTCTGACTCCTTTTTCTATTTTTATTGGGCAGGTATATTCCCCGTTTATTATAATATTCGCCTGTTGTGTATCAATAATGGTTGTTATAATATTTTCAAATTTGGTGCTTAAATTCATTATAAATTTTTTGGATTAAAAATTGCCAATTTAAGTTATCGAAGGCCTTCTCTGCATCTAAAAACATAAGTGCTATTTGTTTTTGGGGTGGGCTTTGTAAAATTCTAAAACATCTAATACTATTCTTAAATTATTTCTGATTTGTCTGGTCGGGAGAAATCCATTTTGGTCTTCATGTATATGGTCATTTAAAATTCTTTTTAGTCTACTTGCTATAATAGAAGTAAATATTTTATAGTCAGTATTTAGCAAAGAAATCAGCTTATAATTTTGTATATATCGGGGGTCCGAATCCTCCTTTGGGATCAGCGAAATCAATGCCCCACTCCATGAGTCCGGCATCCTGGCTGCCAATAAGACGTCACTAAAAATTTCCACCATAAGAGGTCCTATTTGTTCTGCTGTTGCCTTGTACAGCTCCCCTGGGATCCCATCTGGTCCCGGGGATTTGTTGTTTTTCTGGTTCTCTATTGCTGGTTTCAATTCGAACCAAGTAATGTCTTTGTTTAATAATTCTTCCATTTCTTCCCCAATTGCTTTATCCCTCATTTCATCTAAATAGTTTCTTATCCTATCTTCATTAACTTCTTCCTTTTTATATAACTCTTCAAAATATTTATGGGCAATTTCTTTTTTCTGTTCTATCCCTTGTTGTATATCCCCCTTTCCATCTATTAGCTGATAAATCAATCTTTTTTCTTTCCTTTTTTTAAGTCTATATGATAGCCATCTCCCTGGTTTGTTGACATGCTCAAAATGAGTTTGTCTGGTTGTATTCAGATTTATAATCATTCTCTCTTGTTCAATTAAATTCAGTTTATGTTTAGTTATTGTTATCTGATTTTTCAATCCTTTGGGGTACTCTGTAATTGAGTTTCTAATTCCTTAATTTTTTGTTGTAATTTGTTTTGCTGGGCGTATTTTTCTTTGTTCCTCTTGGCATTATAAGAGATTGTTATACCTCTTATTACTGCCTTCATTGTATCCCAAATGTTTTGTTTCGTAGTTGCTCCATTATTATTTTTGTTAGTGTTTGGGGATTAACCCCTAGCAGAGTATTGCAGCAGTAGTCAAACCAGGCAGCCAAAACGAGAGCGGAAGGGCCCCAGAGTATACACACACTGAACACAAACACTGTAGTTTAAATAGTTTTTAATCCATTTAGAGTTTAAAGCATTGTCATTCAGTCCATTAAGTCATTCACAGTATTTCCATCCAGTAAGACTCACTAGTACAGTCCAAGTTAAGAGTCCTTGCAATATCTTTATCAGCCGATAAAGATATCTTCTCCTCCTCCGGTGCCTCTCTCCAGAGGAACAAACGCTGGATATTCAGCAAGAAGTTCAAACAGTAGAACAGTTGAATTCCGCAGTAAATCAGCAAACAGTAGCAGACAGTATCATCTCAGTCACAGGCACAGTTAGTCGCAATAAGACACAGTTAGTCGCAGTAAGCTTTCCAGCTTCTAATGCTTCCTTATATTGTAACTTCTAACCGCACCCTTAATCGGCTAATTGCCTGCAGCATTATGCTTAAAGTGATAAGCACTTAAACCATGATATCTAAGTTTTATATATTTATTCACCCAAACCATATTTGGTATCAATGTTATACCTAACATACTCCCTTTTGGGTGAAATAAATATATAATACCTTACAATCTAACCCCATAGTTTTCACAACTTTCCTGGTGCTTACTGGCACCTTGGGCTTTAGTAAAATTATCGGCTAAATTGTCCTCCGACATACAGTACTCTAGCTGAATCATCTTACTTCTTACAGATTGTCTCACGTTTAGGTATCTTAGATCTGTATGCTTGCTCCTTGTTTTTACTGCAATATTTGTGGCCATTTGAATTGCTGCCTGATTATCTTCATGTATAATTATAGGATAATCTACAGTTATACCTATATCAATTAACATTTGTTTATACATTATTAATTCTGTACATAACAGTGATAAACAGGAGAATTCTGCCTCCATAGTAGACAAACTTATATGCTGTTGTCTTATTGACTTCCAGCCTATTAATGTCTTACCCAGCATTATGGCTGTTCCTGAAGTCGACTTTCTAGTGTCTCTTTCTGATGCAAAGCTAGCATCTGCATAAGCACTCAGAATTAAATCACCCTTTGGTTCTAAATACAATGAATAATTCATTGTCTTTTTAAGATATCTTAATATCCTCTTAGCTGCAATCCAGTGTCTTTCACATGGTGCAGAATTGAATCTAGCCAACTGATTCACGCAGTACGAAATATCTGGTCTAGACCAATTGCTAATATAATTCAAACTACCAATTAAAGATTGATAAATCACCTTATCAAACTCCGGGCTTTGTTCATCAGTGTTGCTAAACTCCTGACTCATTGGAGTCTTAGCCGGCTTACAAAGCTCCATCTTGTAATCTTTTAGCAATTTGCTTATCTTATCTTCCTGAGATATCTTAAAACCTTTCCGTGTTTTCTTTATATTCAAACCGAGATACTTCTTTATCTCCCCTAATTGCTTGATCTTTATTCTCTTTCCTAATGATGCTATTATTTTATTTGCTTCATCATTAGTTTCAGTAATCAATGCAATGTCATCTGTGAATAGTAATAATAATGATACTTTCCCATTTGTCTCCCTCTTAAACAAACATGGATCGGCTAAACCAGCTTTAAATTCTATATTGTCTAGTTCCTTTACAATATACTGGTTCCATTCATAGCCTGATTGTTTAAGACCATAGAGGCTTTTCTTTAACAACCAACAATCATTATTATCCTTATTTTCACTTTTAATACCAACAGGTTTTTTCATATAAATAGTATGTTTTAATGGGCGTGCAAGTAAGCAGTTTCACATCTAGATGGTTAACTATATAGTTTTTACTAGCTGCCCACACTAAAGCTGCCCTCAAGGTTGCTGCCTTAAGACTAGGTGCAAACACCTCATCGTAGTCATTGGCATTCTGCCTAAAACCTTGGGCTACTAACCTTGCCTTATGGTTTAAATTACCATCTTTATCTCTTTTTACCTTAAAAATCCATTTGCAGCCAATGGATTTCTTACCTACAGGTAATTTGGCATTTTCATACACTTTCATATCTCTTAATGAATTCAGTTCCTTATTCATTGCTGCATACCATCTTTCTTTTTCCTTAGTAGGATACTTTTTAATTTCTTCAACAGAATTAGGAACTTGATTAATCTGGCACACTGTGTTAGCCTGGTACCTATCAGGCGGTCTAGATACACGTGTAGTTCTTCTGGGAATTACAGGGCTTACAGGAGGACTTTGTTGAACTACTACCTGTTCATCTTCCTCATCCTGTTCAGCTATTGAATCTGTTTCTTCCTTTATGGGTACTATTTCATCCTGTATTTGACTCTTTACTTTATTTTTAAAGTTACAGGGATAACTAATGGGATTTCTATAGGATTCAATAATTACATCTTTATTGGCATCCTGTTCTAATTTCTCCCATCCTTCATGTTCTAGAAATTGGGCACTAGCACTACATAACACTTTAGATGTGCCTTTCTCCCAAAATCTATATGCCCTATGGTTTGCCTGATAACCAACGAAGAAAAATCTTTTAGCTCTATGTTGCCCTTTTTTTTCTGAGTTGTGCAGGAATATGCACCCATGCTGGTGCACCAAATGTGTGCAGGTAACTTAGGTCAGGTTTCCTGCCATGCCACCTGGTAAATGGTATTTCACCTGTTGTTGTATTAACAACGTTGTTCAATATGTTATTAGCACACATTGTAGCCTCCCCACAAAGAATCAGGTAACCCAGAATCATTTAACATTGTTCTAACCATTGCCTGTAGTGTTTGGCCTCTTCTTTCAATAAAAGCGTTATGTTCTGGCCTGTATGGAGCAGACTTCTTATGCTCTATTCCAGCTATCTTAAGTCTGTTCTGGAATTTGTTATTAATAAATTCCGTACCATTATCTGTCACCAGGGTTATCAGTTGCCGTTTAGACTTTCTTTCAGCAAACTTAAGCCAATTGAAAAAATGTTGATATGTTTCAGTTTTGCTTTTCATTAAATAGCAAAACCCATATCTAGAATAATGGTCCATAATGCTCAGTATATATCTAGCACCCCCATACTGGGTTTCTTTGGACCTATGATGTCTGCAAATACCACTTCTAAAGGTTCTTTTGTTTTGAAACCATTTAGCCTATTTGCAGGCAATACTATGCTCTTATCTTCACAGCAAACATTACAATGCAAATATTTATCACAAGGTTTTAACCTTATTCCTTCAGATAACTCAACTGTACGTTTTAGCATTTTAAAATTTACATGCCCCAAACGCCTATGCAATAAATGGATACATTCATTATGAGGCTTTATATTATTAAATACAGTTTGTGCCTCCCCTTTCTTACTATTATCTAAGACATATAATGTTCCATTTAAAGCTGCAGTTACCCTTTTGTTATCTTTTTCAATTATGCAATTATTATCCTTAAAAGTAATTACATAACCTAATTTATCTAATACCCTTACTGAAAGCAAATTAAACTTTAGTTGCGGTACATACAACATTTTTATATCCTGGTTTATGCACGGACAATGTGCAAGACCTTCTCCTTTCGCTTTAAGATTCCAGCCGTTAGCAAAGAGATATAAGTTGAGAGCTTTTAGACATTTTTATAAATTTTGTCTTATCTCTTGTGATGCAGTGGATGCGCCACTGTCAACCACCCATATATCATTCTTCACATCAGAGTTGCTAAACGTGGCTAGTTCAAATGCTTTCTTTGGCTTTTTTATATTCTGGCTTTTTCTCTTTTTGCAAAAATCTTGCCAAATGTCCTCTGCCTCCACAATTAAAACACTTTTTAATTGTGTATGCCGTCGAAGATAAATTCTCTTCTTCCGGTGCTGTAATTTGCTTTGCTGGTTTCTTTCAAGCTTTGAAGATAATTTCTCTTCTTTCTTATCTTCTCTCAGCTCGTCACGCTCACGCCTTCTTCTGGCTTCTTCTAGTAGCCTGCCTGTAATCTCGGTTAATGAGAGGCTTTCTTTTGGCAATACCTCTAACGAAGTCACATAGTCATCATAGCTTTGATCTAATGAAGATAATATGATGTAGACTTGTTGCAGTTCATTAAATATAAGCTCTTTTTCTTGCAATTCTTGAAAAATGCTCTTCATACAGTTTAAATGAACTAACATATCTCCATTCCTCTGAAGATGCGTTCGAAAAAGCTTCCGTGTAAGATTTATATGTGCTCCTACACTGTCCCGAACATAAATCTTCCTGAGGTTCTCCCAGCAGTTTGCAGCATTTTCTTCTCCACGAATATGGACAAGCTGCTGATCACAGAGAGTCAGTCCTATGATGCATAAAGCCTGCTCATTCTTCAGTTTAAAGTCTTGTAACTTTTCGTTATCATCATCATCAGCAGGATCCCAGCTACTCACATCTGGTGGGTTTGCTATAATGTCCCACAAACCTTCTCTGCGTAGAAGTAAACTACATTTCATTGACCATGAAACATAGTTTGTTCCATCCAGCCTGGATATCATGGACAGTTGTGACAAATTTACTTGTGCCATTACTCTTCAGATATTTTGACTATTTTAAACTAATTAAAACAGTTTGTTTTTACAGTAATGTGCAACTCACACCAACTCTCTCTGCTATATCCTGGTTAGTTAGACTATGCTGCTGGGCCCATAACCAATGTTAGTGTTTGGGGATTAACCCTAGCAGAGTATTGCAGCAGTAGTTAAACCAGGCAGCCAAAACGAGAGCGGAAGGGCCCCAGAGTATACACACACTGAACACAAACACTGTTTGTAGTTTAAATAGTTTTTAATCCATTTAGAGTTTAAAGCATTGTCATTCAGTCCATTAAGTCATTCACAGTATTTCCATCCAGTAAGACTCACTAGTACAGTCCAAGTTAAGAGTCCTTGCAATATCTTTATCAGCCGATAAAGATATCTTCTCCTCCTCCGGTGCCTCTCTCCAGAGGAACAAACGCTGGATATTCAGCAAGAAGTTCAAACAGTAGAACAGTTGAATTCCGCAGTAAATCAGCAAACAGTAGCAGACAGTATCATCTCAGTCACAGGCACAGTTAGTCGCAATAAGACACAGTTAGTCGCAGTAAGCTTTCCAGCTTCTAATGCTTCCTTATATTGTAACTTCTAACCGCACCCTTAATCGGCTAATTGCCTGCAGCATTATGCTTAAAGTGATAAGCACTTAAACCATGATATCTAAGTTTTATATATTTATTCACCCAAACCATATTTGGTATCAATGTTATACCTAACAATTTTCCTTTAAAAAATAGTTTAATTCCTCCTTGAGTTTGTTAGTATATTCATTTTCTCTTATTAACTGAGTATTTAACGTCCATCTTTTCTTGGGTTTTTCCCTACCCTTCTATATTATCTGAGTTAGATTGTGATCTGCCCATTCATTGGGTAGGATTTCAATCCCTTTTATCTCATTTGTTATTTCCCCATTAATCCATGCCATATCAATTCGTGTCCATATTTGATGAGGATTTGAATAGAATGTAAATTGTTTTTTCTCAGGATTTAATCTTCTCCATATATCAATCAAATTTAACTTCTTCATCATTTCCATGCATATTTTGGGAAGCTCTCTCTTTTTCCCTTTGTTCCTTCCCCCATTACTGTGGTCTTTTCGATAATCAGCAATAGAACTAAAGTCCCCTATAATACAAGTATTTCTTTTTTCCAATCCTACTATTTTTCCATAAAGATGCTTTAAAAACTCTTTTTGATCTCAGTTCGGGGAGTAGATTACCACTAACAGAATTGGGATGGCATTAATCCAGATCTGCAAAACCAGAGTTCTTCCCTCAGGATCCGACCATATTAAATCTGCTTTCATACCCTCTTTAACATACACTGCAATTCCTTTCTTTTCCCCCGCATCTACTGGTGCAGTGAATAGCTTCCCTAATTTTGGGCATTCTAAGTATTTTTCATCTGATTTCTTTATATGAGTTTCTTGTAGACATACAATATCAGCATTTTGTTTGATTAATTTGGCTATTATCCTTTTCCTTTTTATCGTCAAGTTTAAACCATTTATATTAATTGATAGTAGTTTCTTTTCTACTTCCATTTAATTAGTTCTGTTTCACTCTTTGCCTTGTGACTGCTCTGGTCTCTCCTTGTGCCTGAAGATGTGTCCTACTTTCTTCTCTCTCCTGTTGTAATTGAGTATTTTCTTGATTTCCTAAAGTTCCGTCTCTGTTCTTATGATAGCCTTAATCTTCCTGGGAGTTTGTTTCCAGTTCATCCTTACTGCTCTGATCTTCCAGGCCTACCAACCGTTCATAAAATTCCTGGGCCTTTTCCATGGAGTCTATTTTGATTTTCCTCTCGTCCCACAAAACTAACATCCCCTCTGAGATTAGCCATTTAAATACAATTCTTTTCTGATTTAGGTAAGTCGCTAAAAATTTATAATCTTGTCTTTGTTCTCTTACTCTTCTTGGTATTTGTTTGAGAACCAAGACTTCTTTGCCTTTATATGTGATTGATTCATCTCTTGACATCCTATATATGATGTCCCGGACACTCCTTCTCGCAAATCGTATATGGACTTCTCTTGGGCATTTGTGGAGTCTTGCATAATTAGTGCTAACCCTGTAAACTTCATCAAACTCCCTCAAGATGTCATCTTTATCCTTTTCCAATAGTACCGCCAATATTCCTGCCATTAGTTGTTCCAAGTCTTCTTCTTTTGATTCCACTATATTCTGGAATCTCAAGTATGTAGCAGCCTTATCTATCTCTAGGTAGACCAGTGAGTCCTCCATTTCTTTACTCACATTCTTTAATTGTTCATCTACCCTCTCTAATTTCCTTTCATTTTGTTCTGTCCTTTTCTCTACCTCTTTTATTGTTGCTTCATTTTTCTCCAAGGCCTGCTGTAATAATCCAACTTTGTCCTCTACTTTGGAGATGTCCGCTTTCGTTTCTGCTTTTAGTTTCCCCATCTCCTCTTTTAATTCATTTATATCTGCTCTCGTCTCAATATGGTTTTTCATTGTTTCTTGCAGCTTCATCATTGATTCCTGTAAAGTAAGCAGAATAGATTGGATATTGGCATTCGAGGTGTTAGCTTGTTTCTCCACTGGTAATGTTTCTTCAATTGTTTTCTGTGCCATAGGCGAAGCTGTTGCCGACGTGGTTGTTAATGTGGGGGTGACCTTTGTTCCAGTTGTCAGAGTTGTAGTTGTTGTGGAAGTCATTTCTTTTAAGATTTGTTTCTGTTGTTGTAATATATTGGTTATATTATCCCAAATTAACATTCAGTAATAGAATCTCTATATTAGGATTGACCGGTATCTAATTACTTAATCTATCTATCTGCTGGATATCTGTACTCTTTGCCAATTTACTGGAGTATAGGTTCTTGTAGATATAAATATTATCACCGTATTATTTTAAATCCAAATTCTAAATCACATATATAATTTTATAAGGCCTCAGTGCTCAGCCTCTATACATAACTTCCACGTAATAGAAATATATATAAATATTATACCCAAATCCAACTATATTTAAATATTATAAATAAATATATGTATTATATAACCTTATTTTGAATATTCTTAAACACAAACAGTATTACATTTGTCCCCAAGTGGATTAATTAAATATTTAGAGTGATCGCACAATGAATTGTAATATTAATATATAGAATCCTCTATAGTTATTAATTAAATAATACTTAATGTTCTTACTATTTTTCCTATATATCTAATCAAAGTATGACTATCACTATTATTAATAAATCAATTAAATCAGTTAATTCAATTATTTAACAATTAATTACAACAATCAATTTTCCTCTCCCCAGGTATACATATTTATGAACATTATAAAGAGAGATTGAAGGAGGAGAGATAGCTCATCATAGCTCCGGAGGTTGGGGGAGTAAAGAAAAATGAGCAGGTGTATAAAGGAAAGAAGGAATAAAGAAGGGGAAAAAGAAGGCTAGTTTTTAGCCTTCCGTCTCTAAGTTTTAAGAGCTTACACTCCAAACACACCGGAAGTGGAGAGGTAAGAAATGCTGAGTAGTGACTGTAATTACACGGCATCTCCACACATTCGGAAGCTTCCACTTTTCTTAGCATCTTAGCGTTCCTAAGTTCAATTTTCCTGATTTTCTTCAGATGGAACCACCTCCTCAGTTAAATCAATATACTCCCTGAAGGGCAGTTATGTGGTTTACATCAGTTATATTGTCACAATAGCTTCAGGATTTCTAAATATCGCTTGTGGCGCTGCACTGTTTCTATTCCGCTGGATCCGATCTTCTTCCTGTCTCCGATTTAATAATGTCTTTCAGAGTAAAAATTGAATGAAATAGTCCTAATCCCCCACACCTTCCAGTCACCTTCCAGCCACTAGATTCCCTTCTATTAATATCAGTGTGGTATATCTCCCGACCTCGTAAGCTTCCCTATTTACTCATTATTGTCCTGTATCTTTCTTCTGTCTGCCAAGCCCCTTCACTTTCACTTGTCTCACATCTGCTTTTGGCCGCTTCCTTTTAGGGCTCTGGACAGACTCTTGTAGCAGCCTTATAAAAGTCTATAGCATTCCAATCACCTTCTCCACTGCTAATTTTCTCTGCCACACTCTTCACCAATGATCCCACAAACTGTCAGCTCACTCACTGGACTTCAGAGCTGCCATTGATGAGCGGCTGTTTCTTGCTTGTTGGGCTCTGGAGGGTTCCTCTTCACTGAAGAGGGGTTGCCTTCCCCACACTGCAGCTCGAGTCTCCCCCACACCGGCACGGATCTCTCCAGGACTCGTGCACCCTCAAAGGATCGCACCAACTGCAAAAAGAGGTTAACTGAAACCACGGGCAGGCTTCTGCACCTCTTGTCATCCTTGCCTTACCACCGGCGAAGATAATAACCTCTTACAAGGTTAAGAATGCAGTCATATGTATGTCTATCCTAAAGTATTTTTGGCAGTATCCTTATCCTTAGCACAGAAAAAGTATGTGTGTTTGTAGCTATAGCTACCTATTTCAGTACCAGACAACAGCTTTAAGATGTGTGACTTGGACTCCCAGAATTCCCCAGTCTGCTGTAGACTTTAACAGAACCAATTATGGCTCTGATAAAAATTCCATTTAATGTTGGCATCATTCTACTGTAGCACAACTGTTGGCAGAAATCTTTAATCAAATTCGTTCACTCAGGAAGCTTATTTGTTTTCTTGTTCCAGAGGGGCTAGTCTTCAGTAATTCAAAATATCTATTTTCAAACATATACACTTTTGTGTACAGATTAGCTTCGGTTTTACTACAATGTATCCTAAATTTTTTATATGTGTTCAAATCAAAATGTGCATTTTTGGGAAATGAGAATTATTTCATAAAAGAGGAACAAAACAAAGAATTTTTCTGATCTATTATTAGCCTGTGAAATATATATTTAGTCAGTTCTCTTATAAATGAAGTCCTCGGGCGTCTCAGATAAGGGTGCATAGAATTGCTGCCTTAATTGCTATGTTGATTCCATGCAGCACAAAAGACAGAGCAAGTAAATCAATATTTTCATTAGAATTAGAAGACAACTGACCCCACATAGCAGATAAAAAGAAAACTCTACTTTTGGCTTAATTATTATGATTGATATCTGTTGAATAGTGATACACATAAGCATAGCTAGCATCATGGGGATTATACTATATGTAAAGTATATTAGTAGATATTGGACTGGTAGGTAGCCAAAATGCTAGACTATCTAAGATTTGTCTATTTTGCATGCATTTTATATAATCTAATTGCTTCATCAAGTAATCAAAAAGCATGAGATAAGTTTAAGAGGTAGCTATAAAAGAATGAATAATTTATCATAACTGCTTTAGTTTCCAGAAAAAAAATCATCTACATACTTGTAGAAATGAAACATATGGTAATATAATGTGAAATATGTATGCTGAATATGCTGAAAAAAGGCAAATATTGAATCCAAATATCTATAAATATTAAACTGCTGAAAAAAACACAGTGATGCATGTGAAAAAATAAAAGAGATATCTAGATCACCAATATCTTACATTATTAAAACTAGGGAAAAGTAAGTAACTTATAACTGTAATGAGGGTGAACAGAGACGGAAGCTATGAGACTGTATTTGGCATAAGGATTTGGAAATGGTTTAAATGTTGGGGTCAGATAGTAATTGAGTCAGTACCACAATTCCTTAGAATTTTTTAGGTAATTGGTTGAAATACTACAATAATAACAGTTATCTTACTGGGTACTCCTGTTGGACACATAGGTTGAATGAAACATTACAGATAATGACAGTCAAAATAACTAATAACTGCCAGAGAAACAGTCAATGGCCTTAAACTTTAGTTAAATTTGGTGATAGGATAACTGTGTGGATAACTGTTCCAGGCTTTCTACATGGAAGGGGGCACTCTCAAGGAAAAAAACTATTCCGTTACACCATAATCCTAAGGATTATTTTAGCAGTTTAGGTTTCCCATTTGTCCCATTCCAGTGGACAAAATATAGTAAAAAAATAATGCTAACAAAAATGCCATAAGAAGAAAGGGGTTGGGAAATTTGGGGTGTTTTTTTGTGGGGGGGGGTTTATTTATTATTATTTAAGGGGGGGAAATGGGGGGGGGGGGGGGGGGGGGGGGGGGGGGGGGGGGGGGGGGGGGGGGGGGGGGGGGGGGGGGGGGGGGGGGGGGGGGGGGGGGGGGGGGGGGGGGGGGGGGATTTTTTAAAGGGGGGGGGATGGACTGAAGGGAAATCAGATGACTATATCCTAAGCTTCTCAGAATCTTAAATGGCCACTATTGTTTCATATTTAGACATTTGTATGTAGAAATGTCCTTGAAGAGTTGTTGAAAAAAAAATAGTGGTTTCAAAATGTGACTTAACAAGAAAAATAAATAGAAGAAAGGAAGAAATGAAATTACACAAATACGGTATCCTGGATGTAAAGACATCCATTAAGCCTAGCACTCAAATGCTTGGTTGAAATTTAACCACATGGACTATGTGAACCTTAAACTTTTCATTGGGCAATGGAATTTATTTTAAACTATATCATTGCTAAAAGAACTGGACTGTCAATAGCTTTCTAGGTTCTAGTCATGAAATAATTTAATCTTTATAGGTTTACACAGATTAGGCTGCGCCTAAACTGCTAGTCTAGTTCCAGCTATGGGACCAACATTACATTATGAGCCCATCTAATTATTAAGAACATCTGGAGAGCCCCTTTGAAGTAACTCTTGCTTTTCTGAAAGGTAATTGTTAGAGAGTGTCAGGAGATTGTCAGATA
The DNA here is from genome assembly GCF_049901735.1 of Notechis scutatus. Lineage (NCBI taxonomy): Eukaryota > Metazoa > Chordata > Lepidosauria > Squamata > Elapidae > Notechis > Notechis scutatus. The sequence goes on along the minus strand of NC_142011.1, from coordinate 161,330,005 downwards.
CATTAGCAAAAGTAATTTGGTATCCATAATATTAATGGTTTCCCATTCTCTTACATTCGCTACTACACATTTTTAGCTTGGCCTTTTAAACAAATTTTGTATTTGTTTTTGTTTTTATGTCGTAAGGTGGTTTACAGTGGTGGATTTTTAATGATTTTAAAGTTGTGCATTGTTTTGATTTGTAATACTGGTTTAATAGTTTTTAGCTGATATAATATACAGAATAAATAATACAGTAGAACCTCTGGTTACAAATGCTTCTGACCATGACCAAATGAGGTTCCGACCAGTGGTGGGATTCAATTTTTTTTTTACTACCGGTTCTGTGGGTGGGGCTTGGTGGGCAGGGCATGGGAAGGATACTATAAAATCTCCAGTCAGAGGTGGTATTTGCCGATTCTCTGAACTACTCAAAATTTCCACTACCAGTTCTCCAGAATTGGTCAGAACCTGCTGAATACCACCTCTGGTTCCGACCAAAAAATCCACAACATTTTTGAATCAGATCACAGTTAAAATATCAGGTGGCAATCAAACATGGCCACGGCCAATTCTCTTTCTGCACTGATTTCTCTTTCCACACCATTTTTTTTGTAGGTGCATGCACAGTCAGTCTCGCTTCTGGTCATGACCAAATTGGGTTGCAACCAAAGTTACAGAATGAATTATGGTTGTGACCAGAGGTTCCACTGTATACAACTAAAAAGTTACCTTGCTAACTTTTTTATCTGATCCAAAAAACCCCAACCTCTGGTGTTGTGTCACGACCTCATGTCTACACCAATCTCTTATGAAAGAAACAATTCCTCTTTAAAGCTTATTTGCATCTTAGAATTTTCAATATAAAGCGCAAATAACTTAATGAATATATACTACTCAAATGTATCCTAAAGTTTCTATAATAGAAAGGTTTTAATTTTATGAAAATACAAAATTGAAAGTTAACAAAAGTTTCTTCTAGAAAAAATATTCAGTGTAGGCATACTTCCACGGAGGTTCAGAAAAGTCAGGGTGGGTATTGACACCATGTAATCAAACTCTAACCCTTTTTTAATGTGTGTCAATGTGAAAAGGGTGGGACTTTAGTTGTGTGGTTACAACTACTATCTTAATGTGTGAACTCCTGAAGATAACCCTATGTTAGTCCTAGCTCACATTAACAGAAAGGCTTTATGCAGAGGAAGACTACTTAATGATATTTGATACTAACTAGACTAGTAATTCTTACCTACTGTTTTACATAAGGAATATTGTGCTAGTTATGTTTCATTTTTTTCAGATTCAGAAGAAAAATGCCTTTGTAGGAGGAATATGTCACTGGTGCCTCCAATAATAATTTATATGGGTTTATATAGCTTCTCACCATCATTCCTAATAGCAATTTATTTTTAAAAATAGTCATACATATTTAGATTTATAATAGAATAGAATAGATGTAATGTTCCCTTTGATCTACTGTATGTTAGAAGTATCAGCACACAAATTAGTATAGATAAAAGTGATACGTAAAAATTCTAAAGCTAATGTAAGGGGACAAGTTCACACAATAGTAAAGTAAACTTAGAAATGATGAATTTTTCAGGTCCTGAGTTAACACTAAGATGAAAAGTTCTAGTTAATGTTCACATGGATTGGGGATACCCCCACCTTTGTTTTTCTGAGCTACCTTTGAAAGAAATTGGACAAGAGTTATTATTTGTATAACCCTTATAAATTGTAATGTCAAACTTCTACTTTAAATGGCTTGGTATTAGCAACTAAGTTGTCTTAGTTGAATATATGTTCCCACAGAAAAAAATCAAAGGACTCAGATATACTTATGATACTGATGTTGATTTCTCAGGAAGGACAATTATGCAACTACTTAGATAAGTGACTACTGTAATGAAAATGGATACACCTACATAAAGCAAAGGTTATGTTCATCCATGTTTCAGCAGTGGCAGCTCTTGATGGCAGCTCTTGATGTTATCTGGGCTCACAAGCCAAATAGGGTTAAACTTGCTAGGATAGAAAACTATGAGAGAACATCAAAGATGTACAGTATGTTATGCTGAATTGTATAAAAGAATCCCAGAAAGTGGCATTTGGCAATCTATATTATTGCTAAATGTCCTAAGATCAAGTTCTGCTTGAAGGAACTCTTTTCTTAAATTGTCATGACTGGAAACCAGTGGCGGACAGAATGCCATAGACCAAGGGTCTTCAAACTTGGCAAGTTTAAGACTTGTGGACTTCAACTCCCAGAATTCCTGAGCTAACATGGCTGGAGGAGGAATTATGGGAGTTGAAGTCCACAAGTCTTAAAGTTGTCAAAGTTGGAGACCCCTGACATAGACTGTCTGGTTCGAGTACAATTCTGATGGCTACTGAAACCCAATACTTGTTCTCCAAACAAAGCAACAAAGGTGATGAGGGCTTGGAAGCTTAAGTCTATGAAAATTGGTAAAAAAAACCTAAGTAAAAATAACTAAGTATGTTTAACCTAAAAAAGAGAAGGGGAAGTGAAAACATACAGCAGTCTTCAAATGCTTTGGGTTTATTTTTTGTAGCAAGTAGAAAGCAGGGAGAGAGAGAGAGAGGCAGAGAGAGAGAGAGAGAGAGAGACAGACAGACAGACAGACAGACAGACAGATAGGTTAGAGAGATCCAATTGCAGTGGCAATGGAATATCCTAACTCTAAAATCATAGTTATTATATTACCGAGGGTTTTTAAACAAAGTTGGACAGGGTTTTGCTTGATTGTTTGTTTAATTTAACAGACTAAAAGTTCCTGTTCTGGGTGGGAAGGTTGGACTGGAAGACTCCAAAACACACACCAATCCTAAGACTCTATGATTATCCAACCTTTATGATTTATTTAAGGAAAGAATACTTTTTTTCTATTATTTTATCTGTTTTTGTTTTGCCTTGGCTAAAGTAATACTATCCATTGCAGAATGACTTACTATATACAAACTAAAAAGTGAAGCTAGTATTAACTATAGCATATTGAAACAAATCAAGATTAAAATGTTTTCAATAAATTTAAATTTATGGCTTAATTAACCTAGCATTCTCCATTGTCTGCATTACAGCAAAGGAAAATTGGACTGAACTGAGGGAAAACAGAATTTATTCCTGTTGAGCAAAAGATAATACTTTATATTCTTAATGCAACATCTTGTTGTGAAAGACATTTGTTATGCTTTTCCAGCTTAGAAATTCTTTAAATCTCTAAGATTGGGTAACTGGAGGAAAGGGAGGGGTTTATACAATTCAATATAGAATCTGGATTAACACTGAAACTAAGGAATAGACTTCAAACTATTTTAAAATAGTATTTGATACTTTTCATTTATATCTACAGTATATCTCTAGATCAGGGCTCTCCAACCTTGGCAACTTTAAGACTTGTGGACTTCAACTCCCAGAATTGCTGGCTGAGGAATTCTGGCAGTTGAAGTCCACAAGTCTTAAAGTTGCCAAGGTTGGAGACCCCTGATCTAGATCACATTAATATATTATAGACTATCTTTGCACTCAAAAACATTCCTAACTTTACAGGGAAGGGGATATCCAGGTTTGGATTCTGGCCTGCCCTCCAGCTGCCATTCTCAAATCTCTCTCCCATTTTCTTTCTTCCTGCTAGAATATAACCTGGGAGGAAATGACCAGTCTAGCCATCCTTTTTTTGGCATTCCTACCATCCAATTATTCCACTTTTTCACATAAAAAAGAGTGGCCTTAAATACATGTTTGCATTTTCTTTCTCTAATTTACATGATGAATTAACTGGGAAAGCAGTGGTATCAATATTTTAAGGAAAAAACAATACAAATATTTAATATGACGCCCAATAGACTTCCTGTAATAACAGGAATATTATTAAAAATATAAGAGCATTACTAAGCAAAATACTCAACAATAAGGAATTAGGTAAGTTATTAAGATAGCAAGAGTCAGAAATAATATTTAGCTTTTTATTTCATGATTAGTAAAACAAGAATGGCATATATTACACTAGGGGCTTTCAATTCTTCCTCTCCTCTTGCACTTCTCTGCATTCTATATATCTGCATCTGCTTTGCAAGATTCCTCAAATCCTTCCATATAGGATTCCTTCCATAGAAGACTGAAGGTCTCATGGCAGGATTGCAGGGAACAAACAAAACCAGTTTGACCAGTACTTTTCTGTATCATCACAGGGCACAATATTTTAATTAAGCCACATATCTTAAAATTAGAAGTTAGTCAAAATACACATGATTGGAAAAACTGTGTTTTAAAACCAGTCTTCACTAAAAAGAAAGATTTATAATGATAATAATTAGCAGCTCTACCACGTGTCCCAAATTATGGCTTGGTACTAATCAGAGTGTTGTTAGAGGAGCCAAATCTGCTAAAATTATCTTTTGAAATTGATTAACTTTCCACCCTTTATACTTGATGTGTTGAGAATCCAATTATAATCTCTTTTTGTTCTGAGCTCTGATACAGTATATGTCCTTAAATTACACACAGGGGAATGATGTTCAGGGCTGGTGCTGAATGACAAATTTCAAAAGTGTCACACATGCTGTATCATGATTATTAAATTGTATTCTCTGGAGTATTTGCAGGACCATCTGGGATGGCTTTAAGCATTTGGAATTTCACTCCCATTACCTAGTCACCATGGTTTCAGACAACTAGAGTAAGACCATCTGTAAATTACTAAATACCACCCTTCTGTGTTATTTCCTTTCATTCTTCTCTAGCATAGCTTTTAGATCAACAGCATTTGCTGAAAAACAGTGGTAGCATGTTTTCTTTATTCTCTGTGTATTTCTAATTGTGCGATTTTCCTGATAAAGCTATGAATCAAGTTATTTACATTATATGGTTAAATATAGCTCGTTAAGTGGTTGCCTCAATGGCTTATTACAAATCTGGCCACTTAAAATTCATAGTGGGAATGTGAGGCATGGAGAAAGTGTTCAGTCCCCATTTTATTTATCCTTTCAACATAAAGTTTTGATGTCTTAAAGATAAAGAAGAGGACTTTTTCAACATGGTGTATTATTGCAATTCAGATATTTGCAAGAAATATATTTGAATGTACATACATACATACATACATACATACATACATACATACATACATACATACTTACATTATACATCCATCCATCCATACATACATACATACAGCCTCTTTGTTAAATGTTACATTGATCAAAGGAAACACTGAGGACAGTTAAAACAAAGATCCATCTAGTTTAGCTTAAACTGACAATCAGATGGAATTCAATCAATTTTTATTGCGGTCACAGACCAGCATTGAATCAGATGGATTGACCATAAGAAACAGTATCATTGTAGTCATGGAGCCTGGCTGTGCACATAAGGAGCCTTGGTAGCACACTGGTTAGAGTGCAGTACTGCAAGCTACGTCTGCTGCAGCCAGCTGCCTACAATTTGGCAGATCGAATCTCACCAGGCTCAAGGTTGACTCAGCCTTCCATCCTTCTGACGAAGGTAAAATGAGGACCCAAATTATTGGGGCAATATGCTGACTCTGTAAACCGCTTGAGAGGGCTGTAAAGCATTATAAAGCAGTATATAAGTCTAAGTTCTATTGCTATAAGGGACTACAACAAGGAACCCTAGTTTGTGAAGGTCTTCTAGAAGAATTGTCTCTCCCAGGAGGCTCATACTGCATCTGTATGATTGCCTTGGGCATTATTAGGGTATTTTCTTATTTTGCCAAGCTTAACTTCTATTGTACTTAAATCTACTTTTGGCAGATACTATTTTAACTAACAGGCAATTTAAAATTATAATTAAATTAAATAATTTAAAGGGATGAACTCTAAGCACAGTTCTCAAACCTGCTAAATATACTGAAGAATTAATTTGAATTGCCATGCTCATTAAATTGTACATTTTTTAAAAGTTGAAGATTTATGGACTTTTTTCTTTGACAAGGATATTCATAATGTAGATTAACCTAAAATGCATACATGATGCCAATCCTTATTATAATAAACATTTTTGAATGTCCATTAAGGGATCCCACATAGCTCAATTTTGTATAACTTAATTAGTTTTCAACTACTCTGAATCTGCGAGGTATATACCATACTTTTCTTTTACTGTAAAGCAATCAAAAATAAGACAGATTGCATAACATAAACACACAAATGTTAATTTTTATAGTGACAATTCCAGTGTTTTCACAGTGTTACTGTAGGACAGTATGCATATTATCTATGTATGCATAGGTAATATAACAAAATAGTTCTTTTTTAATTTATGGAATATATTATTTTCTAGATATATATTTTATTTTTAACCTATTAATCACATTTATAACCTGCCAAATGAACCATGGACTCTAAGCAATTTGAAATAATAAAACATAATGTCTAAGAAGAACATAAAAATTAAGATGTCTTGGTAAAAATCAGATTTACATTTAAGACAAATTACTCCCACTATAGTAGGTCCATCAATTCCCAATATGTTCCAAGTCAAATAATATCAATCATTAAAATCCAAGTAAAATCAAGTAAAACAATATAGTTTTAAGGTGTTTTTTCTGTAGAATTGATGAATATACATGCCTATTTGATTTCCACCGATAAAATCGCATGAACATGATTTATGTGATTGATTTAAAAATATTTATTCCTCCTTAAGAATTTAAATATCTATACTAAAACTTTGTTAATTATTTTCACTGTAATTGTGATTTGTATCTTGATTAATACCTTGTTACTACACAGAGATGAGTGATCAATCTTTCAAATTAAAATTGCTTTGCAGAATAAAATGTTCACTGCAGTAATAGCATGATATTACAGTACTTGACTTTGTATCGGTTTTAGAAATTGCTGGTTTTCATAATGAGAAGTTTAAGGAGAGCAGGTTGATAACTTGTCCTGCCTAGCATAATTAAAGCCTAAGTGAAGTATGCAATTAAAATCATTCACCAAATTAATGATTCAGAAGTGTTATATCACTCAAATACTATCTTCAGCTTAACTTCCCCAAAAAGTCTCCAAGAAATTTATGCTAAACAGACTAGAAATAATGAACCCTGTTCATTGCAGAGAATTATTGAAAAGAATTATTAAGGAGAAAATAAACAAACCATAGAAGAATGAGTCTTGCTGAAAAGAAACCAGCATAGTGTCTGCAAATGTCAACGTTTCTTGCTAATCTTTTAGGTTTTCATTTTTTTTAGGGTATATATCAACAAACATGAGGACAAGGGTGATTCAGAAGATACTGTACGCTTGAATGTCAAAAAGCTTTTTAAAAGTCTGTTACTAAAAGTTCCTAAACAATTTAGCCAGTCTGAGTTATGAGGACAGCTAGTTTTATGGATTAGCAGTTGATTAAAAAATCTAGACAGTAGAAATAAATCCTCACATGGGCAAGATGTGTGTGTGAGGGTCCCATAGAGAATGGTGTCTATATAAATTAACAAATAGAAATGATCTGAACTAGATTCCTGTAATAAAATTGCCATACTTGCAGCTGATAGTAAAAGAGGCAACAACGCAAAAATTCTAGTATAAAAATGTCCACATACAAATATCCTGCACACATTTGAAGTGTTATAGTTCTGATTGTCATGCTTTCACAAGAGTATTGCACTATTAGAAACTGATTAGCACCCCCTTAAAAAGAATTGGAACAACTAGTATTCTTCAGTTTAACATGATTGATTGATTTTTAAAACTTCTGTGTTACTCATCTCACTAATACAGCAACTCTGGGTGGTTTACAATATAATAAAAAGTTTAAAAATGCTAAAAACAATTAAAATTAGAATAAAAAGTTAAGAACCAAGATAATAGAGGATGAATGAAAGGCAATAGATAAAGACAAATCATAGAGACAGTGATAGGTAAGAATGTGCATGGCATAACTGATCTATGTTGTTTATGAGTATGGGAAGTGCCTTGGAGAGTATGTAATATTTATTGCTTGGAAAGAAGTAATATTGTCTTTCTCCAGAAGAAGCCAACCCCAGATCTGCTGTTTGATAACTTTGTTCAATTTCAGCCTTTCCTTTTTAAGGAAGTTGTTGAGGAGAGATAATGAATTAATTACAAATGAACTTGGGGAAAAGAGATTACCTAGCTCAGGACAATCAGAGTATTGGTTCTCTGACACATGACCTTTGTCAGATTTCATATGAGGGACTGAGCTCTCCACTCCTTCCTCCTCTGATCTGTTAGATCTCTGGGTGTTATTTGATACAACTGGACATGGTTTCTTTTAGAATCATTTATAAACATCTTGACTTGTGGGCATACTTCTACAGAAGTTGTATTCATTCCTAAAATGGATGATTCTAGTTACAGGTTTTGGTGAAAGGCAACAATTGAGCACTTGAGAAAACAAATGTGGGTTCCTCAAAGCATGATACCTTTCCTTATTGTATTTAATATCTATGTTAAACAGCTGGGTAAAGCCTTTTTTTTAATCTCCTCTAGGACACCCCTGAGAAATAACAAAGCCCTAGTAAATCACCTCTTCTACAGTTGGAGTACTTTTTTAAATCTAGTGGATAAAACACTAGCTTAGGAATGGGAAAATCTGAGTTCTGTTCTAGTCCTGCTTTAGGCTTGGAAGCCAATTGCATGACTTTGGGTAAAATTCATTCTTTTGTAGTCCTAGAAAGAAGGAAATGCATGCTATTTCCAAAGATGTTTCTAATAAAAGTGGCCTCCAAGTTGCAGGGCATAAAGTTGACTAGAAGTCAAAACAAATGAGCAAACAAATCCTTTCTTGACTAAAAAGAAGAAGGACCAGTTATTACCTATGATATACTACTTGAAGATATTTGAAGACTAGGTTGCATGATCTATACTCTTCATAAAATGTCATATACATCCTTTTTTAAAATAAAAGCTGCATGTCCTTCAATGTTATTTGGAAATATGCAGGTAAAAAATCAGTTCACTCAGGAAGCTAATGTTTTAAAAATTTTCTGAAAACCCATTCTTCCCTGTCCCCTTTCCAAAAAGGAAAGTTGAACAGTTGCCAAGGCTATTCAATTGCTTCTAGGCTATTCAACCACCTTGAAGCAATATCTGTCTCTTGGTAAAAACAAGAGATAGAGGATTCTGGCTTGCAGCCATTGCTCCAAGGTTTTTTTTTATCCTAAAATAGTTATTTCCCACACAACAATTAAATTTCAAGAGAATTCCTCCCACAGATCTTTCAGATCTGAAAGTAGGGATAGCATGGAAAGCTACTGTGTGATAGAGATGTGTTAAAAAAAAGTTAGTTGAATCTTTATCATCACTTAGTATTTAAAAAGAGCTTAAGATGTCACCCAAAGTTAATTCTGAAGTTTTCTAAAAATGGGGTGGAAAAATAAAAGTTTCCTGTGGAGGACAGTTTTTAGTGTAGCATTTCTTAAAATTGTTCCAACAAAGTTGAGCTCCGTATGTATCTTCCTATCTCACATTTATGCTGTAACACTGTTCATTTTCATGGCACACTAAATGTTTAATGGGTTGGTTAATTAAATACAGCAACATTTGTTCTTGCTATACATTCATTAAAAGGTGCATGAAAAGAATCTGCTTTGCTTTCTTTTTTTGAAGTGCTGTCCTCAGAGATTGGCTGAATCGTTTTGAGTATACAATTTATTACCACTGGATTGGAACTGACAAAAGGTCTTGAGTTGTCCAGGTTTTTTAGTTGGTATATCTTTCAAATTGTATGGATTCTGCAGTAAAACAATAAGAGGACTTTAAATTTTTTAAATTTAATTTAAGATGAAGAATATTCCTGACATTATCATCTGAACCTTGCATCTGAACTGAAAGCAACATTGGCTTTTCCAACAAATCAGTGTTGGTGACAAGGTTTAGTAGGTTACTTAAAAGTTTACTAAACTTTTAAGCCTGCCCCAGACACGTTCAGGAGTATGCATAGGGGTGGGATGCTATTGGTTCGGCCTGGTTCTATAGAACCGGTAGCTCCGTAGAGCAGTTGACACCAAACCAGCTCACTGCAACAACCTTCTGTTTGTCTGTTTGGCCCACACGTTCATCCAGGCTGTCCTTTATTTCCTGCTTTTTCAACCTCAGCTGCTTTGCGCGGCACAGCTGAGGTTGAAAAAGCAAGAAAGAAGAGGATTTTCAAATGCTGCACACCCGCGCACAGTGCTTGTCAGCTGTCCAGACAGCATAGCTGATTATTTTTTGCAAATGCTCCACACGTGCATGCAGCAAAACGCACTCTCACTGAGTGGTTGTAACACTAGTTGAATTGGGATGCGGAAGGAGGAGGGGAAATGGGTAAAAAAATCAAGATGACAGTCACTACCATGCAATTGAAGCCACTCCCTTTTGTAATATATGCATGAATATCACATATAAAAAAGAATATGACTTTAGGTCACAGTGATGGCCAAATCTTGATTTTTGGGTGGAGGGACCCATCTCGGATTACCTATTACAGTCTTCGAAGTATAATTTCTGCTACAGTGCCAAGAAGTGTGTGCTTTCTTTAGTTTCTTTTACAATAAGTAGACATGTGGATGAAATAGTGTACCAACTGTGAAGCTTCTCTGTCAAGTTACCCCCTCATCCCTTCATTATTTCATTGCTTCATTTTAAATTCCTGTGCATCACTGCTTACAAATGGTTGATAATGTGATGAAAAGTGGGGTTGCCAAATTGAAGTAAGATATCAGAATAGTCAAGCAAAATAAGCTGTGAGCTGATGTTATAAAGGCATTTTTATTGCTTTATTTTAGGCTTCAGTATAGCATTTAAAAATGACGCATTTGAATGCCTAAGCTGTATGCAAACAGACTGTGAGCTGCTTTGTGCAAAATATATTCAATCACTCAGAAACTACATTCATGATTAATTTATTTGAAGGCTCATCTCTATTATGCATTCCAACAAGGAGGACAAGCAGGGAATTAAAAAAAAATTAGATTAATGTATTCAACTATGAAGGAATCACAATGGGATTCCCTTCTTAGACAAAATGCAGAATATCATATAAAATCTGCCAATTTCAAGGGGTTGTTTTAAACCTTCAATCCCATGGAATCTTTTATAAAATATTATTTATGATATTCTTTTGAAATTCTATGTAGAATTCATGTCAAAATGAAGGGGAAAGTCCTATGTTGGAATCTTTTCCCTTTCCAGTATTCTTTTGCATTAGCTACCCAAGTGAAATATTGATCAGGATGTTTTATTAGAATGGATCAGGTTTAGAGAAGGTAATCTTGTCATGCTATGCTAGGACTTATTTCAGAAGCAGCTATATTTAATTTTATAAACAAGAGGAGCTTAGGGCTGAATTCCCTAAAGTGAAAACTCTTTTGCAGCTGGGAATGAATTTACTATACTCACTTATCCTGGAATAGCTTTTCCCAAATGGTTGTTGGCCCAGTGAATATGATGGCTTCAGATTTCACTGTTCCCAACAAGCCTAGATAAGAATGTTGGGAGTTGTAAACAAAATCAGTGCCATGTTGGGAAAAATAGGGCTGGGCAATATAACAATAATGTAATAAAGGGGAGAATGATAATTTCATAACTGTAAAGGACTCTAAATTTATATCTATCCAATCAGTTAAATGGGACTGTTCTATTAATCTGCTGATTAGGGATTTCTGGAACTGATGACCACACGTTTTAAAGTTGCCAACAAGGTTATGAAACATTGTCCCAGAGCAGAGTTCTCCAAACTTGGCAACTTTGAGACTTGTGTACTTCAACTCCCAGAATTCCCCAGCCAGCATGGTCCCAGAGAGTCTCAACCAATAAAGGAATATATTTTCCACAAGTTTCTGTTTTAAATATTAGAATACAAAGCAGAAGTATAAGAAAAGGATTAGCTGTTAGTCATAATTCTGTATTAAACAATGTTGCCACAGGGGGGAAATACACAAAGGAAACATAAGTTCAGATCACATGTTCCACCCTATTTAAAGAGAAAGATGAGATGGTGCGTGCCTTGAATCTTGCTGCATAATCCTATGAATGTTTATTCAAAAACCACTGAGTGCAAAGTTCTTGTTCTGGGGAAATTTTGCATAGGGCTTCTAGTCTTAATCCTGCGCTCTCCAAATTTGAAATAGTATTATTTTGTTTATCTATGACTAAGAACATGGCTGGCAACATTTGTCTTCTAAAGAATAAATTTTGTTCACCAACTCTTTCTCCACAGAGTAACATGAACCTTTTCTTGTCTTTCATGAAAAATATCCAACAGGAGACACATTTATGGGTTTGTTTACTTCAGATTTATGTTTGACCTCTTGAGAGGATCTGTGAAAGATGCTCATTTTCAGAGCTACCTGTTCAATACATTAAGTAGAAATATTAGCACTGATAGTTCTATTGCTTTGTCATGATAGCAATAAAAAGGTGACATAACAGTGCAAAACATTTAGACTGTGCAGAAAATCATAAAGTATGGATCCTATTGCCTGATTATATCTTATTTTAGTATTTAAATGGCACAGATGTTTCATTCACAGACTACAAATGAATATTATTTAATTAGAGTTGTCATGTGTAAATCTGTTGACAAATACATGTCATACTGACCTTACAAGATTCAAGTTATTCAGCTAGCAGCTGAATATAATGAGTTATCAGAATATACCAGCAGTAACCAATACAAAAAAAAAACCCTAATGAACTGGTTTCTGTGATACCAGCAGGTCATCTTCTGTCAGTCACTCACACTGTTAAGAACATGATTTCCATCACTGTACATATTCCCAAGTCAGTTTAAAGTTGAGTAGATTCTAATTAGCTGCTGAGCTTACATCCTTTATGACAAAATTGCCCAGCAATTTGTTTCATTAAGATGTCACTTTTCATGACATTATCTTGTTCTGAGTCCAAAGCATTGATAGTGAAAAGATCAGTAAGACAGATATTTTAAGCCATATATATTGGAAAAGCCTTTTTTTTTTCTTTAACATATATTTCCCCTTCCTTCTGTTCCTGAATTTTTTTTAACTGCTGGAAACTGGTATTGTTTAGAACAACAAAGGGTTTTTACCATTATATGCTTGTCCCAATCTGAGGTTCAATGTGCATTTCAGTCCTTATTAATAATAAAAAAAAATCAGTCCATCCATGCATACAATAAATACTTCTGAGTATTTAATTCCAAAAATAAACCAAAAGTGGGCAGTTCCACTGGTTAGAACAGGGATGTTAAACTCAAGTCCATAGATGTGGCCCACAGGGCCAGCCTGAAATCAGCAAAGGACTGGCCTGCAGTGCCTCTGCCAGTGTTTTTGAGCTCTGTTTTCACTGCCAGAGGGCTATCGAAACAAACAAAATAAAAGAAGAAATGTTTCCCCTTTTGCATTTGAGCATGCAAGAAGGGACAGGAAAGGAGAAAGGGAAAAGGGAAAAAGAAAAAGAAGGGAAGATGGGAAGAGAGCAAGGAAGAAAAAACAAGGAAAGAGGGGAAGGAGAATGAAAAATGAAGAAGGAAGAAGGAAGGATAAAGAAGAAAAGGAAGAAAGGAAGGATATTATAATGAGAGTGAGGGAGCGTCTCAGGGAAATCCTCCTCTTGCACTTGGCCACCACAGGCACCCTCAACACGAGTCCCGTGTCATGCCCACCATGTCCACACCCACCCCTGGCCACACACACACACGGTCTTCTGAGGTCAAACAAAACCCTGATGATGCCTTCAATGAAATTGAATTTAACACCTCTGGATTAAAATGTCCTTGTCCATTGGTTTCAGTGAGAATTTATAATAGGAAAGCCATGTGAAGTTTGTGAAATGAAATGCTCTATAACAAGGGCCCCCAACCCATGGGCCATGGCCCACTAATGGGCTACAGCCCATTTGGAACCAGACATGCGCATACACATGCAGCTCCACTTGAACAACCGGCGGATGCTCACCCTTATGCACACCTCCACTTGTGTGAGTGACAGGCATGCACGCAAATACCGTCCATTCACACAGGACCATCCTCCTCCTCCCCCTCCACTGGTTGGGCCATGAAGCCAGAAAAGTTGGGGACTGCTGCTCTACAATGATATTTTAAAAACTGGGCGATTGTTTTCTTCCTATCCCAGGTTTAATGTTGAACTCCACATAGGGATTATCAAATGTCAGTAAAAATGATTCCAAGTTTTTGGCAAGTTACATGTTTCAGAAGATCATTCCAAGTTTTCAAAGAAGTAATTTCATCTTTCTAATTCTTGATCTAGAAGTATTTCTCTTCTCTCTCCTTGGAAATACACATTATGTAGTCTGTTTAACTGAAGAGCTTCCTAGACAGCTATGTTAATCCATTCTCAGTTACTAACCCTTAATACTATTTTATGTTAACTTTTAGAATAGGGGAGATTAAGCTTTTCAGGATTTAGCAATAACAACAGCAAATTTAAAAACCCTAAATTCACAGAGTAAATGCTAGGTATTTGAATTCTTTTGAATAAAAGGAAAATATAACCATTTTTCCAGGTGAAGCTGCAAGGACTGTAAAAAAAAAGTACAAAATACAATTTTGTGGCCACATCCACAAAACTAAAACTTCACCTGTTTTTTTTTCTTCTCCATGTGTTGCACCCATAAAGTACATTAAAAAAATGGCAGTGCTTCAAATGTCTGCTCACAGCTGAAATCTTGATGTTTTGTTTTGTTTTACTCTCTCCTTCCCCCAAAATATGCCCCTCTTTTTCTTTTCTTCTTTTTTCTTCTCTTTTGATACAAGAAGAAACCATTGGTTCTATGATTTCAGTATTGTCATAGTTAATCAAGTTTCTTTCCTGTGGCAAGATGCCATTTCACAATAAATCTAATTTACTGCTATAAGAATACTGTATTCCTCAATAAGAAGTGCCATCCATCTGGAGCTTACCAATTTTCTAAAAGTCAATAGTTAAAGTTTTAAAAGAATGCTTCAGTGAATTCTACTTTTGTTCTATTTTAACACATGCTACTTTTCTGCATTTGATACGCAGGTATATGATTTATACTAAGTAGGACAAGAAAAGTGATGGAAGGTTACAAAAATAGACCAGGAGGATTTTTAGATCTATGAAATAGAAGAAAAATTATTTCATCCCCATCGCTTGCATTAGATGAGGGGTTTTTTAAGGCCTTGCAATGAAATCATAACTTCCACATTGTACCATGGGAAACACTTATTCAAAGTTCTGACATTCTTCCAAAACTGATCAGAACATTAAGTAAAGGGCTGAATGGCTCTTTAACTAAAACCAAATGTGGTTTCATTATTGATATTGTAGTATATGAGCTATTGCTCTGAAATCATCATTTGCATAATGCATTTGACTTGAAGCATTCTTAGGCACATGGCACAGCAGGTGTTGATATCAATGCCATGAGTTTCCTTGTCTGTAAGCAAATCTAGCAAGTGTTCAGCACTTCATAGGGGATTCATGTAAGGCAATTGCATAAAAAGGGAAATTGTGTTGTTTTTTTGCTCTTGATTTTAAATGACCAAATGGAGAAGCAGATTTTAATCCTAAAAAATTGGCAGGATGTACAAATGTTGCAAAATGGGACCTCTACTGTAAACATTTTTAACATGGCATATATCTGTAGGGGTTTCATGGATCCTGCAAGGATGCAGATGTTGCTTTGCTGTATTTTGAATTGTTGTTGTTATATTTTTTCCCCTGATTATTTATTTACAAATAAAATGAAGGGAAGGGAACATCTGTTGGTATTGTCATACCTAATTAATTTCACTTCTTCATTTTTTTTTGAAAGAATGAGATAGTTTTCCCAGAGCAAATTTACTTAATATAATTTAGCTAGAATAATCATAACAATTATCCAAATTATAATCCTCCACTTTGAGTTTCTGTAGTCATACATACAATTTTAAATGCTAGCTGATGAAATATTGAGAAGTCTACTTTCTATGCAAGAGACAGTGGGTTTTTGGGGGGGGGGGTCTTGTGATGAATCTTCTTTTTTTTAAAAAAAAACAAGTTTTATTAATTTTCAAAACACACAAGTCATCATTATCCATTACATATTTAAACCTTTTTCCATTATAAATTTAACAAGTCAGATGAACTATAATTCTGTTTTAAACCATTTCCATATAAACATACAAAAACCTCTTATCCATTTTCTCTTTATTTCTCTTTACTCTTATTCCATTTTATTATTATTATTTCATCTATTTCTTTCTGACTTAGTTACCATTATTCTCATTCTATATTTCTGCAAGGTTTCATTAATTCTCCCCCAAAAAAAAGACATATATACACAACACACAAAACATAAAAAAAAATCTTTTTGGAAAGTAACTTGGACCCAGGTATCTCTTTCTTCATGGACTTCAACTGTATTCATGCTCATATTACATATCATTACTTATTTTATTTACCATTCTAAGTCTTCTATATTAACTTCTCCCCATATTTCACTCTTTTTAATTCTATCTTAATTAATCATCTTAATTTGAGTCATTATATTTGTATCTTTTGTCCATTCTTTATTATACCTTTGTCTCATTCCTTATAAAAAAAAAGAAATTTCTCCTGAAATCACTAATCAGAGTATGATGCCTTTCTATCTCCCCACTAAATTAATCAAGTTAATCTTTAAAATAACACCCAATACCCAATCCGATTTTGCTTGGTACATTTCTGAATAATACATCCAGAATAATTAAATACATAGTTAAACAATAAATCTAAATATTAAAAACAAATACTATAATAAAAATTTTATAATAACATCAATACCATAATCTTATTAAACTCTTTAATTAAAGCTCAATATTCTAAATCTCCCCTCATATTATTAAATTTTAAAACCAATCATTATTAACATTTCAACATTTTAATCTCTTATCAACTCTTAAGCCATTTAAGTTTTCTATTTCTAATACAATACTACAATATCATCTTATGTACCTTGCAAAATCTCTTTGCAAAAATTATACTTATCCTTTATCCCTAAAAAAGATTCCTTTTTTCCCATTTTATTTCAAAACTTTGTAGCTTTACTCCACCTTTTCCCTTTCTTTCTTCTCCCAACAAACCTTTCTACCCCCCCTTCTTCTAGCCTCTGCCTTACTGGCTTCCCTTCTCTATCGTTTTCCTCTTCCCTTTTGTTTACCATCATTATATTGATTTTGCACCTTATTTTTCCCTTTCTTAAATGTTTTTTTAAATCTTAAGTCCTTTATTTCTCTTCCTTTCCCTCTTCCTTCCCTCTTGGTCGAGTTCTGAGATTTATTAAAGATGGCTTCCTCTCCTTCTTCTTCTGCTGTCTTCATCTGTTGCAATGTTTGTTGATAGTTAATGAGCGCCATTGCCAAAAAAAGGCAGGCTTCTTTCAAACCAGCTTTACCATTATTTTTTTTTGCTTGCTCATAGTCCCTTCTCAGTTCCTCAATAGAAGGAGCCATTATAAATCTTTTCTTTTCTTTTCTCTTACAACAACCAAAATATTCCAAAGGAAAAATAAAACAATCCCAAAGTTATCAATCAGTCCAAACCAAGACAGAGTTCCCACTCTCTCCTCCTAGGGTAGTATCAATCAGAAAAAAGAAAGTCCAAATCTATTTCTTAAAATCTTATTGCAATATATTTTAGTCTTTCAATCCTTAAGGCATCTCCTCCAACAAAGTCTTAGCATACAAATATTTTTTTTTAGTCCTCTCTTTTCCCACTCATCGCTTAGAGCCAGTTTTCACCTAAAAAAAAATAGGTTTCTTAATATTCACTTTTTATTCCGTAGAAAAAGAGGGTAAGCTATCCTTTCAGCACCATCAAACTGCCGCTTTTTTCCTCTTCTCGAAGGTATCATTCAGAAAGTCATACTTTTCAGGAATTTTGTTAAATATGTCTTAGAGTCCTAGGAACCAAGAAAAACTTTCTCCTTTCAAGCACTTTCTCCACTTCCTCCTGCGCATTCTTACCCGGCTGCCAGCTTCTTTGTGGCGGCCATTACGGACCGCCGCTGCACCGTCCTGGGAAAAGGGGGTTCTGCTGGCTGGGGAGGGGGTCTGCAACACCCCCAAACCCCTCTCCGGATCCCCCTACCTAGCTAGGGCAGCCTAGCTCCATACCCGTCCGGATCGGAGCCCCAAAAACGGCTAGCGCGGCAGGGATTGCGCAGCTTCGCAAATCCCTGCCGCTCGCGAAGCCGACAAACCGGAAGTCCCCTTGTGATGAATCTTCTTTATTCACCATTTATATAGGTCTTCAACAAGATTTTATTGATTGATTGATATAAATTCCAAATGGATATGAATGCATTTACAGTATAGAAAACGTGTACAATTTTAAAGAAAATTTTTGAGAGGATATACTGTAAACTAAGCTTAAGACTCTAAGTTATTCATCTCTGTGTTGGAATAAAAATTATGCCTCTGTTCTAAGGTATCACCAATGAAAATGATATATCAACAAGCCATTTTTCGGGCTTATACAGATTTACAACTAATGCAGCATCCCCACAGTCACGTGATCAAAATTTGGACACTTTCCAACCAGCACGAGTTAACTATTACTGCAACATCCCATAGTCACATGGTCACCATTTTTGTTCTTCACAGCCAGCTTCCAACAAGCAGAGTCAACGGAAAAACCAGCAGTAAAATTGCATATTCATGTGATGTCTTGCTCATGTCTACAGCCTAAAGGTGATTCACTTCACAACTGCAGAGAAAGCGAGTTTGTAAGTCTCCCACAGTCATGTGATAGCTCACTTAATGAGAATATTGCTTAGCAATGGAGTTGCCTGTCCCAATTGTCGTTGTTCAATGAGAAATATATGCACTTCCTATTCTGAAATATCCTGCAGAACTGATTTCCTACTCAGGTCTACCTAGTGCGATTGACACAGACATTGCTGGCTGCATTTGTCATTACATGAGGGCTGAAGTACTTAACAGATAATCAGAGTTTGAAGGGACCTCGTAGGTCATCTAGTCCAACCCCCTGCCCAAGCAGGAGACCCTGCACCATCTCTGGTTGGGAGTCCAATATCTTCTTGAAAGTCTCAAGTGATGGCACTCCCAAACTGTTCCATTGGTTGATTGTTCTCACTGTGAGAAAGTTTCTCCTTCAGAAAGTGCTCAGTCCCAATAATTATTGCTGCCTAAATTCTTTTACAGGTTGTCTTTAATCCACATTGGAACATAACTTGGTATCATCTTCCCATTGCAACACCAAAAACATTTCTGATTGTTTTTATTTCAATATTCTGTCAGGAAGGAAAAGAGAAGATTGTGGCTTTTACCATTAACATTTGTATACACACACACACAATTAAATGATGTTGATCCTAAGAGGTGACCCCCATTGTTCTTCTAAATCAATAAATTGGATATATTCTGCAAATTTGGAAAGGTAATTAATAAGAAAATATTATTTTGGTTAAAATAATCAATGATGAGAGAGGTAACTTAGAAGTTCATTGCTTACAGAATACTACTTTTACATAAACATGATATAAATCTATACTGTGTGAGAAAAGTATAATCAGATCAACTGTGTAAAACCAGAATGAAATCTTTGTTTAAATTCAGCTTATTCCAGGCCAGTGATGGTGAACCTTTTTGTTGTGGTGTGCCGAAAGCATGAGTGTGCTGGCACCCACAATGCAATGCACCCCGTACCCCCTGCGCATGCACGAACAACACCCCCACCCCTCTCCCTTACCTGCACTGTGCATGCATGCACCTCCCAGCAGATTTTTGGCCTGTTTGAGGCTGTTTTTGCCCTCCTGGAGGCTCAAGGGAAGCTTCTGCAGCCTTGGGAGTCCAAAAAACGGGTCTTCCGGAAATACTGGAAGTGCCCGTTTTCAGTCTCCGGGGGGCCTCTGAAGCCTGGGAGAGACTGTTTTCACCCTCCCAAAGGCTTGAGGGAAGTCTCTGGACCCTCAGGAGACTTAAAATGGGCCCATTTCAGCACTTATGGTATTTCCGGGAGGCCCATTTTTCAGCCTCCCGAGGCTGCAGAGGCTTGCTTCAAGCCTCCAGGAGAGTGAAAATGGCCTCCCCGAGCTCCAGAGGTCCTTCAGAGGCTGAAAACAGGCACATCCAATATTTCCAGAAGGCCCGTTTTTCAGCCTCCCGAGGCTACACATGCTTCCCTCGAGCCTCCGGGAGGGCAAAAATGGCCTTAAACAGGCCAAAAATCAGCTGGGAGGCATGCACATGCATAGTGCAGTAAATTTGGCTGGGGCTCGCATGCCTGCACAAATGGCTCTGTGTGCCACCTGTGGCACGTGTGCCATAGGTTCACTATCATGGTTCTAGGCTATACCTTGATTTTTTTAAAAAAAATTATTTAGTTGGAAGTTGTCTGGCTATACAAATATGCTACAATATGGGTGTTTTGAGACAAAGAGACCTAACATTTGATAATTTCAACTAAATAATTGAAGCAACAAGCCACATTAGATGTTTCCAAGCAATACATATGTGTTTGTGGTTGTTAAGTAATATATCCTATTCTGAAATATCCTGTGGAATATTAGTAGGATATGAGGTAAATGAGGATATGAGGTAAACAAAAATAAATATTAATGTCTGTAATTTACATATATAGAGTAATCTCTCTAAAGTGTAATTCAAATTAATAAATTAAGTGATTTGGTAATTTAAATGTAGTAATTTAAAGTCCATGGGCTTTAAAATACTTATATACTCAACAAGAAATTGTTGAGGGAAAAAACTATCAAGAGCAAACAGAAACCAGATTCTGAACAGCATTTTCCCTCAGGTATATAGCCTTTTAGGTATAATGAGGAGCAGCACTACCACCACAAAGTCAGATGTCTGAGTCATCAGAACAGCATCTTATTTACTGGACAAGTGGAAGGGGGGAAAAACTTTCTTCCATTCAAGAATAAGTGAGCTGAGTCATTCAAAAGTGAACCATATCCAGTAATTTAGCTCCAGCATTCTTCCTCCCAAAATATAACAAGATGGCTATGATGGGTTTTTCAACCCTGCATCTGATACATTTTTAAAAACAAGTTTTATTAATTTTCAAAAACACACAAATCATCATTATCCATTACATGCTTAAACCTTTTTCCATTATAAATTTAACAAGTCAGATAAAACCTTGTTTTATAGACTATAATTCTGTTTTAAACCATTTCCATATAAACATACAAAAACCTCTTATCCAATTTCTCTTTACTTCTCTTTACTCTTATTCAATTTCATTATTATTATTTCATCTATTTCTTTCTGACTTAGTTACCATTATTCTCATTCTATATTTCTGCAAGGTTTTATTAATTCTCCCCCCCCAAAAAAAACATATACACACAACACACAAAACATAAAGAAAATCTTTTTGGAAAGTAACCTGGCCCCAGGTATCTCTCTCTTCGTGGACTTCAATTATATTCATGCTCATCTTACATGTCATTACCCATTTTATTTACCATTCTAAGTCTTCTATATTAACTTCTCCACACATTTCACTCTTCTCAATTCCATCTTAATTAATCATCTCAATTTAAATCATTATATTTGTATCTTTTGTCCATTTTTTATTGTCCCTTTGTCTCGTTCCTTATATAAAAAAAGAAAGAAGTTTCTCCTGAAATCACTAATCAGAGTATGACGCCTTTCTATCTCCCCCCTAAATTAATCAAATTAACATTTAGAACAACACCCAATACCCAATCAGATTCTGCTTGGTACATTCTATCTAAATAGTACATCCAAAATAATTAAATACATAATTAAACAATAAATCTAAATATTACATCTTATAACATTCCCATTGCCTTTTCCAAAAAACAAATACTATAATAAAAATTTTATAATAACATCAATACCATAATCTTATTAAACTCTTTAATTAAAACTCAATATTCTAAGCCTCCCCTCATATTATTTAATTTTAAAACCAATCATTATTAAACATTTCAACATTTTAATCTCTTATCAACTCTTAAACCATTTAAGTTTTCTATTTCTAATACAATACTACAATATCATCTTATGTACCTTGCAAAATCTCTTTTGAAAAAGTTATACTTTAACCTTTATCCCTAAAAAAGATTCCTTTTTTCCCATTTAGTTTCAAAACTTTGTAACTTTTCTCCACCTTTTCCCTTCCTTTCTTCTCCCAACAAACCTTTCTACCCCCCCTTCTTCTAGCCTCTGCCTTACTGGCTTCCCTTCTCTGTCGTGTTCCTTTTCCCTTTTGTTTACTATCATTATATTGATTTTGCACCTTATTTTTCCCTTTCTTAAGTATTTTTTTAAATCTTAAGTCCTTTATTTCTCTTCCTTTCCCTCTTCCTTCTTTCTTGGTCGAATTCTGAAATTCATTAAAAATGGCTTCCTCTCCTTCTTCTTCTTCTGCTGTCTTCATCTGTTGTAATGTTTGTTGATAGTTAATAAGCGCCATTTCTAAGAAAAGGAAGGCTTCTTTCAAACCAGCTTTACCATTTTTTTTTGGCTTGCTCATAATCTTTTCTCAGTTCCTCAATAGAAAGAGCCATTATAAATCTTTTCTTTTCTTTTCCCCTTCTTTCTTCTTACAACAACCAGAATATTCCAAAGAAAAAATAAAACAGTCCCAAAGTTATCAATCAGTCCAAACCAAGGCAGAGTTCTCACTTTCTCCTCCTGGGGTAGTATCAATCAGAGAAAAAGAAAGTCCAAATCTGTTTCTTAAAGTCTTATTGCAATATATTTCAGTCTTCAAATCCTTAAGGCATCTCCTCCAACAAAGTCTTAGCATACAAATATTTTTTTTTTAGTCCTCTCCCTTCCCACTCATCACTTAAAGCCAGTTTTCACCTAAAAAAAATAGGTTTCTTAATATCCACTTATTAATTCCGTAGGGAAGGAGGGTAAACTTTCCTTTCAGCACCACCAAACTGCCGCTTTTTTCCTCTTCTAGAAGGTATCATTCAGAAAGTCATACTTTTCAGGAATTTTGTTAAATATGTCTTAGAGTCCTGGGAACCAAGAAAAACTTTCTCCTTTCAAAAACTTTCTCCACTCCCTCCTGCGCATTCTTACCCGGCTGCCAGCTTCTTTGTGGCGGCCATTACGGACCGCCGTTGCACCGTCTTGGGAAAAGGGGGTTCTGCCGGCCGGGGAGGGGGTCTGCAACACCCCCAAACCCCTCTCCGGATCCCCCCTACCTTCAGCTGCCCCTGCAGGGCAGCCTAGCTCCGGATCGGAGCACCAAAAGCGGCTAGCGCAGCAGGGATCGCGCAGCTTCGCGAATCCCTGCCGCTCGGGAAGCCGACAAACCGGAAGTCTCCCTGCATCTGATACATTTTGAGTTAGTGTCAGTCGGCCTGAGAGCTAGTCAGTACCTGAAGCAAAATGGTAACTAATAGATATTGTAGTGTACAGTAAGAAACCTATGGCTTTCTTGGATTTGGTGAAGTTACCAGCATCTGTCAACACTGACCATCTGCATCTTAAGAACAATAGCTTTTCCATTTATTGCAAAGATAGATAGAGAATATTTTCATACAATGATTAGTTGCCAAGCCACTGGTCCATGATAGATCTCAAATCATTATACTTCACAGTATTCTAAAACACCCTAAGATAACTGCTTTTCAAAGCTAATGGGATGATGTATTAGTGTTTATATTCAGAGAAAATGAGCAATTTTGGCAATATAGTGGACAGCAGGACAGCTATATACTAAAACAGGCCAAAAGTTTTGATTTTTTCTTTTACTGCAGAAGAGGCAGAGATCTGCGTCTAAGGCTTATCATTTTATCAACTTTGTCCAGGAAATACAATGCATACCTACCAGTTCCAGCAAGGCTTATGGTCTGTGTAAGCCTTATAATCTTCTTGGAGTTTTGTGAAGCTCTCATTCACAATCAAGAAATGTGAATCTCCAAGCCTTCATAATAATCTGAATATCTCTGGGGAGAAGATAGAAAGAAAAGTTAAATAATTAAACTTTTACTTAAAATGCTGTTATTCAAGCTTGAAGGAGGTTATATTTTAGGCATCTTTCACTGAAATCACTCTAATTCAGTTATTTCAGACTTTATTTTTCAGAAGCATACAATTTTGATGAGATTCTATAAGACAATTAGAATAAAACAAACACAATCAGTATGCTATTGCTAGTGCTTTATTCTTGAATGAGGGTCCCAAGAAAATGTTTTAAGTTCTATGTTTGTTTGTTCAAGTTCTTGAAAAAGTTTGAAAAACAAGGCCTAATTCTTCCGGGTTCTAGCTGTTCCTGGACTCATGCTTGACTTTTACTGGTCATTTTCTGCTTGCTGCTACTAAGTATATTCTATCTAAACATATTGATAGAAGTCAGTGAATGAGCCTTGATATAAGGTAAATCTTGCATACTTGCATACAGGCATATAGCAAATCTTGTATACTTTTGAACAGCATGCAAAAGGTTATCACCATCACAAAAAGAAGCACACAAATCTCACTTTGCACTGGTACATATGATCTATGTGATTGTTAAATTCAGCATAACAAAGTACATAAAAAAAATAGACTCAATGCAAATTATACAATGACACCATTACAATTTGGTCTATTTATCGTATCTAGCTTTCCTGAAAACAGACACATTTTTCAACCAAAAGTATCTAGAGGGCTGTTTAGAACCTTCTCCTAAAAATTTAGGAGTCTTTGTACTATAATGATTTGTTGATTAGAACCAAAGAATACTTGAAACATTAACCATAATAAACATACATACCGGGTAAAGTTTGTTCATCACAACACATTGTGATGGTAGATACTGGGAGCCCTACTCCACCCCAGCCTTGGTTTATATATAAATATTTTAATTCAGTATCTATAGTGATTTTTTTCAATTTTATGGTACATCAAAGTGTTGACAATTCTATATAGGAAAAATCTCTGCATAAGTATTACTCATAATGGATGATCATGTGTCCTCAATGCTATAAAATAAATTTCCATATTGGGCAGGGACTTGGACTACCGTATTTACCGGACTATAAGCCGCTACTTTTTTCCCACGCTTTGAACCCTGCGGCTTGTACAACAATGCGGCTTATCTATAGATTTTTCTTCGCTAACTGTCATCAGGGGACGCAAAAACGTGACAGACGCAAGAGGTCAATGCAAAGAAGAAGATGCTACCGGTAGTTTTTGGTGCACTCAATGCAAGCAGCACGACACACACAAACGCAAAATATTTTTCACACCCTCATCATGGAAAGTACACGAAGAAAAGCATATGATGCAGCTTTTAAGTTGAAAGCAATCGATCTGCCTATCCAGGAAGGAAATAGAGCTGCTGCATGTAAGCTTGGCGTTAATGAATCAATGGTGAGACGTTGGAGACGGCAGCGTGAAGAAAAAAGCGGCACTCTGAGGTGAGTGGGAGGCTTGGATGACCAGCGGCGAGAAACCATTCACAAAAACTGGCCGCATGCGAAGAGCATTCTTCTCTTTCTGTGTAAATATCTCATTTCACAACATATATATCTGCGGCTTATAGTCTGGTGCGGCTAATATATGTAAAAATATTTGTTTCTTTTAAAATTTAGTGGGTGCGGCCTATATTCCGATGCGCTCTATAGTCCGGTAAATACAGTATATAATCTTTAAAAACCCTCCAACCCTTACATTAGATAATTACTAGAAATGAGTTGTTTTTCTTGTTATCATGTTTTGGACTTCCCAACAATGTGAGACAAGCAAGGATATGTTTTTGAATCCTTGCTATACTCATATAGAGATGATTAATATATTCCCAATTTTAAGTTAGTTTTTTATTTATGAAAGAATTCTTGATTCTGTGCAGATAATTTCTTCTGACAGTTTCCCAAGATATCTCCTAGGAAATACATATACACACAAATAGATCTATCATCTCTATCTTTGCCTCTATTTCTAGCAAGTGGAAGGGGTAGCATGATAATGTCTTTTAACTAAAAGTATAACTCTTTATAAAAGATAAATAGAATGAGTTTCAATTATATTTTGCAGCCTGATTTTTAAAGTCTAACATGTTGTATTTTGGAGGATATTTCTTGAAAAAGAGAATGTAACTGAAATCTCTCTCTGCACCAGCATTTCATCCAGAATCTTGTGGGAAAGATTCAACTATTTTGTTTTGCAAAGGTCAAAGGAATATCACATGGCTAAAACAATTAATAGAAATTACTTGAGCTTTACATTGTTAAAGCATAGTAGTGAGCCTCAATGAATCTCATAGTGTTTTATTCTTCACACGGTATTATTTCCTATTCACATTTTTTTTGTGTGAATTTCAAGCACCTACATAAAAAACAAAGCTGCAGCAAGAGCTGTTAATGATCCTGTCACTAGCTTCTTTTATTAATGGAATAATGCAATTTTTAACTGAAGCAAGAAGAGTGCAAATGTGATTCTTTGGATTACTTAAGATCCCATATCTTGCTTAATAATACAAGAAAATCTGAATTTCTGAATGGCAGGTTCATATTCTCCTGTTAATAGCCTTCTCCTTTTGTGGGCTACGCCTTTGTGAATTTAGTAGTACATAGACATAAATACTGGCAACCAGGATAATAAAAATGCCTGCCCTTTGAAATAGACTCTCTTAAGAGGTTTTGAGGGCCCTAATCATGCAGTACAAGCTTTTAGATGATCTCAAAAAAACCTTGGCTTTCCTCCCCGCAACTCGTTATTGTGCACATTTGATATACATCTCCCTCTTACATGAAATCCTTTGTTGTTGTTGTTAATTTGGTTTGTTTTTTTTAATGTACTGCACTGGTTTTAATTGCACACTTCACTGGTTTCAAATGGACTGACTTTATAAATTGAATTATAAATCAAAATATATATGTTTATCACATCTATAGTACTAGTATCCCTAAACAGAGAAACACATTTTCTTCCTCAATACAGATACATGTGAGCAAATATATTCATTAGTTATATGACTTCACAGTTCTATGCAGTTGCAGCATGTCTTTATAGATGTTCTAAGTATTACTATAAGAAATCTTTATATACTGCATTCATAATACATGAACCTTACCTGAAAAAAAATCAAGTATGTTTATGTCCTGTTAAATAATATGAATGTGAGTAGATGTGCAAATGTATTAAATTCCACCCTTCTAATTTAAGCAGAGGAAAATATACCTTTCATGAATCATTTCCTTGTAGCATGAAGAGGTCTACACCTCCAATAACACAGGGAATACATTCTTTGGATAATCACCCATGCTCAACAGTCATAGATGAAGGATCAGATTAAATCCAAACCATTTAGAGAAGAAAATGCGGTTTACTCTCTGGTTACTTGATTTTTGCTGTAGTCATTGGGTCCACTTTCCCAGAGCCATCTTCACAGTTAGTGGAAGTATGGCAATCTGAAGATGGCTCTGGGAAAGTGGACCCAATGACTACAGCAAAAATCAAGTAACCAGAGAGTAAACCAATCCCTTGGAACCTCTTTAGGTTAGGAGAGGACAAGGGGTGTGCTCCAAATGGCTGGTCTTCCCAATAAGAATGCAGCACAGTAACTTACCATGGGTTTGAGCACCATGAGATGATGGGATCAGCCATCTTGCTTGCAACCATGTAGAGCCTTTTAAAGGACACTTTCTAAGCATTTTTAGAAAGTCAGGTGAGTTTATCTTCAATTCTGAACAAAAGAAAAAGTAATTTCAAGTTTAAGTACTTAAAGAATGTGAAATAAAGAACAAAAGGCTAAATAAGAGTTTAGTCTAAGAAGTTATGAATGGATTAAGAGTCCAGAAAAATTTGGAATATTGACTTATTAAAAATTAAAAAAACCAGACTTATTTTGGCTGCCCTAGATAAAATAAGTTAGTAACTATAATATCAATACTGCCAGTAAGGATTATCTGAATGTATGAATAGATTATGTCTAAATGATGTTAATGATTGATAGATGATAGATATGGAACAAATTTTATCTGACAAGATAGAGAAAATGCAGAATGTGGAACTACAAATGACAGGCCAGGAGAATGATTTGGAAAAGGACACATAGTACTGGATGTAAAAACTGACTAAAGTTTTAAAAATCAGTATAGAAATGCAAATAATAAACCAAGAGAATTACATAAACAACCAACAAAAAGAGCTTGCTAAAGCTGTGAAGAAATCTATGTTATGGGATCAAGAAGAATTTGAAGAATAATCAAATCCTATGACAATATTTTATTGAATTAAAGATTAAACTATGGTAAGTAAAATGGGAGAATATAAAGTTGGTTTATTTAATAAAAGTGAAAATAAGAGGGGTTTTTTGCAATGTTCTGGCAACTTTTATGGTCTGATACAAGCATTGAAAAGTTGGTGTTTTATGATTATAGATATGGAATTAGATATAGGATATCCGTTTAACCTTATAGAGGAATGAAGAGTTCTTAAATTTGTTTCTCCTTGTTTCTTTTTTTCTTTATTATATTCTTTGTTTCCCTTTTGTTTCTTTCTCTAAGTTTAGTTTGTTTTGGTTTTTACAACTTAAAATTCTTAAGAGGCCTCTCTCTCTCTCTCTCTCTCTCTCTCTCTCAGACACACACACACACACACACACACACACACACACAAAAGCAATTAAGAATAGCATTGCTGATTTGGCTGTGTTAAAGTTGAAATTATGTCCACTTGTTGATAAGGCCAAAGGAAGGAAGAAAGTTCAGTGCTGCAAAGAAATGTATATCATCTATATCAAATATTATAACCAAGATTTTATGTTGTCAGAACAGAAATTTCAAGGTTCAGATTCTGGGAGTCAACAAAGCTGAAATGAATTAGAATGGGTAAACTATCATCAGAGGAGCATCAGAATTTCTACCACAAACGATCGTCCACAGTTTTGATCCGTGTTCACCGCTGGAGCACCATGAGCCTCCCAGATTCGGGGCTGAAGCCACCCCATAGAGGTGGTGAAGAAGGGGGAGCCGTCAATGGGGTTGAGGAGAGCCACATCTCTCCTCCTCGGCTGGCCATCACTCCCTTTCCCAAAGGCGGTTGCAGCGGTAGTCAGAAATGGCCACCTCAAAGAAGAACCTGACCGGACAAGATTGTGCAGGAGGAAGTTTAAAGGAGAAAGTTTGACTGACCGGGTTGAATGGAGAACATCTATTTAAGGTACCTGGAACCTGAATTTTAAAGACTAATACTATTCCTAAAAAAGATTTTAAATTGAGAAAGAGAAAGGGAAGGGAAACGGAATTGGCTTTTTTTCCTCTAACATCGACAGTTTTAACTGACGTGGAACATTAAGAAGAAGAGATTCAAATAAGAAATTGATACTAATCCACTTTGACATGAATAGGCTATTTCTAGCTGAAAATAAAGTGTCAAAGGGATAAAGATTCTTGGATAATTTAAAAACTTTCTTTAAAAAAATAAAGAAAGCAGTGGAGGGAAAAAGGAAAAAAGAGGGTGTAATCTGGAAAATGGAGGAGACCACCTGGAACTTAAAAAAAAATGATAGTGGAATTTTAACAAGGCTTGCAAAAGATACATTGTAGCTGAAACTTTGTTATAAGATAACAAAGCCCCTGGAAAGAGAAAGTGAGAAAAGAAGCAAGAAACAATTTGGATTATTGGATGATTCCTGGAACTTTGGATGGAGGATCCTAATGAAATAAAATAAAATCAATTGGGGGTTGTTTAAAATTTTTTAAAATGGCATCACTCCTTGAAGAGTTAAAAATGAGACTTAAAGAACAAAAAGAAGCACAAGACGGAAGAGGATCTTTTGGCTTCATATTTCAATTTTTAGAAATGGAGATCTTGAACTATGAATAACAACAAGAAACGCTGGCAGAACAAGAAGGGTGGGACAACGAAGAAGCCATCTTTAATGACCACGCAATTTTAAGCGGGGTAAAAAAGGGAAAGGGGGGAAAGGGAGTGAAAAACTTAAGCACTAAAGCAACAACCAAAAAAAAAAAGAGTAATTTGAAAAGTAATCATAATATCAGGAAGAAGCAGAAGGGAGGATCACAAAAGGGAGAATCAGATAGAAAAGGGAATAAAAAGGGGAGGGAGAAGAAGAGAGGGAAAGAGGGAAAGGAAAAGAAGCTACAAAAGACAGAAACAAGATATAGAGGTACAGGAAAAACGTACAAGAATTAAAGGTATAAACGTATTTAAAAGACACAGAGACGATGCTTAAAATTTAACTTAAGAGGATTCTGCAAGGGTGAATGGGATAGCATTGTTATATAATATGTTAGATGATTAAAGTGATGGAAAAAATTTCTATTGATGTGTAGTGGAATATTTGTTTGTAAAGAGAATAAGGCTCTCAATGGTTTAAAAAGAACGTTTTTAAAAAACTGAAAAGAAATATGGAAGATTTTTATCAGTTGACAAGATGAACTTGAATAAGAATAATAACTTTCTTGACTACTGTTAATAACTATTCTTTGGTTTTTTATTTAAAGACAGTAATAAGTAAAATATCAAATATAGATGATTAAAGTGAAAGACAACTGATATTACTAGGTAATGTTTGTTAAAAGAAATAGAAATGTAAAAGATTGTTATTAATATTAATGGCAGAACTGTACTTGAATAGAATAATTATTCTATTTACTATTGTTATACATATATACACAGATATATATATACTTATATATATATTTTCTTTTAAGAATTTCATGTGTATTTTAAGGGAATGTACCAAGCAGAATTTGATTGAAAATAGGTATGTGTTATAAAATAGAGGTTAGAAAATGAATGTTATAACTGTAAAGCTGTAACTTAAATTTTTAAATAAGTCTAGTAATTACAGGGGAAAATTTGTTTTATGAGAAAAGATAATATGAAATTGTAAACAGGACAGATGAAAGTATAAAAGCATTGATTAGAAAGATTTTAAAAATTAGAAAAAGATATGTAATTGAATTAAGAAAGGAATGAGATAATTTAAGATAAGGCTATAGGAAGTAAAGAAAGGGAAAAGCTATTGAAAAAAATTGTGAAAATAGTTATAAGATATGGATTAGAATGTATAAGATAAATTGAGTTTATGTCTGTATGGAGAAGTGATAACCCGGGGCCACGCTGTTCTCAAAAAAAGATATTTTATTTGTATTTGTATGTTTTGTGAAAACTTAAATAAAACTTTTATTTTTAAAAAAAGAATTTCTACCACAAACAAGTAAATCATAGATGAAACAAAGAAACAAAGGTATCGAGTATTCAGATACAACCCCTAAATTACATAATAGGATGGATGTAATGTGATTCCAAGGCAAGCCATTGAATAATAGGGTTACCCAAATCTATTTGCCCACCACACAGGCAATCTAAGCAGAAGCTGAATAATTCTAAAGACAATACCAAAAAGAATATGTCATACTAATTCTATGTAAGTTAAATCTAAACAATGCAAAAAATTTCTATATTAATAGATAAAGATTAACAATCAAAAGGTTAAAACAAGAGATTGATTTAAGAATATTACAGAAATCAAGCAACTTTTATGCAAGAAATGTTTCATTAAAAGAAGAAAGAAGATATTTAAAAAATGATTACACAAATATAAACAACTGTGGAAAATATTCCAGAATTTCAAAATTATTTGATCATCGGAACCAGATATTCTGGAATCTGAAATTAACCAAACCCTAGAAAATATTGCCAACATACATTCAATTTCATGCAGGTGCACTAGCTGTATTCAGTAAGCACCTCAGTTATATTGAGTGTTGAATCCACTTAAGTATTTTTTACTGACAACAATTGGGTTGACATACTCCTTTGTAACAAGAGATCTGATGCATATATTGTTGAGAGAAGCTGAGATATTAAGGCCACTAACATCTTCCAAAAGGGGGATGTTGGGGATGGGAGAGTTTCTCTATCAAATTCTCATTTTGTTGAATCCTATCCCATGCTGTTATTGTTATTACTAGGGCAGTGTCTCGCAAACAGTTATTAGACAACAGAATGCAAGAAGAGAACTTTTTGTTGTGAGGGTTCAAGAAACTGGCAACTTTAATTAAATTTCTAATATATTTCTTTTACTATTGATCATTGAGGTTAAAACTATGCTGTGCACTCTAGGCAAAGATGATTTGAAAAAAATAATGGGGGGGGGGACAAAGGAAATCCCAGTTCAAAACAAACTGGACATGTTAAGCAAAGATCAATCTCTCTTGTCAAGTTTATAATTCTGGGGAAGGGGTAAAGAAAGAGAAGAAGAGAGTGTCTAGCAGTAATGTGGGAGTCCACATGTTTCAGGTAATCCTCAATTTATGACCACAATTGAGCCCAAATTTTCTGTTGCTAAGCAAGACAATGATTAAGTGAATTTTGCCCCATTTTATGATCTTTCTTGCCATGGTTGCTATGTGAACCACTGCATGGTCAAGTTAATAGCATGGTTGTTAGGTCAATCTGACTTGTACCCATTGGCTTTGCTTGTCAGAAGGTCATCAAAGGTGATCACATGACCCTGGGACATTGTAAACGTCATAAATAAAAACCGGTTGCCAAACATGTGGATTTTGATCATTTGACCATGGAGATGTTGCAACAGTCATAAGTGTGAGAATTGGTCATAAGTCACTTTTTTCAATGCCGTTGTAACTTTGAACACTGATCACTAAATCAATGGTTGTAAATTGAAGACTGCCTGCACAATGGCAGCTTGGAAGAGTTGAAGGACAGGTCAAGGTCATATCTTTTTTTATTATATAACACTAGTCTATTGTTTGACAAAGAAACAAACAATAAACTTACTGAGAAGGACTCCGTTGCAAGCTGAGGCTCTGCCATTTAGCACTATCATTAACCAGTTTAGCTTTTCCTTCTTCACATCTGATTTTTCAGTTTTCTATTAAAATATATATCTTAAACTATGATTCCCTTTGAAACTTATATTTACTATATTTTCTATATAGTAAATATATTTACTATATTTAACTATTTAGAATGTCAGATAATTTTTAATTTTGGAATAATATTAGTACCTGGTTCATGTTATACTTTTTAGCATTTTTAAACTGAAGTTTAAAGTTTGAGATTTAAGCCTAAAGTTTAAGAATTAGTTCCTATAGTCTCATCTCCACTAGGCAGTCAGATCAAGAAATTAACTTCATAGAAGACCCGAAAAGCTTTTATTAAGAGTGACAATAATAATAAAATTTTGTAAGTCTGTAAGTCCTACTATAGCTTAGAGTTCATGGAATCAAAGAAGCATGTAACTGAGTGACTTTCAAGTATTATCTGGCTGCTCTTGACTTGAAATATGTTTTATCCCTGGTTGCCTTGGCAACAGAACTTGCATATCTCTGTCAAGGTCATTTTCCTTACTTTCTACATACAGCCTTCATAATTTTTTTATGCTCTATTATCACTAACTTCAGGGTTAAATTCTAGAGGTTGCTAAAAAGTAGAAGTTTGGGCTTCCAATTGTGCCAGGAACACTGGGAATTTGCATTATTTGGTCTCTGGATAAGCTAAGGCAGAAGCCACAGAACTACTTGAAATGAAAGGAAGGACCAATTTTGAGACAAGTAAGTCTAACACTTCGATACAGTAGAACTTGTGGTGTTTTTTGATGTTATTGTAGGATCACCCTACTTACTGAGCTCGTGCTCTAGCCAGCTTTCCTAATTTTTAACTCCAACATAATCAATTGCATGTTCTAGATTTACTGATGTTCCAAATGTAACATTCTTGAAAGTAAAGGTAGATTTTCCCCATCTAGTTGTGCTTAGGCCTGAT
Organism: Notechis scutatus; assembly: GCF_049901735.1. Classification (NCBI taxonomy): domain Eukaryota; kingdom Metazoa; phylum Chordata; class Lepidosauria; order Squamata; family Elapidae; genus Notechis; species Notechis scutatus. The sequence goes on along the minus strand of NC_142011.1, from coordinate 161,296,338 downwards.
TCTTAGCCAAAAGAGCTAGCGTTGTCTAAAGATGTGACTATATGTTGAAGCACCAGAACGCTGTTAGCTTCCCAATGAAATGATACCTATTTATCTACTTGCATTTGCATGCTTTCAAACTGCTAGGGGCAGGATACTGTCTTACTATACTGCAACTAAATAGACACATATTATTTCAATGCAAAGTTATTACTTACAAATTAATACTACTCCTAATCTAGACTATTTACTGATGTAACAACCAGGGAAGTGCTTATACTTTGTCATGTTTAATACACTCCAGTTAAATTCTCATTTTGCAGTGAAGTTTAGATGTGGCTTGATTTCCTAGTGAAAGGTAATAAGCTCCTTTTAAGTTCAGATACTGGCAACAATAACTTTCATCATTATGCTTGATCACATCCTCATTTCTGAATGCCAGGAAGGGAAAACAGCTTAGCATAAGCAAACATAGAGCTACATATGGTAAATGACAGATGGAAATAATTTTGAAGACACTTAAACACAAAAGTAAGAAGTGTGTCAAATTTAACTTCTTCCAAAGGATCATTACATCCAAAGGGCATTAAATGCCCAACCAATAATAAGAAAACAGGAAAGACTCTTTTTCTGTTCTGTTCTTCTGACTATATAGCATTATGGACAATGCATATAGCAATGAGTCACACTTAGTGAAAGTTTTTGTTCCCATTGACTTCTCAAAGCTTTCCTATTTGGCATTCCTTTGCTAAAAATACAAAAGACAGAAAGAATATTTTAACTTGCTCCACCAAATGAAAGCACTGACACATTTCTCAGTATAGTAACACAACAGGATTGCAAAATGATGGTGCTGGGAAGAAATCACCATTAAAAAATATGAAGATACAGCTAATGAAACACAAAGTGTTTTAAAACAAGATATTGAAGAGTTCTTTATGAGGGTTTCTGATTATTGCCAAAACATATCTAAAAATATTAATAGTACGTTCCTTTATAAAATCATGGCACTGAAAAGCAGGTGGGTGAGAGAGGAAGTATTTTGAAAAGATTTTTTTTAGATTGCTTCTCCTTCTGAATAAACAAAAACTCCATTCTTAGAACTTGAATTTAATATAAAGTATGATTGTTTTTTAAAATATTTCAGAACTCAGCTAAGAGGAAATATTGGTGTTAAAGTCAATTTAAAAATGTAACTATGTACGCAGGATGTAATAATTAATTGCTCGCTTCTAACACCTTGTGGAGAAATGAATTTAGTACAGTTTTCTCATGTGAAGGCAAATATCATTGTGCTTCAAACCATAAAAAATAAATATTAGTCTCAATATGCTTGAGCTTCTCTAGAGTAACCTGGACTAAACTGTACTTAACACAACAAGAGATTACAAGTAGCTCTTTCATTCTCAGACTAAGTGGATTAACAGATAACAGATAATCAGGGTTGGAAGGGACCTTGTAGGTCATCTAACCCTCCGCCCAAGAGGAAGACCCTATACAATTTCTGACAAATGGCAGTCCAATCTCTTCTTGAAAGTCTCAAGTGATGGCACTCCCACAACTTCCGAGGGCAAGCTATTCCATTGGTTGATTGTTCTCACTGTCAGAAAGTTTCTCCTTATTTCCAGGTTAAACCTCTCCTTGTTCAGTTTCCATCCATTATTCCTTGTCTGGCCTACAGGCGCTTTAGAAAATGGCTTGACCCCTTCCTCCCTGTGGAAGCCCCTCAAATATTGGAAGACTGCTATCATGTCTCCCCTGGTCCTTCTCTTCACTAGACTAACCAACCCTAGTTCCTGCAACCGTTCTTTGTATGTTTTTGTCTCCAGTCCCCTAATCATCCTGGTTGCTTTTCTCTGTACTTTTTCTAGAGTCTCAACATCTTTTTTATAATGTGGCGAACAAAACTGGATGCAGTACTCTAGGTGTTAACATGTTATCCTGTTGCTTCTGCTGCAACAGTCCCATCTCAGTCAAGATAGATCAGGTCCAGACATACCTGATCTCAGATATGAAGCAAGGTTGACCTTGTCAGCATGTGGAAAGAAGTCACCTAGAAAGTCTAGGGCTATTGAAATTGTGACAAGTGTCTTGGGAGATGTCAATGGCAAACCATTTCTTTATTCTTACCAATTAAACTGTATAGATGCATCACTGTAAGTCGAAAGCTGTCAAATTCAATTTTAAGATGCCTTAGCTACCTGGTAAGGGATTGGAATTGAATGCCAAGCTCCATTCCTGTAGTATCTGATGTTCATTATCCAACTTAATAAGACTGATTGTCTCTTCTACAACAGCACAGGAACACAATCTAGTAATGGGCACAAGGAATGTCTTACAGTTGCAATCTTTCCTGGGAAACAGAAACCATTTGAATGAAATCATACACAGATCACACTTTTAGAGTTGTTACAAAGTGATTGTTTATAGTGTATATGCATCCCAATTGCTTATGTTCAACATACATTTCCTTCACTTGTGTAGAGTTCTGCCATATTCTGCCCACAACATAGCACTACATTGTTAGTATACATCAATTATTCAGGTAGCCATATTCTTGAACCAATATAGCAGCCTATTGCTATATTTGGAATTATTTAAACCTTGTTGGCCTTCTGCTGAAAACATAGTTATGAACCATAAGAAAGGCAGAGTCATCATGGCAAAATAACATTTCTCAGCTATGGAGATTCTCACTCATCCAGAACATGATTGTCCCAAAGATGCTTTTTCAAAAGGCAACTGGACTTTCTGGTTTTTCTTTGAAGACGTTTCATTTCTTATCCAAGAAGCTTCTTCAGCTCTGACTAGATTCCCCACTACCCAGTCAGAGCTAAAGAAGCTTTTTGGATAAGAAGCAAAACATCTTCAAAGAAAAACCAGAAAGTCCAGTTGTCTCTTGAAAAAGCACCTTTGGAACAACTATTTCTCAGTACCAGTTTTGTTTACATAACTGTTAGTTGTACATAAAATATAAGACTATGAAAATTGAAGAAATTGGAAAATGATGAAGTACAAAAATATGGCTCAACATTAAAACTCAGATCTTTTAATTGGTAATGTAGCATATAACTTGTTGCTATATTTTCAAGATACTTTCTCATTACCTTTCTTCAGAGATTATTCGGCTAGAGCAATGATGGATTATAGAAGATTACAGTCTGTTAGAATAAGATCTCAATATCAGTACCACAAATCAAAAGAAAACTTTCCCAGAATATTAATTGCAGAGTTTTTATGTGTTGATTCTACATCGAGGTGGTATTCAACAGGTAGTTCAGAGAATGGGCAAATGCCACCTCTGACTGGAGATTTTACAGTATCCTTCCCCTGCCACACCCACCAAGCCACGCCCACAGAACCGGTAGTGAAAAAATTTGAATCCCACCACTGTTCTACACAGCCCCTCCTCTAGAAAAGTTCCATGTGGGTATATTTTCAAAGTAAATTGCAGATGACATTGAGTTGCTACCAGCATGACAGTTCTTATATAAGCTATATTTTTATCACACAAGTTTTCATTAGGATGATAACACAATTGACCTTTCAGTTCAATAGAATTAGAATTTAATTAATGTTGTAATCCAAATAGATTTTTCTTGCTTTAAAAAATATTTACTTATTAGCTGGTGTCTTTATATACATGACATTAGTCTATGTCTGATCTTACAAAATTTCTCAATCCTAGAGATGAATTAAATTTACTGCAGAAAAATCTTCAAGGGAGCTGAGGATATTATAGATGAAGCTTTGTCAGTCTAGCATCATGTTAGCATAAAGATTTATTTCCAGTTTTGATAGGTTACAACTGTGAGTGTTGACTTTCAAATCTATAATACTGCTTCCTGGCTTTGAAAAAGGTAAGCCGGAAACAATCTTTTCATGAGTTCGGACCAGTCTCTATTTCTACGCTCAATCTTTCTCATAGGGTCTTGTTATGGGGAAATATATATATGCCTCCTTGAGCTCCAGTATGAAGAAAAAAAACAGTTTATAAGTGGAACAAATAAATAAGCAAAGCTTACACTTACTGATAGAACTTTTTGATTCAGCATAAATTATTTTGCCAATAACAACTAAGACACAAATTAATTTATTACAAGTCTATTATGCTATTATAAACCCCATGTAGAAATAAAATATGATACTCTTTTCTGTAAATACTTGTAATGTATTTATTTATTTATTATTTAAAATGTTTTAAGCAGTCTTTGGAGCTCAATACTCTCTCACAGATCTAGAAACAATGCAAACTAGAGACATGAAAATAAGAGTCCAAACTGCAGACAATGTTGCTTTTTATTTTCCTTGCCGAAGAATAGAAACAGGAGGAAGCTCTTAAGTTGACTTGTGGGCTTTGTAGAAGTTTCAGTACAATGGCCAATATGAAGATTATATTAAATCTCAGATAGGTCTTTGGTCTCATCCTATATAGCTGTGTTATCAGTCAGCTCTGAAAGAATTATATGGCAAGTTTGAATTTATAAAAATTTACAGGGATTCAGGAAATTTCTTAGTCTTCTATATAAATGTATTTTTAAAAATCAATACTGGTAAAGATGCCTAGGGAGACACCGAAAAAGAATAGCACCATCAGAAAATAATTCGTTCTCTTTTGAATGTCTCTGCGATCAAAACCATGGAAAGGTTTCAAATATTTCTTCCATCTCCGTTGTTTTAATGAAGGCAATGAAATGACTTAAAGGAATAAATAAAATAAATGAAATAAAATAATGAATAAATGAAATAAATGAATGAAATAAAACTGAAAGCTTTGTCTGTTCAAAACTGAACAAATATCAGTTTTCAGTTGCTTTTTCATCAAAGATCAGTAATAATAACCAAAAAACTGCAAATTACTCTACACCTGATATAAATAGATAAAATAATAATCATATAATCATTAACTGTAAAACAAATTGCTTCTAAAATGCTTTTAAGTAGAAAAGAAAATAAGCTGTCTGTGTAATTGTTACAGGAAAAGCATTCAACAAAGTACAGAGCTACAACAAAGTACAGGTGTTAAACCACAAACAATTAAGATGCTAACAGCAACCACAAATAGAGAACTATGAACTTTGAAGGTGCTTTTAGGGGCTTTTTAGGCTAGAACAGGAAAAAGGGTGGGGGGTATATATTGAGTGCTTTTAATAATCGAAAACATTATTTCTAAGAAAAAGGGGGCTTGAAGAGGAGAATAAGCTGCATGATTTGAACAGGAAAAGGGGGAGGGATAGGAAATGGGTTTGTGCTTGTGTAAGGAATAAAATGCCAAGCTATGTTTTGATCTGTGTTCACCTTTGTTTGGACCCTTATTTGCAAATGATAATAAAACTCTTTGCTGCTTTCAAGTTGTTGTCTCGGGTCGTTCCATATGCGACGCTGAACTGTTTAGTCCACACCGAATGGGTATAAAGTAATGTTCTCCACTTCCCATTAGAAGTGGATGAAATTTTAAACTGCTCTTTCATTAATGCTTGGAAGGATTATAATTCCTGCAGAATTGTTCTACAGTCTGTAAATCTACTACTACTACCATGTTATATCCCACACTATTTAGAAGACAATGTAATGGAGAAAGGAGGAAGAACAATACCCTTTATGATCAGATTTTTATTCATGGAAGGGAAATTAGAATCAAAGCAAAGTTTTACATATCTAGATCTAAATATTCTTTTTCATTCAGAAAGTATTCATGCTTAATTTTTTCTCCATTATTATTATTATTATTATTATTATTCCATTAAAAAAAGAAAAAGTTTCTAAGAGGCCCCAATTTTGGGAAATTAAATTTATCCACAACAAAGTAAATTTATGTGAAGAATACATTTATGTAATATACCATGTTGCATTATTACCCAATATATACCTTAGTTGAACACCAGTTGCAATTTTTGAAATTCTAAGATGTAGGGAAATAAGGCATGGAATAAATATTAGACCTAATAATCAAAATAAAGCATATTCCTTCAAATCTATGCTGTGAAAATGTTAGCCATCCTTGCTTCCTTAAATTGTATAATTTAAAAATAGGCAGATTTAGATTCAGCAGCTCAAACTATAAAAGCAATTTAACAAAGCTTCAACATTTAGGCAGTTTCCCACACAATGTAAATGATTGTTAATAAAGCTAAATCTGAATGATTTAGTGTTTAGATCTAACAATTCATGTGACATAGAAGATGCTCTCTTGAACCCAAAAGCAGCTGCTAGAAATGAAAGTGCCATTTTATTTAACTTGGCCTGGCTGCTTCCTTTATATTTGGTAACGGTTAGAACTTTTGTTCTAAACTTTGTTACCCTTATATGTCAGTTTAAAAGTTTAAGTAGCTGCCCATTACATTTCCCTACTTAATAAAGCACCACCAGTTCTTTATTCTTTTAAGTGCCTCCAAACTGCCGGCATCTTCTTCTGAATTTTATTTTTAATGCTATTTGCCAAGAGCACGAATAGATGGACTTTATACCCTTATTTCATAGAATGTAGTGGAAAGATAGCTTTGCTTCTAAAGACCTCTTTATATTACAATTAATTTTCATTGTCCTGTCCTACTACAAAATGGTTTAGGCTTAGGAGAATAAATTTACAGCGAGATGTCATTAGTGGTATGCAACCATTCTTATGGTAAGTGATTGTATTAATCCCAGTGACAAGCATGTTTAATTGAATTATTAGCAATTCAAATTTTCTATGATTGCCAAACAGATTTGTGATTATTAGTTATAAATATGTGTGGACCTTCATTAAAAAAGAATCTATCCTACAAGAACATTTACATTGTGATGCTCTCACTGCATGTAACTCCTGAAATTCAGCCATAACAGTTCCTGCTGCCTCCCTGCCCAGTCTTTGTTTGGCCATTTCAATTGTTATGATTTATCTCAAACTACTGAGCAGCCTTGGGAAAAACATTCTTCATTTCTTCTAGACCATGTTTCTCTTTAACTTGCACTTTAACTTGCACTTTAACTCTCAGAATTACCCAGCCAGCATGCTGAGAGTTGAAGTCCACATATCTTAAAACAGTCAAGGTTGAACAACATTGGTCTCTAGACCTTTCCTTAGATGCTTTGGAAGATCAGTGAAAGTTAATAGATCTGCGCTGAACATTTGACGTGTTCAGTGCTGGTCTAAATGAATATTTTTCACTGAAAATGGTCATAGCTCTTTAAGAAAAAAGTTTAATAATTCAGTCTATAATTACCTAAAATAATCCAAATCCTCCCTTCTTTATATGTGACTGAATCTTCCTAGAGCTTCATTAACAATTACACTGGGGGAGGGGGGAGGAGGGATCAAACCAGGAAAGGTGGAGCTCTGACCATATAAGCAAAGACCATATATTATCATTTTTACTTACAGTAGATGCATTAAAAAGAAAGACTTTAATCATTAATTTATTTATTTTTCACATTTTTAATTACCCATCCCTCTCAGTTCATGTGGTCATAATGGGCCTAACTTGAGGGGTTTTTTTTACCACCCCACATGCATGCCCCTATTCATTAGACAAATGCTCAGAAGGTAAATCTTGTTCCAGAGGTTGACAATATCACTAAAGTTTCAGAGTTGTACTTTATTTTCCTCCATGATGCCTGTGGTGTCCAGGGTGCAGGGCTACTGGAACTTAGGGTAGCAGGCTGGCAGAGCAGTGAATTTCAGGCCAGTCAAAAGGCCAGAGAAGGATAGGAGAAGGATAGGAGACCTCAGGAGGGGAGTTGAGTTGAAGCGTCTCTGTGGTCTTATTACCATAGGGGAATGCAATGGCAATAATTTTGGGGACTGGGTGTAACTACCATCACTGTAATTTGGACTGTTAAACAGATAGTCATTAAGTAAGGGCTGCCTCTAGTAACTGTTTTATATTGTTTCCTTTCTGTCCATACAAATTCTACACATTTGAAACATCCATTCAGATCTGGAAAATCTAAGAAAGTACTGGCTTGCCAAGACATATAATTAGGTAATTTTGCTTCACATAGTAAATGTTTTGTCAAAATACCTCTCAGTTCTGTTTTAAGCCTATTATTTTCTCATTTAGAGATCCCAAAGGTATGCATGTATGAAATATGAGAACTTGCTTGATTTCCACTTGTTTACAAGTTGTGCTTTATACTTCTGCAAAGTAGATAAAGTTTGGTTTTATTTTAAAGACTTTTTTAAAAGAAAAATCTCAATAGATTTGTAATGATCTTTGGCATTTATCTGCTTATTAAATAGTTTAAAATCTGGATGGTCATTGCAATCTTCTTTGAATCTGCTAATTATTTCCACTGTTTATGACAAGTGTGCTCCATTGGGTACAATTATGACCGTTTATTGAATAATTGCTGTCTCTGTCAAATACTTGATTGAATATTTACCCATTCAGAGTAACATTTTTACTGACTAATTGTCTGTATTGGATAATATCTTCTCCCAGTAATTGCCTACCCTGAATAATAGTTTCATTGTAGACGGTCCTTTTTTTTAATAAAAAAATATTAAACAGTACTGAATTACTATTTGTTATGACTCTTGATAAGTTTGCTTACAATATGTACGTTTGGTGTTGTATATGTTGATTTTCTAATCATTAAATGTATTTTAGTCCTTAGATTTTTCTTGTTGATTACAAGAAAAGATCAGCTGAAAATAATAGTCAGGGGATGTACTGAAGAGAGCAGATAGTGATTAAAAAGTTGAAAATGTACTGTTCTGGAAATGGAAAATTCAAAGCTCTTAAGAGATGAATATTTTCATGTTGTTTTCTTTATTTAAGAAGAAAAATGGCACAAGTAGAAAGGAGAAGAAAAAGAAATGAGGAAAGCAGAGAATTTTATTTTTATATTCTAAGGGTATTTCCAATATTGTCTATTTAATATGAAGTTATGCAATATTTATTTCTTATTTATTAGATTTCTTGTCCATCTTCTATTGTTGTTTTTAAGTTCAGGTGGCTTACAATGGTAAAACATGTCTATTGTTTTCTGAAATGTTATGTCCTGTTGTGCATCTTGAGAAAGTGAACATATACTAATAGGCATTGACATACAATACCCCAATAGGACTTATAAATTGGAATGGGGAGGGTTGGGGGAAAGAGGGAGGAGAACATCAGTTACATTTCTGTGAGTCTGACAATGTGTGGGTTCATAAGGCATATCAATTCCTAAACCTGAATTAACAAAGTACAATTACTATATTCTGGTTATGTCCAAAACAATAACATTATGAGCAGGTATGGGATTTTACAGGTTCGCACCTATTTGCTCGAACCGGTTGTTAACATTCTAAGCAGTTTGGAGAACCGGTTGTTAGAAGTAATTACTGGCCTAATCCTGTAAGGAAGGCAGGAGGGAAACATTCTGGTGTTGCTTACAGAAACTGTCTCTCCGTTAACCCTTATTACATTCTTGGCAGGATTAGACTTCCTGTCTCGGGAACTTCTCTGGAGTTTTCCCCCCCTCCTTTGCTGGTACTTTGCTTGTGTGGCATGACCATTCAAAGTTATAATGGCACTGAAAAAAGTGACTTATGAACATTTTTTACTTACGACTGTTGTAGCATCCCCACAGTCACGAGAGGCCAGGCGAGGAGAAGCATGCCTCGATGTGAGTGATGTTGAGTTGGCCATGCCCAGCCAGTCACATTACCACAAAAGCCCCGCCACCAACTTAGCCACGCCCACAGAACCGGTTGTTAAAAAAATTGAATCCCACCCCCGATTAAGAGCCACATAATTTGGCAGGAGAGTGACTAGGTTCCTACAACAAACCAAAGTACAAACTTTTCTGACCCAATGTTAACCTATTGTGCATACCTAACTATTGTGCCAGATGAGCTGCAGGTTATTATGGCACATATTGTTGTGGCTCTGATTCCCGAGCCTGTGCTGTTAGAGGAAGAGGACTCGGAAGATGAGGAGGAGGAACTGGGAATGCCTTCCTCCCCAGGACCTTCCTCTTGCTGGCAATGCCTTCCTCCCTGATAATGCCTCAGGTTTCAGCAGACAACCGAGAAGAACAGCCTGAGATTAATCAGGAGGAAGACATATCGGAGCAGCCCCTGACAGGGAGTCAAGAGGACGAATGTTGGCTTGATCCTAGGCAGCGTCGTAGGGTGAAACGTGAGCAGCAACGTAGAAAGCGTGGGAGGATCAGAGAGTGAGCTGAGTCATTGAGCCACACCCACAGGGGATAAAAGTGGATGTGTTGTCGGCTGGAACTTTGTACGGGACAAAGTTTACTTCTCTTCCAGGTTTCGTTGTGAATGTATTTTGTGGTCTGCTTTGGAATCTTCAGTGAGTAGTTTTTCTTGTTATCATTTTGGACTTGGCAGGCAGAGTGTGTTGGAATGCCAAGGACATTATCAGTATAAAGGATTAACTCTGTAAAGTCCGAGTCAGCTTGCCTGCCTGTGTTTGTGTGAGTTTGGATTCTTTCATCTTTTTTGGAAAGAAGAAAGGTGAGACATAACACATATCATATATATGTTGTTTCACAGGTACACTGAGAGCTTGTGTACCGGAGACAAATTCCTTGTGTGTTTAATCACATTTGGCCAATAAAGAATTCTATTCTATTCTATTCTATTCTATTCTATTCTATTCTATTCTGTTCTGTTCTGTTCTGTTCTATTCTATTCTATTCTATTCTATTCTATTCTAATCAGCAGCTGTTGCAAGCTCCCAGAAGATCCCACTGCTACTTCATATCATATCATATCATATCATATCATATCATATCATATCATAACCAGAAAACTCAACAAGATTGCTATAAACTCTGTGCAGATAAGAAAAGATTGTTCAGAAGGCACTGTTGCCAAGGGCATCCATAAATTTGAAGCTAGTCTTGATGGCTATTACAACCGTACTTTATTTTCTGCTTCCTTAACATTTTAAAATCATAAATTGAGTGTGCTCATTATCTCTGAATTATATTAATAGATTGTGAGAGAAAGTCAAGCAGTCGATTTCAGATAATGTTTAAATATCGTGTGGTTAAGGGCAGTACTAGATCAGTGTCACAGACTTTCTTATTGAAGAAGACAGGGGCCTAGAAGTTCCATTTGATGAAAATGTCATCGAGTCTCCAGGCTGTCATATCTTGCATAAATAGCACAAGTGTCCTGTGCACAAAAGCTGAGTTACCATTTCCGTTTAGATATTGCAGATAGATGAGGGAACTGATGTACTCCTGACTAAAAATAGAAGATTCACTGCATTTTGGACACATAAAAATTCTGTAATTTCCATGTAATTTAAGAGAATATAAAATTTTGAACATCTACATTTGCAATAATTAAGTTTATGAGACAGATTCAGAAATTCTTTTTAGTTCCGAGGGAGAGAAATGTTAAATCATGAGAACCTAAATCTGTCCCAGAGTCAGAAACATAGGCCCTTGCTACTTGACAATTATTTGCAAGAAAGGAAGAAAAAAAGTTCCATGGAGAGTGGTCACCTTCACCACTTTTTACAGAAGAATACTGTAAATTTCAAGGGACGGGTGGGGATTGTTTTTAAAAGTTAGTTGAAATCAGGATTCACTTTATTAGGAATATAATCCAAACTAAAGCTGAGTTTACTCTGAAATATAACCAGTAATATTTTCCCATGAACTAGTTAATTTCACTTTTGCAATGTTTGCTTTAATTAATTCTAATTACTTTTTCCTCAGAAAAAGCTCCTTAGAAGTTAATCACCTCTTAAACCCTAGCTTTTTGAGATTGGAGCTTTGCCAGGACTAAGAGTTGCCATCCTGAATGCATCTAAAAGGGAAAATGTTTTAGGGATGCAGAAAATTTTTTACCTGTCCATTGAAGAAACTGTTAAGTATGGAGAATAAAGGAGACCAGACATCTGACCAGTCACTTCAACTCTTTAATATAGTGATAGAACATAACAGAGCAATGCTATGGGCAGCAGTAACCCTTTTATAGGGTTAGCTGCTGCCTTATTAACCAATGAAAATGTGCAACAGGTTCAAACTACTGACCAATAAGGACAGTCCCAAAAGTGGCCAATCAGGGACTGGTTCTGGCCCAATCCCAAGTTGTTGTATAAGGACCAATCAAGTGTGCAGGTTTTCAACCCCTAATTTGCATTTAGGTTATTCACTTTTATTGATTCACAACACCTCCCCTTGGGTTCCGTTTGAGGGAGCTGTGATAAAATCCTCAAGATAGGCAGGCCGTTTGGTCTGCCTGGATGATTTTCGAGGCTCCACCGGTTTTGTCTAATGTCCGGTTCCAGTGGAGCGTTTGGATGACCTTTGTTAAATTCTATTTCGCTGCACGGCGATTCCGTGCTGCATTCACTGTGGTTGTCTCTGCTACTGCGTGTTTCTTCGGGTTTTGCAGTTCAGTTTCCCCGTATTAAAGTTCCCTGAAGACATCAACTCCCCTCCCGCTTCACGTTCCAGTGCTTCGCTGGGCTGTAGGGCTCCCGTTGACCTGCTATTAGTTGTATCAAAGTCAATTCCTCGATACTCCCTCCCCTTGAGTTGGTGAACCGGGAAGTCATGGCCGCTGGGTGGTAATCTCGATCGGAGCTGGTCTATGTGGCGTTTCCACACCCTCCCATCGTCTGTTAGCAGGCAGTAAGATCTAGGCCCGGTGAGGTGGGTAACGGTTGCGGGTATCCATAACGGGTCACCGGAAAAGTTTTTGGCAAAGATTAAATCGCCTACCTTAAATTCCCGCCATTTGCTGCTGGAGCCGAAAGGTTTTTCCGGTGCGAAAGCGGGGTGGAGCTGGTCAAGGTGCGATCGTATTTTCCGGCCCATAAGAAGTTCAGCGGGTGTTTTGTTGGTCACGCTGTGGGGCGTGATGTGCTGCAATAAGAGAATTCGATTGATTTTCTCGTCGATGTTGCCAAATTCCATTTTGTGCAGGGTCTTTTTCACAAATTGTACCATGCGTTCTGCACGTCCATTCGCCGCAGGGTGTGCGGGCGAGGTCAGCGCATGGCGGATGCCCTGATCAGCAAGATATTGTTCAAAGGGCAATGCAGTGAACTGTGGGCCGTTGTCCGAGACCAACACGTCCGGAAACCCGTGTGTGGCAAATAGTCTGTTTAATTTTTTAATAACTGAGTCAGTTGTAGTTGTGTGCATTCAATGAATCTCGAGCCAGTTAGAATAGGCGTCGACAGTAATCAGGAAAGTGTGACCTTTGGTAGGCCCCGCAAAGTCAATATGAATACGGGACCACGGTCCCTCGGCGTTTCCCATTCGGTTGGGCTTGCTTTAGGTGGGGCGTTGCTGACGTCCTGGCAACGTTGGCACGTAGCGACCCAGGCCTCGATTCTTTTTGTCGATTCCCGGCCACCAAGCATAGCTGCGTGTGAGTGATTTCATCCGCACAATGCCCGGATGTCCCTCATGCAATACCGCCAACACAGTCTGTTGCAATTTGCCAGGGATTACGACTCGATCACCCCACAAGATACAGCCTTTTGGGAAAACAGTTCGGTTTGGCGGGCTTTGAAGGCGCCCATTCAGGTGCGATTTGGTCCGTCGGCCACCCCGTTCAACCCAGCGTAGTATGTGTTGTAGAACTGGGTCACGTTTCGTTTCAAAAGCAATATCTCTAGCCGTCAAGGGTGGTGCCTGTAGAGCTTCAATCTGTAGTGTTGAGAGGGTTGGGGCTGGATCCACAACAGCGTCTGGGAGCGGTGTTCTGCTCAATGCATCGGCGTGGAGAATTGATTTCCCGGGTGGTGTTGCAAGGTGTAGTTGTAGGCCGCCAGGAATTCAGACCAGCGGGTCATTCTGGGGATAATATATATGGGGTTGGTTTATTACCCGCAATGATCCCCAGTAGCGGTTTATGATCAGTGATTATTGTAAACGCACAGCCATAAACATATTCGTGAAATCTTTTAACTGCAGCAACAATAGCTAAAGCTTCTTTATCCAGCTGACTATAATTTCGTTCAGCTTTAGCTAAGGTTCAGCGAAAAAAACGCGATGGGGGCCTCCGCTCTGTTTGGTAACACGTGGGCCAGAATTGCCCCAACCCCAAATGGTGATGCATCACACGTGATAGTGGCGGCAGAGTCTCGTTGTACTGCATAAGTACTGAATCAGAAGTTAGCAATTTCTTTACTTGTTGGAAAGCATGTTGTTCCCGTTGTCCCCAAACCCACGTTGCTTTTTTGTCTAATAGTCTATGCAATGGTTCAGCTACTGTTGCTTTTTGGGGTAAAAACACATTATAGAAATTGATAAGTCCAAGGAACCCCTGTAGGTCTGCCTTGTTCCTCGGAGTGGGTGCCTTTTTAATTGCTCGTAATTTGTCTTCGATTGGGATGAATTCCTTGGCTGTCCAGGAGGTATCCCAAAATTCTACTTTTTCGGTACATAAGTGGCATTTATCTTTTTTTACTCTGAGGCCTGCATTTTGGAATCTTCGTAAAACCTCTCTGAGTCGTTTTTCTAGGATGTCTTTGTTAGGTGCGGCGATGAGTACATCGTCGAAATATGGGACAACGCCTTTTATCCCTTGTAACAACCTTTCCATTAAACTCTGGAAGATTCCAGGGGCGACGCTTACTCGAATTGGAGCCGGTTGCATTTAAATGCGCCCCTATGTGTTACGATCGTTTGCGCCTCGGCTGTGGTTGGGTCTACAGGCAATTGTTGATATGCCTGGGCTAGATCTAGTTTGCGAAAACTTTCCCGCCGCCCAGGGAATGGAGTAAATGTTGCACTACCGGTACTGGATAAGCACTTTGCTGCAGTGCGTGGTTTAATGTGGCCCGGTAGTCTCCACAAATTCTTAGGGACCCATCAGACTTGATAGGCGTCACTATCGGGGTTTCCCAACGGGCGTGGTCAGTGGGTTCCAGTACGCCCTGCGCTATCAGCTTATCGAGTTGTTCGTCGATTTTAGGTTTTAAAGCGAACGGCACCCGACGCGGCTTAAGGCGGATGGGTGCTATTTCAGGGTTCAGGTTAAGCGAGATTGGGGTCCCTTATACTTGCCTAGTCCGTTTGCGAAAACGCGTCTTGGAATTCTTGCACGAGTGCTTCTTCCCAATCGACGCTTCGGCCTTGTGGACTCGGCTACAGTGATTCCGAGCGGTCTGAACCATTGAAGGCCTAGAAGACTAGGCCTATCTTGATCCACGACAGTCAGTGGTAGTGCGGCGGTGCGGTCCTTGAATGAGACCTGGAACCTGCAGGACCCGGCGACGGGATTCGGTTGCCCTGATAGTCTTTGAGTATAACCCTTTGTGGGTTAAGGTCTTGGCGGCGAATCGTTGGAATAAGCTGTTGGAGCGTTTTCCACGACACCATGGAGAGGAAGATCCCGAGTCTACCTCCATCACGCAAGGTTTGTTTTCGATGGCGACTTTTACTCGGATTTTCCGGCATCAAGGGATGTAGCGTGGCTTATGGTGATTGTTTGGTGGGTCTCTTCCCGCCTGGTTTCTTCACGCCTGGTGGAAGTGGTGGACGGCTTGTTTCTGTAGGAGTGGTTCAATTTTTCTCGGTGTGTGCCGAAGAATCCTGAAGACTGGAATTCGGCCTGTCGGGGTTTGGAGTTCTGTTTGCTTCTGCAAACCTTTGCGATGTGACCGCGTCTCCGCAAAGCGGCAAAGTGCGTCAAGGAATTTGCAGCCGGATCGTGGGTGATTTGCTCCACAGCCGGCACACGGCCGAAATGAGTGTTGTGTGGACTGGTCTCTCTCTCGTTGAAGTCGGTTGACCTCTTCCTCATCGCTGTCGGACGGGACTCTAGGTCTTCGTGGTGAGTTGATACCGGTGTCTCTCTGAGCGAGGCGAGGTATCAGTGGCGAGTTTACGAAGCGGTGCGTTGGTGCGGCGCATTTGGGCTGCCGACTTCTTTGTCGCCTCCGCTGCCGAGGCTTCTTTAAGGGCGTCGGTGAGGCTGATGTCCCCTTAGCCATAATTTTGCTCTGGATAGCGCCGTCTTCTAGGCCCAGAACCAGGCGGTCCCGGAGGGCTTCTTCTAAGTCTGCGAACCCGCAGAGGCCTCCTAGGTTCCGGAGGTCCGCGATGTAATTTGCAAGGCTTTCGCCCTTCCGTTGGTCCCTCTGGTAATATTCGTGTCTTCTTACTAGGGTTGGCACGGTGGGCACGTAGTGAGCCCGTAGTAACGGCTCGAGGACGTCCCAGTCCATTTCTTTTACCTCTGCTGGCTTGGCAAGCGACTTTGCCATTTTAAACACGGTTGGTCCGCAATGAGTTAGAAAGATAGCTTTTTTTGCCGGTTGTCGCATCTTTCAAATTGTTGGTTTCCAGAAACATCTGGAACCGATCCATGTAGGCCTCCCAGTCTTCGGTTTCTGGGTTGAATGGAGTGGGTGGTACGGCACCGCTGGCCATGTTGCCGTTGATGGTGCGTGTTCGACCACGTGCTCTGTTAGTTGCTCTGTAGGTTAGTCAGCTCTTCGGTCTCCGGATCCCACCTTCGTCGCCAGTGTTAAGTATGGAGAATAAAGGAGACCAGACATCTGACCAGTCACTTCAACTCTTTAATATAGTGATAGAACATAACAGAGCAATGCTATGGGCAGCAGTAACCCTTTTATAGGGTTAGCTGCTGCCTTATTAACCAATGAAAATGTGCAACAGGTTCAAACTACTGACCAATAAGGACAGTCCCAAAAGTGGCCAATCAGGGACTGGTTCTGGCCCAATCCCAAGTTGTTGTATAAGGACCAATCAAGTGTGCAGGTTTTCAACCCCTAATTTGCATTTAGGTTATTCACTTTTATTGATTCACAACAGAAACCAAAATACAGGAAGAATAGAGTCCCCACCAGAGAGCATAAACACCATTCTGCCATTACTGTCAGCCCCTGAGAGTTGACTAAATTTCTAGTGATTGATTTCTAGACTTGGAGACCCCTGCAGAAACTAGCAGGGATGTGTATGAAAATACCTAAGAATGTCCTCTTTAATACAAATAAAAATTGCTTGCTCATGCATCATTGTGACTTTGAGTAAACTTTAAATTTAAGTCTTTTTACCTAGTAAAACTTATCTCCACAAGTATTAAAAAATGTTTGCATACCATAGTATATATGAAGTAGACATAGGTTCATTAAAGATTATATGAGTAAAAGAGGGGGAACATAACACCAGTAAAAGTTGCTGGCATATATGTCCCCAGCATGCATACTAAGTTTAGACTTTGTAGGTTTTTTTTTTAATCTGCTGATCAAGCTATTATCATATTTGAGGGACTTACTCCAAGTATAACAGCCCGCCACATTAGATCTCTTAAAGAAAGCCTGCTGCAAGTACCATCTGCCAGTGAGTTACATTTGGTGTATATACTTATTTTTTTCTTTTTGTGGGATTTGTAGATTTTGCTTTTAATAATATTTAATCTTTAATACTGATTTTTATATTTTTACAGTGACTGTTTTATATATGCATTGTTTATATGACTTATATATCACATAGATCAGTGATGGCTAACCTTTCCATCCACACATGCCAAAAGTGCATACATCTGCATGTGTGCCAGCACCATAAGGCACACCGCATATCTCTGTGCTTGCACATCTAAACCCTCTCCTCCACTCCCCTCCACCTCCCGCACATATGTGGCAGCTAGCCGATGATCAGCTGGTTGGTAGGCAGCGCACGCACCTGCCCAGTGGGTAATACTCACGTTCTGGTGGAGATGGCTCTGCATGCCACTTCCGGCATGCATGCCATAGGTTCGCCATCATGGGCATAGAGTCATTTTAATCATATAAATTTGATAAAATGATTAATATGATTAATTGTAAGTATGTTTGACTATATTTTGGATAATGTTCCATTTTTTTGTTTTGATTGGTGGTTTTAAAATCTGCAGTTCTGAAACTAGCAATTTCAGAAGTCTGTGAGGCACCTATCTCCGTCAGGAAAGAAAAAATTGATCTTCACTTAACATTAGTAAAAAGAGGATGGAAGAAATTGCTACATCTGTACAAACCTTTACTCAATTTTCAACAAAACAAAACAATAAAGAGCTGTAAGGTTTACCTTCTCGTCCTGGCAGAAATGGAAAGCCTGTGATAATGACAGATTGCCTTAGGAAACTGGACATAAACATTCCTCAAATTTATAGTATTTATTTTTCATCAGGAACCAGACTGAGAAAATTTTAATTGTGTGATGTACAACCGTGAAATACTAACTGTGGCAGAAGTTTGTATTAATTACTGATACTGAATTACTGGTTAAAAATTTTATTTATGCTGTAGCTAATCTTAACGTTTTACTTATTAAAAAAAGAACTTCATTTCTTTAAAATAAAAGGATATTTTTTAAAAAATTAAATAAAAACAAGATACAATCATAATTAGCACAAATTGGTCATCTGTTGCATCACAAAGTAAAGTTTTTCTGTGAGTACAATTGCATACGTAATAATGAATGTAATACAGTGGTGGGATTCAAATTTTTTTACTACTGGTTCTGTGGTCTGGCTTGGTGGGCGTGGCAGGGAAAGGATACTGTAAAATCTCCAGCCAGAGGTGGCATTTGTTGGTTCTCCAAACTACTCAAAGTTTCCTTCAAAACCTGCAGAATACCACCTCTGATGTAATACATTTTATGAGACATCCCTCTCATTAGTCAGATATACGACTCAGAGATTAACTGCCACCCCTTCCTACTCAAATCTACTTTTAGAAAAACATGGGTACTAGAACAGGAAACAAAGTGAGATTGTTTCAAATTTTCATTGTTTCTTATCAATAGAAAGAATCAAAAACTGACTATGTTCCTGTTTCTGAAATCAATTTCAGTAGCATGTTTGAATTCCATAGACAGATCTGTGACTATGTATGCTGATGAGTCACAAGCAGAGGGAAAACTGGTCATGTACTTCCTCCTGGGTCTTTGAAATGATATTTTGTCACCTTGAGTTGAACAAAATAAAGATGGGATATAAATATCATCAATCTTTTAAAATGTTTGCAACCATTAAGCATAGCATCTTTCTTTATAAATATAGGCAAAGGATTTCTCTTTGGCTCTTATCACCTTTATTTTTTGATTTGTCCCTATTCTTCTTCAACAGCAATTATCTAAAATGAAATATATATTCTGATATTAAGCAAAGCTTAATTATAATTATATTAATTAATTAATCCAATTATAATTATCATGATCACATCATCAAGCAGATGTTTAGATCAGGTATGACATTTTTATCCACCTATTTAGTTTTTCCCAAGGACCCAGATAGGCAGATGTTGATTTTTGATAGTGTTAAATGTATTGTCACAGGATGTAAGCTGTTCAGAGTAAAGCTGCCTTTTGCAATTGACTGACACTGATGTGTTCAGATAGTGCTCAGCTGTTTTGGAATTATATCCAAGGTGCCTATAAAAAGGTAAAGTTTTTCCCTGTCCAATTGTATCCAACTTTAAGGAGTGGTGCTCATCTCCATTTCATTTCATAGCCAACATTGACTGAAGCAATTCTTTTTTTTTTTTAACAAATTTTATTCAGTTTTTCACATTAAAAACAAAAATCTCTTTTTAGTGGACAACATATTTCTGGGTCATCACCTTTACATACAAATATGACAGCAATTATACATTCATATATGCATACTTAATTCTATTATTACCTTTTCCATTCCAAATTTTCAGTAAGGAGAGAAACAAACACATTAATTCTAGCCTCTTTCATTAATCTCAATCGAAACATCTTTTTGTTTCATTTCAATTATTTCAAATATAATCCTTTAATATTTATTTTAAAAATAAACAATATGTGTTTGCATAATAATAATAATAATAATAATAATAATAATAATAATAATAATAATAATAATAATAATAATAATAAAAGTTACCAATGTCTCTCCTTGCTTTTAATAGTCTATATTAACTTATTAATGTAGTTGTTTCTTTAGTTTGTCATATTCCCTTTCCATCACTAAAAAAAACAAAACAAGTATAGGTTTCCCCCCTTTTACTGCTTTGAGTGTGACACCTCAATGATTAAAATATACCTTTATTCCCTCATCTTGATTCCCAATAAACCATTATTTTTAAGAAGTTACAATAATAATCATTACATCTTTTCATTTGGATTCCGCAGCATATTTCCCCCCCTTGATTTTTAATAAGAGTTATCAGTATCTATATTACCTTATTTTCTAAATATTTTTAATTGCAGAAATATTCTTATTACCCCTTGTCACCCTGCAGAATCCACTTTTTAATTCATCAACCATTATCTCTGGAAAAAAAATTTCTTTTCAACATTTTACTATTTTCGTATTTCTTTATTTCATGCACCTGTTTCTTACTGCTTCTCCTCCTCCTCTTTTCCCCATATCTTTTCTCATTCCAGTTTATATCCCTCTCTTTCTTAATATCTTCCTTTCCCCTTTTGTGCTGGGTCTTTCTGCCTTTCCTGACTTCACAGGTATTCCCCCTTTTGATTGCCTTCTTAAATCTCAACTTTTTAACCTTCCTTCTTTCCCCTTGTCTTTGTAGTGTTCTTTGTATTAATTGTCTATTTAAAATGTCTTTTCCTTGAGTCGAATCCTCCTCCTCTAAAGCTCTTTCTTCTTGTTCTTCAATCGCCATTTCCATTTTTTCTAACACAGAGCAAAGTGATTCGCCTCTTTCCTGTACTAATTCTCTCATATTTTTAAGTTCCATTTTTAATTCCCGAAGAGATATCATCATTACACACTCTTATATTTTATTATCGTTAAAGTCCACACACACACACACACAAAACACTTTTACTTTCCTTCTTTCTTCTTGCAATTTTCTAAAGTTCTCAGTTATTCCTGCCGAGGGTCCATACCAAAAACATCAATCAATCCCACAGTCAGTCTTTCCTTGCTTTTTTCTTTATTCTGGTTCTGCTTTCACTTTCTAAGATTCTTACTTTGTTTCAATATTTCTTTAATATTATATCCACACAAGTTCATTCAGAAACAGGATGCTTTCCCTTGTTTGAGCTCAAGTTTTTGTCAAAAGGTGGCACTCTCCATTGTACAAAGTCTTCACCTTTTCCCCTATTTTTTTATTTAGGGTTTTTTGAACCTCAATATTCCAGCACAGTCCAGTCTCCAATTTGTAAACTTTATTATTATTATTATTTGACAATTTTAAGTCCAGCTTTATTTTATGCCTGTTTATTGCCAAAATATTTTAGTCCAATTTAGTTAAATCTTTAGTTCCAGCTTCTTCCTTTCCGGGTTTGAAGCCCTGCTTAGCTGTCAAAAATATTTTTTTTTCCTGTCCCTTTGTAATTTCGCCGCTCACTTTTCTTTTCTTAAAAATTCCATGGTACCTTAATCCCGGGGTACTTTTGTTTAGTTGTATTGCCCAGTTGTTCCAGTTCAGATGTTATCCACCTCTTTCTTCCCTCCTGCACAAATCTTAATCCAGCTGAGTCCTCCTCTTTGGGGTGGCCATTTTAAACCACCACTGCAATCGACTTTGGGGGGGAAAAGACCCAGGGGGGGAGATGTGGCTCCCCTCAACCTGGCTTGCAGCTTCCCCTTACTCCGCCTCCCCTTCAAGGCAGCTTCAGCCCCTAATCGTAATGATTGGGGCTCTCCAACGAAAGAGCACAGACCATAGCTGCAGAGAGCCGCGATCTACAGTCCGTCAGCGAGGAGGCTCTGCCTTCTTCCCGACTGAAGCAATTCTGTAGTCATGTGGTCAGCATGACTATACAATGAGGTCAGAGGTGGTATTCAGCAGGTTCTGACCAGTTCTGGAGAACCAGTAGTGGAAATTTTGAGTAGTTCAGAGAACCAGCAAATACCACCTCTGACTGGAGAACTGGTAGTAATTTTTTTTTAATCCCACCACTGAATCAGGTGCACAGAACACTGTTACCTTCCCCACCAAAGATGTCCCTACTTATCTACTTGCATGCTTTCGAAGTTGTCCAATTATTATCTCTTGTACGGATAATTGATTTTACCATAAGCTTAACTTCATATAAATTTAGCTTTTGGTATCATAGTTTGATATAGTGCCTGTTTTACCCAAGATATTATAGATTTGCTTGGAAATACTACTGTTTAATCGTTCTTTCGCCTGTCCTTAGCACACAGACCTTTATTCTGTAAGAAGCACTTTTGTTAAATTTCATGACATTGCTGTAGCCTCTGATCTTAATATTCTAAGACAAAGGGAAGGGAAGATGTATATATGTCAGTTAAAAGAATTGACTCTAAGCAAAATGATACTGATCTCAGGGTGCTTTGCAGTTATCACTTGAGACTTTCAAGAAGAGATTAGACTGCCATTTGTCAGAAATGGTGTAGGGTCTCCCGCTTGGGCGGGAGGTTGGACTAGATGACCTACAAGGTCCCTTCCAACTCTAATTATCTGTTATCTGTTATTTGCCAATGTGGTGCTATCTGGGCTTCACATGGACGACAGATTGTGAGACTCTGCACTAGAAGAATCCTCAAATTTCAAGCAGAGTTTGTAGGCTATTGTTGTGTTCAGACATAAGGTGAACCATTGAAGTTGGAATGAAAGCAGATGAAAAGAACCTTGATGTGTAATGAAGATTCTGGAGGTATACAAACACTATTGTATGAATAGCATTACTCTCAAAGCAGCATTAATTACTTCTTTAATAAGAAGGAAGGTCACATCATTTGCTGATGTATGAAAGTAATGGAGTGGGTAGATTCAGCCTTTGTTCCCTAAAGAGAACAAAAGCCTTTTACCTTTATAATTAAGTATTCTCTTTTCAAAAATCTGCCAATTAATAGCACATATGTTGCAGCTTGCCTATAAAATCTAAATGGCAAGTGTTCTCTGAGCAAGTACTGTATTTAAAAAGGAGGAGGACTTTCATTTTATCACAACAAATGGTTTGAATCTCCCGTTTCTTTGGAGCCATTCCTCTTAAGATGGAAAAATGTTCTCTACCCAAATGTGAACAACATAAATGTGAATAATTTTTAAAAAAGGTATTTTTGTGAAGGCTAAAGAAAACAAAAATGAGAAAAAGAATTAACAAATGAATTCAGCACAAATGGTTCTTTAAAACCTAATATCAGATCTGATGTAGGAATACTGGCAAGGTGTGGTGTTGTATGAGGCTTTCTATGTGGCAAAAGACATAATAAAGAATTATAGGTCAGTATTCTGGTTAATGCTATAATTGGTCTCAACTCTGCTTTTTATTTTCATTTCTTTTATCTTCTTTCTCCCTCCCTTCTTGAGCCAATTGCTCCTCTAAAAGAATTACATCATTTTATATAACAAACACATACTTTAGTTACGTGTTTATTGGTATATAAAATGACAATAGTCATGAGGAGATAGGAGAAAAGACATTATGCTATGAAATGACATTATATTATGAAAGAGTAAAATAAGGAACAGTAATAAAGGAAAAAATAATAATAAGGTTCAGAGAATCTTCCAGAACCTCATAACCACCAAGGGAAAGTTTCACATATGAACAAGGTACTAGCTGCTTCCGTTAGTCGTTCCTTGTGTATATGCGGTAGCTTAGCCAACATAATGAGCATTCATTATATTGCTTTTGAGTAACAAAATTAATAGCTTGCACAAAACCAGCAAGAGAGACAAAGAATAAGGTGGATTTAAATCCTACTTAGCCCCATCCCTTTAAATGCAGTTACGAAGTTAAAAGGTCCTGCTACTTTACATGTAGCAGGACCATAGGAAGCATGGCTCCTGCCTTCCTGCCTTCCTATCCTAATGGAGGATTAGATCCATATATTAAAAGTATCTTGTGAGCCTGTGTTTATGTTCTTGCTACAGTGGCAACATTTTAAACTTCAGTGATACCTCTTAGTTTGCAGCGCTCCACCGTCCATGGTTGGAAGCATGATGTAAAATTAAGAGGGACAGATCACAATGCCAGAAGAGGTAATCATACTCTAATATTAATCCAGCTATAGGGAAAATATTGAGCATCAGGTACTGGGAAAGGAGGAGGAGGAGGGGGGGGAAAGGAGGGGGAGGGGGAGGAAGAAGAAGAAGAAGAAGAAGAAGAAGAAGAAGAAGAAGAAGAAGAAGAAGAAGAAGAAGAAGAAGAAGAAGAAGAAGAAGAAGAAGAAGAAGAAGAAGAAGAAGAAGAAGAAGAAGAAGAAGAAGAAGAAGAAGAAGAAGAAGAAGAAGAAGAAGAAGAAGAAGAAGAAGAAACCTCTATGTTGCTTTGCTACTATCAGGCAATCTGTCATGTTTCTGTTTTCAAACTCTATTTGCTTAAATAAAAATCCACCCTCATATCTACAATAAACTTGAAATTTAACATTGTCCTTCCCAACTCCTAGACCAGAAATTATATTTAAATTTTCCCAACCTCTCTGGAATAGCATTATCCCTGGTTTCACAATGGTCCCAATCCTATCTTTTTGGAGGGCCGTTAAGATATTGTTCTTCCAACAGTTGTTTGGGGAATAAGCCAAGTTTTTATTCTGTTCAATATGAGGTTGTGTGTTGTTGTTGCTTTGTCTGAAGCAGTCATATTTTCTTGTGTTCTATTGCATTTATGTTTTTATTCTTAAGCTTTAAGCTGTATCTCAAATCATAAACTACTTAGAATAATTGTGCTCTGTAAATCCACCAGTTGTAGTTATCATTCTGAAATATTTTAATTGCTGTTTGCAGATAAAGCGACAGCCTCTTTTCTGCACTGCTTCACGCTAGCGGATACTTTACAAGATATCTAGTAACAGTAAGCAAACAATTCCCAATAGAAATCTTCTCTTATGCTCATTTTAAAAGATTATTTGCTTTTAATGTGTTTGAGTTCATAACAATAAACAACATGAACAACCCATTGACTTTCCATGCAAGAACAGGAGAATGATTATGGGCAGGAGTGGGATTCAAAAATCCCAGCAACCAGTTCGCTGCCCAGTTGCTGGGTAGGCATGGCCATAGTGGGCGTGGACTACTGGAACTTCCGGGAGAGCCGTTTTTCACCTTCCCAAGGGTCCAGAGGCTTCCCTCAGCCTCTGGGAGAATGAAAAAAGCCTCCCTCAGGCTCTGGAGACCCTCCAAAAGCCAGAAACAGGCCCATTTCTGGACTTCTGGTACTTCCAGAAGGCCCATTTTTTTCTCCTCTCAGAGCATCCGCGTGGCCCCTGCACTTACCTGCATCGAAAATGGGCCATGTGGAGAGTCCTGGGAGGGGATGGGTGGGGTGGGCGGGGCCAGCCGGCTGGTTCAAATACTGCTTCTGCGAACCAGATGCAAATTTAATATCCGGATCGCTCGAACCAGTCCAAACTGGTAGAATCCCACCCCTGAATATGGGCTTATTCTTGGTCTGTGGAACCTAAATTAGGCAAGACTATTTTTTTTATTTTTTTTGACAAATCTTTGTTTGCAGAGAAACATCCATGCATACTTGTAACAATATGTAGTGCTATTACTGGCAATATTTCCAATTTGATATGTAACAGAGATCACAAGCTGTGCTTACAAGACAAAAAGAAGGTGTAGAGCATGGAAAGGCAAAACACATTTGTTCATGCATCATCACTTACAGCCTAGAGTTCAGGCTTCTAGCAGTGTTTGTGTCTGGAATCACACGGAGTCTATTTGTAATGTTTTGAACGGGCACAAGTCTTTTACAGATGATGTTTTATCTCCCATGTGGGGCTACCAGCATAATGGGAAAGAACTGCTAATATATTCTGAGAAACACATTCATGATTAATTAATTTTTCTCTTAACATACTGGTGTGCTGTTTTGTTCCTAGGCTTCTTGAAAGATTGGTAAGTGATTGAATGATCCATCAGTGTTTTACCCATCCTCGTAGAAGGTCACAGGCCAAACATCTGCATCAATCATTGTTTTAGTTATGTGTTGTGTCCCCAAGTTAAAATCAATGTTCTGAGGCTAATATTTTCACTACTTTAGGATGAATGTTTTAAATCTGTTATTTATTGTTACATGTCTAGCTAATCAAAACAGCACATGGGGATGGAATGGGGGTGAGAATGTGGACAAGGATCTTCTTTGTTTTTGTTTTTTCCCCACAAACAACTCTGGAACACTGAAGATGCCAAGAGATTTTTACTGGCCAAAGTTACTTTGTGAGCATCATGTTAAGTAGGGATTTTATCTGGAGTGTCTTTTGTTTCTAGTTCAACACTGTTGAAACGCAACACTGAGGTGGCAAATGTAGTTTACAAATGAAAAATATTTTGTTTCTATTTTGTTTCTATTCTATCTTAGTAACATCATTTCACCATTTTATTTAATTATTAATTCAGTGCAATCATGAAAATAAAATTAGGAATATCCTTTTCATTTAAAGCCCAAAGCATGAGACATTTCCAAGTAGAGGAATTATTTAAGTCCCATCTCAATCTTCTTTATAAACTTTGGATTTCATCTCCTAAGGACACTGTTACAAAAATAACAGTATATAATATTATATTGGTTGAATGTTGAAGAAGATAATTTGTCTTAAATGGTGTAGAGTTTCATGCTTGAGAAGAGGGTTGGATTAGAAGATCTCCAAGATGCCTTCCAATTCTGTTATTCCTCTATTCTGATGCTTGATATACCTCACTCTTCCCAAACAAACTCACTTTCATAATATCTTTGTCTACTGCTAATCATTTGTTCAGTTTCATGGCAAAAGAATATTGATACTCCGAGCTGGTATATCCTCTGTGTAACTGTTGTACAATTTTCCCAACAATTATATAGTCAAACTTCAATGCAAGATTACAACAAAATCGACAGGAAGAAGTTATTTCCTGTCATAAATTTCCTATGTTCTATATGCAGGATTTTTACTTTAACTAGGAACACATTCAGTGGAAGTACCTATCTGCCATCTGAAATATACTTTCCATGGCAAAAGAGATAAAATTAACTCTTTAGATACCATAGCTAATTTAATAGCATTCATGCAATGGCCACATGAACACTTGAACATATACTCTAAAAAGAGAGTAAACATATTGTCATTACCACATGATGTGCATAAGGAAGGCACGTGTATCACTGACACATCCTGTCTTCTTGCCTTTGTTTCTTTTTATAAACTTGTCATGTGCATAAATAAAGCTAAATAAGATAACAAGTTATTTTAAGTAAAATGGTATGTACATTAATTTACAAGTCCTACTGGAATCTTTTTCTGTATTTCCTTGATAAGTAAAAAATAGCATGGGTAGCATGTGATATTTAAATTGTGAGAGAAAAAAATGGCACTGTGACTGTTCTGCTTGTATATTAATTCATTTCAAGATTTTGGAATAAATTTATTGTATAAAGTTGTACAAAATTGTCTAGATTCAGAAGATAATTGTAAGTCCATCTCCTAATTGCAATTCATAAAAGTTTTTGTATCTGCCGCATCCATATCTTGTGAAACAGACAAGTTTTACTGCTATAATCCTAAATCCAGGGATTGTGTGAGGACTTATCTATATGAAGCTTTCAAATATAGAACCCAAAAAACTCACCAAAGCATCCAGAGATCACATACTTCTCTCACAAAAATAAATTGAAGATTTACTTTAGTTTGATGAAAATAAGAACTAAGGGTGACATGATAGCAGTGTTCGAATATCTTAGGGGCTGCCACAAAGAAGAGGGAGTCAAGCTATTCTCCAAATAGCTTGAATGGGTGGAAACTAACCAAGGAGAGAAGCAACCTAGAACTTAGGAGAAATGTCCTGGCAGTTAGAACAATTAATCCATGGAACAACTTGCCTCCAGAAGTTGTAAATGCTCCAACATTAGAAGTTTTTAAGAAGAGATTGAATAACCATTTGTCTGAAATGGTATAGGGTTTCCTGCCTAAGCAGGAGATTGGACTAGAA
The DNA here is from genome assembly GCF_049901735.1 of Notechis scutatus. Taxonomy (NCBI): domain Eukaryota; kingdom Metazoa; phylum Chordata; class Lepidosauria; order Squamata; family Elapidae; genus Notechis; species Notechis scutatus. The sequence continues at coordinate 161,268,571 of NC_142011.1, read as the reverse complement.
CACTTCCAAGATCCCTTCCAACTCTGTTGTGCTATGCTATGCTATGCTATGCTATGCTATGCTATGCTATGCTATGCTATGCTATGCTATGCTATGCTATGCTATGCTATGCTATGCTATGTTATGCTATGCTATGCTATGCTATGCTATTCCATTCTACTCCTTAAAATTTTAAGAATGCAGAACTTATATACTGCTACACTACATGTCTCAGTATCCCTTAACTATGGCTATGTAGGGCTAGTCTAAACTGTCACTTCACTGAAGTCTATCACACCACCTCCCCACTTCATAATTACAATCCGTCACAGTTCTGTTGCGTAAGTTTAAGAGCTTCTATTTCTTTACTGAAGCCTTGGAGCATAAAACTATAAATGACCAGTAGTGAATGTTCTCCTAGCCACAAAGTAGTATCTCCCACCACATGCATAGGGTCTAGAATATTGTTCCAAAAAGATCTCCTATTTCTACTGAGAGAATCCTTTTTTCAGGGGTTTATGCAACGTTTGTCACAGTGTCTCTTACTGACCTGAAAAACAACAAAGGAAGACTTTTCCAAGGATCTTCATATTCTTTAGAAGCATTTTCTAGTAAAAAAGCTCAAGAATCTGGTCTGAACACTTGCAGAGATTTATCTTCTTGCAAAGCTTCAGCAGGATATTCATGCCTCACTAAAGAAAGCTATCAGCTTTGCAAGATACATCAGCAAGTACTTACAATAAAAAACCAAATTGCTCATTGCAGGTTTTTTTTTAATGGCTACTAATCTGTCTTTAAAATGATCAAAAATAACCTTTCCCTACGGGGCCATAGCCCACCTGAGTGAGTGTACAATGTCATTTCCGTCATCAAAATCCTCTCATCTGCGTAGTTATGATTTCCCTTAGTACCGGTAATATTTTGAATGAGTTTGTTTTTTCCTTCATGTTGCATAGATCCCCTTGCCCTGCATTTTGCCATCACTGTTCAAATCAACCTTGTTGATTTGTGGGTGGAATAGAGGTGTAGAGCTCAGGAAACTCTTTAATGTTTAGCTTTTACATTCCAGACTAACACTTTAGATTTTATATGCTTGCATCACAGCTAGCTTTAGTGGTAAAATAGAGAAATGCTGCAAGTGAAGGTATTTTAAGTGTGATATCCACTTTCAGACACAGCCCAATGCTTTACTAATCTGAGCTATAATCACATTACAATTCCCTGCTTCCTCAGCGGCAACGAATAAGAGTAACTACCATTCCAAATAAATAAATATCAGGAAGACATTAGTTATCTTAGACCACCCATTATGTCTGGATTTCCTCTATTTTCAATTTTGCAAGGGTCTTCTAAAAATGTGTAATTTAGAAGGCCTTTAGGCACAAATTATTGCTAGAAAAACTACTAAAGATGGACGCAAAGCTACAAGTAGCATCACATGCCAAATTCTTGATTGCTCCTTTCTTTATATTTATTCAAAAATTCAAGAAGTATTCTGCATCTAATTAAACCATGTAAGCGGATTGAACTGGCTTTGGATCATACCTCACCTCAGGAACTAATCTGATCTACAAAATCTTAAGAAATTAGTAATTGATCTGTTGAATCCAAAAAGCAGTTGGACACTTATATATCTTAACAGACATACTTACTGTATGTACTGTATGTAAGAGACATACAATAAGCATAATGGGTCATTTGTTGCATTTGTATCTCTGGCTATTCATCTGTCTAAAATATCAATATATCCTTATGTAGCAGTTGAAATTTTTGTGCAATTGGAATGTTTCCTGGCCACTACTGCTTGTGGGGGTATCTAACAAAGAAAGTGAAAATCAATCATTGCATTCATTATCTTCTATCATTGCATTCATTATCTGCTAATCATTGTAATCATAACGCTGCTATCCTTTTCCTATTACTCCATGAGACCATCTATACAGAATATTACTAAAACTAACCACCCCATCCAGGTAATACATCCTCAGAACAGCAATCAAGAATGTGACATGCTATCTGACTACAATCTACTGAGAAACATTTAAGACATGCTGTTTTTCTGTGAGAAATGCCTTAGTGAAACCATTATACCAGAGTAAGTGAAAGAACTACCCTTTTCTTATAATTACCAACTGCTCTTCAGGTGTTAAATCTCTCATTGTACTTAACAGCACTGTCACATCAATACATTAAAAATGATCAATTGCCCATATAGACAGCGTGGCAATTATGGAGGCTGTATGCAAGGCATAATGTCTAAACTTGTTGTAGAAAGATGGGATAAAATCCGCTCCTTCGGCCCTCTCCTCCTGCCTTCTCACAGCTACATATTACACTACTTGGAAAGGTAATTAGGACTGAACCATAACCCTTAGTATGAAAAGTCTTTAAAATCCTTTGTAATAAAAAAGTATACTGTGAGAGTGATGCAAGATATATTTTATCAAGAGCATTTGCCCATTACTTTGAATGGCCAGGTGTGAATTTGCAGCAAGAGGATTCTATTTAAATCTAATTTTGTTAAAATATAAACATAAAGGAAGATATAACAATGTTCAGGGAATAAACTAGGCTAGAGGGATTTATTATCAAATAGGTTCATTATTTGGATGGATTAAACCAGTGGCGGATTCAGTCGGTTCACACCAGTTTGGGTGAACCGGTTGTTAAAAAACCCACCCACTCCTACAATCAAAGTGGATCCTGGGCGCTGTGCTGCACTGCAATGGAGAAACAGGCAACGAAGCAGCCAGCACGAGGGAAGAAGGCCACTTTCCCTCTTTCTTCTCCCTGCTCTTCCTCCTTCTCTTGTGCCGGCCGCTCTGTTATCCATTTCTCCATTGCAGCTCAGCACATTGTCCAGGATTCTCTTTGATAGCAGGGTGTGTGTGTGTGTGTGTGTTTAACAATGAGTTTGCCCAGGGTCAGGTTGGCGATCACAGGAGGCTCATCCTGCATGTGCAGCAGAGCTGGAGGATGGAGATGGGCCATGCCTCCCACAACAGCCAACCTAACCCTGGACAAACTGGTTGTTACATTATTTGAATCCCACCACTGGATTAAATGATACATTCAGAAATTGTCATGCCCTCATCAGAGTCTGAATCTGTGGGGGAAGATGATCTGGAATAAGAGCCTACAGAGATCAAGAGGGTGGCTCTGTTGGCCTTGGAGGAAACTGAGGAAGGGCAGAGTCAGTCCGGGTAAGGCCTTTCAGGATTAGATAGACTTGCAGACAGGGAAGAGCAGAAGAGACAGAGCTCAGCCAAGAAGCAAGGACCACTCCCTCCTGATCCTAGAGCACGGAGAGAAGAGAGAAGGCGAGATGAACACAGATTGAGCCAGCTATGAGGGAGGAGAGTGCCCCTCCCCCTTTACAAGGCACACCTGGGGACCGGATGTAAGGTGGTACTGGTAGGAGGAGCATTCATTGGGAACAAGTGTTGAATCTGTCGGGCCTTGTATGCACTTGCCAATGCCTGGAAATTACTGTGCTCTGTCTTGTGGGGCTTGCCTGGTTTTGACTGGCTTACTGGGCTTCTTCATCTTGGTTATGTTTGGCTAACCTGGCTTATTGGACTGTTGGTCCTGATTACTGTTTGGTTAATATGGATTACTGGATTACTTGCAGCCAGAAGCTGCTGAAGGTATCTGTGAGGGCTTTGTAATAAACATGGGGGATGTTGGGGGGCAAAGTTGGAGCAATAAAGGAGAGTTAGACCTGTTCTCTGGTTGTGTTGCTTTCGTACCACGCCCTGGGTCATCACAGAAATGAACTAATAACACAAATTAACAAAACTAAGTTACTTATTTTATTTAAATAAATAATCTTGTAGGATGTTGGAGACTAACAGGTTTACTGTGGCAAATAAACCACAGTTAATTTTTTAAGATGATACAAGATCATCTTGCAATGGCTTCACTTTTAAAAATTATTTTAGCTCTCTTTAAAATGAATAGTTAAACGCATAGCTTTAAAAATAGGCTTAAATTGCCTTTGCTATAGAATGTAATATTTTGCAAGGATATCAATTTTTTAAAAATCAATTTGTTTTTTGCTAAAAAAAAAAAAAAGAATCAATGAGGCAAATTGGGAGAGACCCAGAATTTATAGGAAAAGTGGTGGGAATATGTGCACAAAGATAAATGCTTGGAAACAGTATAGAATATCAATTGTTAAATGCAGTCTTTCCCATTCATATCATTTGATTTGTGTGTGAGTAATATAGGTATTGCAAAGTAGTGTTCCCCCTCCCCCCACAAAGAATAGAACCTTGACCTTATTATGTTTTGATTGGATATTTCTAAAATCTTAAAGTTGATGCCATTTGTATTATCACATTTGGAATATATTAGTCACATCTTACTTCTTAGTTTCACAAGATTCTGTTACACTGCAAGAACATTTCAGGTAATTACAAATGGATATTAGGATACAAGTACATCCAGGGTTTATCAAACTACATAGAACTACATTTTAATTTATCCTTGGATCATAAGTGTTATGTCTGGGAGGACGGGCATAATAACGGAGACGAGATCTCGGATAGTAACTTCAACTCTTTAATAGTGACTTCAGATCAGAGTAATGAGCCTGGCAGCAGCAGCTCCTTTTATAGAGCTGGCTGCTGCCGAAGCGTCCAATGACAACGATTTAAGCTTGCCGCGCTTGGAGTGTCCAATCGCGGCAGCCTGTTAACCAGCCAATCGGATCAGCCCGGAGCGACCAATCATGACTCGCTGTTGACGGACCAATCAGGTTTGCAGGATTACGAGCCTGCTAGTCCGGAACACCCCTCCCCTCTAGGTTCCGTCTCAGGGGTGGGGTGATGTATTCTCGCAGGTAGGCGGGTCTTCGCACCTGTCTAACTGATTTGCGTTGTTCAAAATGTCTTTGCTCGGTTTCTGGTTCTGATGGACTGCTTACCGGGCTTGTCTGTAGTGGTGACCTGGCTTCTACGCTGGGTATTCTTGGAGGTAATCCGGGGATACCTGCAACGCTTCCTTCATTCCTGTCATCTGGGTTCTCCGGATTCGCTGACCCTGTTCGGCTGCTGTTACCTGGAGAGATGACCATCTGCCAAGGTTCTTCCTCAGTCGGTGAATATAGTGGGCTTTGCTGTGCTGGTTGTGGGGTTATGTTTTCTGAGCCAGATGTTGGTTCAATTTCAAAACCCTCGGTTTCCCTTCCCCCTCTGGCTTCGAGATCGGGGTTTGTGCTGGGGGTTGTGGTCAACCTTGAGCGCAGCTGGTCGATGTGGCATTTCCACAGTTTCCCATCTGTGGTTTCTAAACGGTAGGAACGGGGGCCTGTAATTTGCGTTATTTTGGCAGGGATCCACAATGGGTCACCTGAAAAGTTCTTTGTAAATACGGGGTCTCCTACCTTAAACGTACGGTGTTTACTGCTGGAACCCAGGGGCTTTTCCGGGGTGTATGCAGGATGTAGGCGGTCTAGGTGCGATCTGAGTTTCTGCCCATCAGGAGCTTGGCTGGGCTTTTGTTTGTGGTGCTGTTTGGTGTAATATGCTGAAGAAGGAGCATCCTGGTGACTTTGTCGTGGATGTTTCCTTGTTCCATTTTTTGTAAAGTTTTTTTGGTGAACTGAACCATTCGTTCAGCCCTGCCATTGGCCGCTGGGTGAGCAGGTGATGTCAAGGCGTGCCGTATTCCCCGGTCTGCTAGGTATTGTTCAAAGGCCAAGGCGGTAAATTGCGGGTCATTGTCGGAAACCAAGACATCTGGTAGCCCGTGCGTTGCAAACAGTCTGTTCAATTTCTTGATGACTGCCTCTGTAGTGGTACTCTTCATCTTGTTAACCTCAAGCCAGTTCGAGTAGGCGTCTACTGTTATTAGAAAAGTATGTCCTTTTGTAGGTCCCGCAAAATCAATGTGGATGCGGGACCATGGACCCCTGGGTGTTTCCCATTCAGCTGGTGATGCTTTTGGTGGGGCCGAGCGTGTTTCTTGGCATTTGCTACAGGTGGCAACCCAGGCTTCAACTTGTTTGTCCATACCTGGCCACCAGGCATAGCTCCTTGCCAGCGCTTTCATTCGTACGATGCCCGGGTGTCCATCATGTAGTAAATTTAGAACTTTCTTTTGTAGTTTCTCTGGTATGACCACTCGGTCTCCCCACAACGTGCACCCTTTTTGGGAGAACAGTTCTGTTTGTCTGTTTTTGAAAGGTTTAAAGGTGTCGTTGGGTTCGATTTCTGGCCATCCCCTCTCCACCCAGCTGAGAACCCGTGCCAAACATGAGTCTCTTTTTTGTTTCCAATGCGATGTCTTGTGCGGTTAGTGGAGGTGAGGGAAGCGTCTCGATTTGTAGTGTTGATAGTGTGGGAGCTGGGTCATCTAGGAACTCTGGCAGTGGAGAACGGCTCAAAGTGTCTGCATGGGGAATGGTTTTCCCTGGTCGGTGTCTCAACTGGTAGTCGTAGGCGGCTAAAAACTCCGACCATCGTGTCATCCTTGGAGATAGGATGCGTGGAGTTGGTTTGTCCCCTGCCAAGATGCCAAGTAATGGCTTATGATCTGTGATGATGGAAAAGGATCTTCCATACACGTATTCGTGGAACCTTTTGATCGCAGATACAATAGTGAGGGCTTCTTTATCTAGCTGACTATAGTTTCTCTCTGTTTTAGACAAAGTTCTAGAAAAGAATGCAATAGGCGCCTCTGTACCATTTGGTAGGACGTGGCTCAGGATGGTTCCTACCCCAAAAGGTGAGGCGTCACAAGTCACAGTCAATGGAAGTGTCTCATTATATTGGATGAGTACTGCATCCGAAGTTAAAAGGTCTTTTACTTGTTGGAAAGCCTGCTCCTCCCGACGTCCCCAAAACCAGGAAGCCTTCTTGTCGAGGAGCCTATGCAGGGGTTCAGCAACGGTCGCCTTCTGGGGTAGGAAGATGTTATAAAAGTTAATGAGTCCCAGCTGTTGATAAGCTTGGGCTAGGTCAAGCTTTGCAAATACTTTTCCGCCCCCAAGTGAATGAAGAAGATGCTGTAACGCGTGGTTGAGGGTAGCCTTGTAATCCCCACAGATTCTCAAAGATCCGTCAGGTTTTATGGGAGTTACAATTGGGGTCTCCCATTGGGCGTGGTCGATGGGTTCTAACATGCCTTGTGCTATTAATTTGTCCAATTGCTCATCAATTTTTGGTTTGAGAGCAAAGGGAACTCAGCGTGGCTTTAGGCGAATGGGTGCGATATCAGGGCAGAGATTAAACGAGATGGGGGAACCTTTGTACTTGCCCAATTGTTCAGTGAAGACTTCTTGAAAGTCACGGACGAGGGCCGCCTCCCAGTCTTCGTCTACAGTCTGGTTGATGCCTGCCATTTCGATTCCTAATGGCACGAGCCACTGAAGACCCAATAAGCTGGGCCGGTCTCTGTCAACGATGGTGAGGGGTAGTATTGCGGTGTGGTCCTTAAAGGAGACCTGGACGTGACTGGAACCAACAACCAGGATTTGATTGCCCTGGTACTCCTTTAATATAAGTCTCTGGGTGCTGAGATCCTGGCAGCGGATGTCAGGGATCAGCTGCTTGAGGGTTTTCCAGGAGACCATGGATAGGGAAGACCCGGAGTCCACTTCCATGATGCATGGATGATTTTCAATGGTGAACTTTACCCGGATTTTTTTTTTTTTTTGCATCTAATGATGAAGCGTGGCCGATGGTGATGGTCTGATGTGCCTCTTCCCGTCTGGTTATGCCAGTAAACATCCGGTTTCTGTTGTACTGGCTCCACTGGTTGTTTGGGCGGTCCCGATTTGTTGGTGGGGTGCCTGCTGCTTGTCGGAACTTATTTTCTTTTCTCTTGGGGCTGGATCCTCTTTTGTTCCGGCACACTTTAGCAATGTGGCCCCTTTTCTCACAGAAACGACAGATGGCGTCTAGGAACCTGCATTCTGATTGTGGGTGGTTCCCCCCGCATCCGGCGCATTGGAAATTGGATTTATGACCCCGCTGGTCTCGCTGCTCGCGCTCTGACCTGAGTCTGTTGACTTCTTCCTCCTCGCTATCCGATGAGGAATCGATGTCTTCATGGTGGGCGAATGATGTGTATTTTCTGATGATATTGCCGTGTCGCTGGTGGGTTGGCGGCTGGCCCCATTCGCTCGGCGCATTTGGGCTGCTGATTTGCGGGTGGCTTCCGCTGCAGTGGCATCTGCTATGGCATCTGCGAGGGTGATGTCTCCCTTTGCCATAATCTTGCTCTGGACAGTGGGGTCTCTTAGGCCAAGGACAATCCGATCTCTCATGGCTTCTTCTAGATTTGTGAAGCCACACAGTCCACCCAAATTTCTTAGGTCAGCTACAAAGTCCCCGATGTTCTCACCTTCACGTTGGTCCCTCTGGTAAAATTCGTGTCTTCTAATAAGGGTAGGAACTGCTGGAGCGTAATGGGCACGAAGGATGGGAGCAAGGGTATCCCAGTCCATCGTTTTGACTTCAGCTGGTTTGGCAAGTGCCTTTGCCATTCTGAAAACAGCGGGTCCGCAATGCGTTAGGAAAACCGCACGTTTTTTGCTAGACGTGGCATCCTTCAGATTGTTAGATTTCAGGAACATTTGAAACCTGTCCATATACGAGTCCCTGTCTTCGCTGGCTGGATTAAACGGGGCGGGTGGTATAGCGCTGCTGGCCATTCTGCCGATGTCTGTGCGCCTTCAGGCACGTGCTCTGTCAATATTCTACGAGTGCTCAGTCAGCTCTATTGTCTCCGCATCCCATCCTCGTCGCCAGTGTTATGTCTGGGAGGACGGGCGTAATAACGGAGACGAGACCTCGGATAGTAACTTCAACTCTTTAATAGTGACTTCAGATCAGAGTAATGAGCCTGGCAGCAGCAGCTCCTTTTATAGAGCTGGCTGCTGCCGAAGCGTCCAATGACAACGATTTAAGCTTGCCGCGCTTGGAGTGTCCAATCGCGGCAGCCCATTAACCAGCCAATCGGATCAGCCCGGAGCGACCAATCATGACTCACTGTTGACGGTCCAATCAGGTTTGCAGGATTACGAGCCTGCTAGTCCGGAACACTAAGGGTCCTTACTTACAAATAATATTTCTCAATTTCATCTGTGACTGACAAATCAATGATCAAATTATATTTTAAACAATAAAAATAATGTAAAACAATCTATCAAAAATAGTTTAATAGTTCTTAAATTAAAAATGATGGAAGACCAGGAGCAACAGCAATAGCACTTAGACTTATATAACATTTTACAGTGTTTTACAGCCCGCTCTAAGCAGTTTATGGAGTCAGCATTTTGCCCCCAATGATCTGGGTCCTCATTTTACCCACCTCAGAAGGATGGAAGGCTGAATCAACCTGGACCCTTGTGAGATTTTAATTGCCAAATTGCAGGCAGCCGGCAGGCAGCAGAAGTAGCCTGCAGTACTGCACTCTAACCACTGTGCCACCGTGGCTCAGTGGCTGCCATTCTGTTTGCTTGCCTGCAAAATATAGAGTTTTCGGGGACTTTTAAGTCTGTTTCAATTTATGACACAACCCACCAGTTTACCTGTTTTGTTTGTTTTTTCTGAGACTGCATTAAGAAGGAAGTCGCCAGCTGAACTTACAATGCACAGCTGGTCAGCTATGTTATCCCCATAATGATTTACATTGGCAGGACTGAATAAAAAGCCAATCCAATGATTCAGGCATGTAGGCTTGGGAAGCACCTTAGCTAATACAGTGTTGAGATTTGCTTTGTAATTTTTCAAATAATTTCCTCCCTGTGAAAGTGGTATTTGTTTTCCTTCCTCATTTTCTGAATGCTGTTTCTATCAAACTAAAACAGGGTGTGTTTTTTTTAAATCAGAGGACGCTTTTCACAGCCTTAGTTTTAACATTGCTGTTACTAGTACATAATTATCCTGCCTCTTCCCTCCACCCCCACCCATACCCCACCATAGATTGAACATTGTATCTAAGTCTGATCAGGCAAGATGGACATGATTCAAGTCCTGTCAAGCTAAGAAATGCCAATTGATGGGCTGGAATTCCGCCATAGCACCATCCTATAGGGAATCCTCTCTTCAGAAATCTCTGTCCCTGCTAGCCTTTCTTGAGCTATAAATACCTGATTCTGTGGCCAGACCCATTTCTTAATTATATTAGTGATTATAGGATATGAATTTCTTTCTTTCTTTCTTTTTTTTTCCTTTGACCATGATAGCCAAAAGCCAATCTGTGGTTCATTTACCCAGCACAAAGGCCAATCAATAGCACAAGGTCAAGGGAAGTGGAAATTTCCACTTTATCAGAAGCAAAGAGGATTTCCTCTGCTGAATTTAGTAATAGAAAAAGCAAAATAGCAAGAAAGAAGCACTGAGCAAGACTGGCATTCTATTTTTACATCTCAGGTTAGGAAATTCTAAACAGTAATACAACGATTGGTTACAGATTTCTTATCAATATACCACATGTATAAGTAATACTGTTCAGCGTGGAATAGCACATGTACAAATCATGCTATTCAGGTGTTCTTAGCATGATCTATACCACCTATACTGCTACTTGCACCTCAACACAAGCTGCAACAAGTTCTAGGTGCTGTTCTAACATGTTTTGGGCATATACCTATTGTAGGGTCTGCTTTCAGTGTTGCTTATCAAGTGTGTAGATCTTGTTTTGATTTAACTAAGCTGCTGGCAGCTTCCTGTTTGAATTTAGCTGCAGACAAAACGAAAGCACACTGAAAAGCAATTGAAAAGAATGAAGTGCTTTCAAGGTTGGGGCTTCCGCCATCAGTTGCATATTTTAATGTTTGTAGTGTTGCAATTGTTTTCATTTATTTTAATTTTGTTTGCTGCCTGGAATCCTTTGTTGAGAAGGACAGCCATGCACATTGAATGGCTAATACTTATAATTAAGTATACCAATTTTGTTGAAATGAAGAAGGGATGTTTAACATGTTGTATGAATCAAATAGCACAAACTAAAATTGCTTTAACAAAAGAAGAAAAAGCCATACTGGTTTTGTTCTTTTGGCAGAGCAATTTTGATTTGTGGTCTGGTATGTGGGATGAAAATGCATGCGGTGTCAAAATATATAAAATCTTTGGATGAAATGGAGAAAGAGACAGAGGTTTAAAGCTCCAAGGGGTAGGCTGGGAGTGGATTCCAGAGGGAAAAACAACAACAAAGTTGAGATAAGTTTGTGCGGGTGAAAGAAAATTAAAACAGCTGCTCCCTAGGACTTCTCAGAGGACATGTTTAATGGTTCAAGGTCTGCTTTGGTTTGGTGGAAATTTCTAAATGTGAAAAAAAAAAAAGGAGACTGCTTAGATGTCTTTCTTTGATTTTGGACGTAACATAGGTCTTTCTTGGTTTTTATAGCCTGACATTAACAGAGTTAACAACAGAGGTGGTATTCAACCGGTTCGCACATACTCGGGCAAACCGGTAGCGGTTATTTGTCATGGGTTGCTGAACCAGTGGTGACCCCCTGGCTGGCCATGCCCCCAACCCGGTCACCCAGTCACTCACTTGCGATCACTCCCCTAGCTTTCCGTTCCCCACGTCCTCTTTCTCCCCGGGGAGAGGAAGAAAGGCATGGAAGCTGCAAGTATCACTTTCCCCTTGTGAGATAAAAGTGCCTGGAATGAGGGGGAGTGCAGGCTGACAGAGGGGGTGGGGGTGAATCGAGCCTTGGAGCACTTTTGCAATGTAAAAGAAATACATTTTGGAAGCAGGTCCTTTAAAAATTTCTCCAAGGATTCCCCATGGACGCTGCAAGTATTGCTTTCCCCTTGTGAGTTAAAGTGCCTGGAGTGAGAAGGAGTGCGGTCTGACAGCAGGGGTGGGGGAACCCACTCCAGCCTTGGAGAAATTTAAAAGAGCTGCTTCCAAAATGCTTGTCTGTTAAGTGCTCTGTGTGTGTGTGTGTGTGTGTGTGTGTGTGTGTGTGTGTGTGTGTGTGAGAGGGAGGGAGGGAGGGAGGGAGGGAGAGAGAGAGAGAGAGAGAGAGAGAGAGAGAGAGAGAGAGAGAGAGAGAGAGTATTCTGTGATCCCAAAGGAGGGTGGAGCTGGTGTCGCGACGATACGGCATGCGATCTTGGAGGTCTGAGATCGCTGCCGATATCTTTGCTCCTGGATGGTCCAAATGGATCTAAACCATCCCGAAGAGATAGTGAATATAAAGAGCGCATCCTGTCGATCCCAGGGACACTGCAAAGTCCCTGGTAGATCCAGGAGAACCTCTTTTTGCAAGCGGCAAAGAGGCAGCCATTAAAGCTGCTGAAGTTGGGATAGCTCCGAAACGGAACAGAACAGAAAGAGAGAGTGTGCCGGTTTGGTGAGAACTTTTTCTTTATTCTAAGATCTGAAAGGACACCCTAAGGAAAAGAAAGAATCTGTAAAAGTTTTGACAGAAGTGATTAAGCGGCAATTTTAAACAGGAATGTCAAAGTAATGTTTTTTTTTTCTCATTGCTGGATTTTCTATACACGATCTTGTATTTTGAAACTGGACTATTTTTTTCGTTTACATCTATTTTTTTCCTCCTTTTTGATTTTGTAATATTTCAGGCTAGAGGCTTCCTTTAGTTATTACTTTTTTAAAAAATATCTTTTTCTTTTTTTTATTAATTCTTATTATATCCTACTCGGAAAAGGAGGGGGAAAGTGAGTGCAAAGAAACTTTGTAACACTGCCAACTAGAGGCTTGAAAATATTCTATTTCCCTGTGACCAAGACAAAGCTGAGAAAGAAAGAACTGAGACTCTTTTTCAAGGACATTGCTATTTGATAAGATAGAAGGAAGAGCATGGGAGAGTATTATTGCAGGTGCTCTTCTGGGTTTCTATCAACAGCTGGAGTCTGGTGTTGAAACCTAGGGGTGATAGGTTTTTGGAGAAGAGAGCTATAATAAGAGCCTTGGATAATTAAACAAAGTGCAGTGTGCTCTTTTTACTTTTTCTAAGTTGTGCTATCCCTCCTCACCAGCTTTATTGTATTCCAAAACTTTAGCAAACCTCTTTTATAAAGCCAGTATAGGAAAATTATCCAGGTCACTCTCTTGATTTATTACCTACATAGCCCTTTTAATTATTAAGATTTCTTTTGTATGTCCATTGTAACATATTTCCATGTCATTCCTATAGCCTGTCATTTATAAATCTACTTTCAAATCAGGCTCAGTCTTGTCAGATAGAACTTGTTCCTCTTCCATAACATATTTTAGACATAGTCTCTCTATTGAGGAAGCTGTCTCTATTCACTATATTAAAATTAACTTTAGAATCCATTGTTCAAAAACATCCTTCAGTATATCCAAAGTTAGAATATTTTGCTTCATTCAGTTGACATGCTGCCATTTCTTTCTGCCACAGTCATTGGCTACATTTTTAAAGTCATCTCAGACAGCCATTTTTTCTCTCTGGAAGCCAAGAACAAGGGAAGCTTCTACTCTTTCAATAGTTGGCTTTCAAAAAAGAAATAAGGAGACAAGGGAATTGTCACCATAATCTGAAAACTGGATTGGACATTTTAATTTGCCTCTCCACTATTAATACCACTATTGAACCCGGGATCTACTTGTACCAATGTTGGATTCAAGCTTTTAAATATATTTAATTTAAATTTAATTACACACACACACACACACATGCTATTTTGTATTTCTAGTGTTATTCAAATTTTATCTACATTTCTTGTCACCAATAAATTGATTGTTGGCCATATCTACAAATATCCATTGATTTTCTTTCATGACTCAGCAACTATATTCATTATTCATTGTCCTAAATAATTCCAAAATAATTGGAGGGGAAATCATGTTGTAAATGTTGTCATCATAAATATATCCTTGACTTGTGAACTCTTGATCAAGTTTATCCTCCAGATCTCTCAAAATATACTATCATCTACCCTGAAACATTTGGCTGACATTAGCACATGCTATGATTGACTTATCCTTCTCTCTTTTCCTTTTTTGTCCATCTCTCTGGTATTTTCAATGCCTTTGCCATAGGCCATTTGTGTTACCACAAATCAAACACTTTGCAATGTTGAAATTAAAATAGACTGGATTGGTGATAATTAGGTAGTAATTAAACTCTGAAATGTGCTAGGAGATTATTAGCACTATTGGTCTTTTTGACAGCATTTGTTGGTAGAAAATCGGGTGACTTCATAGATATCCCCATATCTGCTTTTGGGGTTGGAAGCTGAACATTATATTGACAATATTCAGACAGATAAAATATGAAATTTTTGCTTTGAGCCTAACTTCTCTCCTGATCTTTTTCCTCCACTTTCCACCCCATAAATGAATTAGAAATGTATAATAATGACAGTTTCATTCATGATACTTTCTGATGAGCACTGACTTGAATTCTGACTTTTCCTATGACTCTGTTCAGTCTTCCAATGACCCCTTTGCTGATCAAAATAATATTGTTTTACAACCCATTCAGTAGTTGGCTGCTCTTGCCAACAGTGGCTGTGCCTCTTTATCTTCATGTTCAACACATCCTTATTTGCTTTTGTCCCGTGGCTAAAGATAGCAGCCTTTTGCTCTTTGGGGTTGTCCATAAGTACTTTTTTTCCTGTTTCTCTTGGTTATTTTTATGTAGATTTAGCAAACCTAAATGTCCATTATGCTGTATACTTTCACACATAGTAATTATATGATCTGCATATTTAAATCTAGAAAAGCAAGTTGTTGATGCTATAAAAGAAATTGTGTGTAAAATGAACATTCCATATCTAGCAGCTATTGTGAATATGGTTCCATAAGTAGTGCCATCACCACTTATACCTGGGGTGTCGAACTCAAGGGCTGCAGACTGGATCCGGTCCTCAGGGTGCTTAAGTATGGGCTGCAGTGCCAGACTGGAAACAGCAAAGGACCAGCTCACAATGCCAGCAAAAATGGAACTCAGGGGGCCATAGGCGGCCCCCCAAAGCTCTGTTTTCACCGGCACAGGGCTACAGGAGGCCATTGTGGCCAAAAATGTGGTGTGACAGCTCCCCCAGGCTCTATTTTTGCTGGCAGAGGCTATCAAAACAAATTCAAAACAAAAGGAAAAACGTTTCCTCTTTTGCATTTGAGCATGCAAGAAGGGGCAAGAAAGGAGAAAGGGAAAAAAGGAAGACAAAGAAAAAGTTGGGAAGAGAACAAGGAAGGAAAAATAAGGAAAGAGGAGAAGGAAGAAGAAAGGAGAAGGAAGAGGGAAGGAAAAAAGAAGAAAAGGAAGGAAGGAGATTATAATGAGAGTGAGGGAGAGTATCAGGGAAATACTGCTTTAGCACTTGCCCACAACAGGTGCCCCTGACATGAGTTCTCTGTCAGGCCCACCATGGCCATGCCCCTGGCTACACACACCCCAGCCCTCCAAGGTCAAACAGAACTCTGATCCAGTCCTCAATGAAATCAAGTTTGACATCCTGGACTTATACCAATGACAGACCTTAGTGGACAATAGGTGCAAGGCAAGTAGTATTATCAGTTATTTTTAGAATGCAAAGAAGGAAAAGCATATCCCTGCTTTCTCTTTATTTTCACATTTCATTTTTTTTTTTTAAAGCAGAATGACCCGGGTGAGCCTAAGGGTGACCCTAAGTTAATCACACACAGACAGAAGTCTTGGTGGCTGGACTCAGTGCTTGCAGACAACAAAGACTGTTTGTGGAAGTCTTCTCAGAGATTGAGTCATTCTGCTACCCCTCATAGTCAGAAAGCTCACAGAGAAAGACAGCAAGATGCATTTGCTATTGTCACAATTTACTGTAAGCCAGCTGTTTGTCTTCCTTCTCCTCTTGCCTTCCGTTCTGGAAGCTCATGACAGCTTCCTTTTCTATAGCCAAATCTTGAAATCTCACAGGATAAATCCTATAATGATGGTTCTCAGAATACCAAAGGTCCTACAAATAACCAGCTAGTGATTGTCTCTGTGCTTGAAACACACCATGATGAACTTAAAACAACTGAAAGTATAATCCAAGGGCCATGACACTTGTTATTTTTTCTTTAATAAATGTGCTTGTAACTATTGCAAAAAAAATTCAGCACAAATCTAGGAAAAGGTTGCTGTTGCTTCTGTATTTCTAGGAATTAGATTTCATTTACCAGACAATATTAATTATACCAGTCCTTCAGGCTATTATCTTTTCAGATATGTTTCATCCAAAACAGATAGGATAGAAAAACTAGAGGTGGTATTCAGCAGGTTCTGGCCAGTTCTGAAGAACCGATAGTGGAAATTTTGAGTAGTTTGGAGAACCAGCAAATACCACCTCTGAGTGGCCCTGCCCCCATCTATTCTCTGCCTCCTGAGTCCCAGCTGATTGGCTGTGTCTTCTTTTGTTGCCCTGCACAGAAAAACGGAGCTGGAAAGCAGGATAGTGGGGTGGGGAGGGAATGGGGATTTGCAGTATCCTTCCCTGGAGTGGGGTGGGAATGGAAATTTTATGGTATCCTTTCCCTGTCATGCGCACCAAGCCACACCCACCAAGCCACGCCACGTCCATCAAACCATGCCCACAGAACCAGTAGTAAAAAAAATTGAATCCCATTTCTTAGCCAAACAATATTCTAACCTTCCTCTGCCTATTCTGTATTTCCTGTTAAGGACTTCACCCTGGATGAAGAAATAACTGTGGTAGAAATTAGGTGGAGTAAGTCTATCAAAATTAGCTCTTCGGGCTATAGATTTGGGTCGCACAAGAAGAAGGAGAAAAAATGTAGCCATCTTCCTCTAAGCAACAGCTAGTTACTTACCAGTTTTTACTAATACATATAGTTCTGTATTGTGAAGCATAAAATATACATATATGGTTACAAATTATTTTGTGTGCTTTTTAATTGTTTTTTTATTATCATTACATTTAATTCCTAGCTCTAGAATCTTCTCCTATCAGATACAGGTAGTCCTCAACTTACAGCCACAACTGAGCCAAAATTTCTGTTGATAGGCAAGGCAGTTGTTAAGTGAGTTTTGCCTCATTTTGGGGCTTTCTGGCCACAGTTGTTAAGTGAATCTAGCTTCCTACTTTGCTTGTCGGAAACCAACTGGGAAGGTTACAAATAGGGTTGCACTGTCATACATACAGTACATGCCAATTGCCAAGCACCCAAATTTTAATCATGTGACTATGGGGATACTGCAATGGGTGTAAGTGTGAAAACTGGTCCTAAGTCACTTTTTTCAGTGTTGTAATTTAGAACTGTCACTGAACAAATAGTTGTAAGCTGAGCACTACCTGTATACAGTAATGCAGGGGTGTCAAATTCCATTCCATTGAGGGACACATCAGGCTTATGTTTGACCTTGGGGGAAAGGGGGCGTGGCCAGGGTGAGCGTGGCCAGCATGACGTCACTCGTGTCAGAGGGCATCTGTGGTGGCCAGAGCACTCTGTCAGCAAAAACAGGCTCCTGAGCTCCATTTTCAGATGTGATGGCCTCCTGCAACCCTCTCTCACACTCCATTATTGCTGGCAAAGGCACCACAAAGCCAGTCCTTTGCTGTTTCCAGGGCTAAGCACCCCGTGGACCAGGTCCAGTCCTCTGGCCTTGAGTTTGCTACTCCTGCACTAATGGCTGGATGTCATTATGTTCATATGGAATTGCATTGCAGTGTGAATAAAATTTAGATTTCCCTAGACCCCCTTTCTTGCTCTCTTGCTCTCTCCTATTCTCTCTCCCTTTTCTCCCTTTCTCTCTTAAATCATAAATTCTATCAACATTCTGTAAGCTAACATGTTCTATTATATACAGTTTGAGGGAGTAATTATTTTAAAATGTACACATTTTGTGTCCTTGAGAATACAAAAACCATTAGTACTTATTTGGTTTGCCTTATTTTTCTTTCAGTGCAGAAGCATGAATTCTACTGGAATTCTCTATCAGAAATTATTTTCCATTTTATAACATTTTGATGTTTTCATTAAACATTACAACTAAATTTAATTATATTTCCCAAATTTCTTGGAGGGAATGATTGACTGAAATTTTACCATTTTACCATTTATTTGCATGGTTACATGCTTACAATATTTTTTCCCAGATGCCTTGCTATGAATTTGCTTTGAATTTGCAGCAGTTATCTTTTGTAGAAACTGACAATATTGCTTAGTCCTAGAATTCAAGCAACACTGAAATCTGATGTAGATACATTAATCTTTTGAAATTAAATTTTCCAAAAAAGAATAGCTATCACAAGGAAGTCAATTAGCACCTATTTCTATAAATATAACTCTTTGAGGGTTGCCAGCTCTGTGGTTCTTTTGTCTCTGAATAATTGAATGGTTTACAATCTATCTAATAAACAACAGAAAACATGAAAATCTTGCCAGGAGTGATAAAGTATTAAACCTTCATAATATAGAATTGATTCTTTTTTTAAATAAGAACCCATGTTTCCTTCGGATCAAAGAGTTAAGTAAATGTCTTCCTTAAAATCATATTTTTCTCTGTATAAGATTAATATTACAATGTTAGATGTTATCCTAGTCTTGGATTATATTGTTTTGATCAGTGGTTGCTCACTCCTAATTGCTGAGATCTTTACATAATAAGTTTTAGCAATTAATCTTACAAACTTTAGAAACATGATAGAATATGTCAAGAAAAGATATAATTGGACTACACCTCAAACTAAGAATAACAGAAATTGTATTCATGGGAAGGGAAGATCTCTGTTACTATGAAAGTAATGATAACACCCTTGGTAACAATTTTCTTTCATGTTATCTCTCTTTGACAAAATTACATATTGATAAGACTTTTTTAGAAACATGTTTTTCATTGTACAGTTCAAATATCCTTCTACTTACACCATCTACACCAAATAATTAATTGGAAAACAAAACTGACAAGTTTACTTAGAATTTAGCCATATAACTCTGTCTATACAAAGGTAAGCACTTTGTCCAAGAGTATCTAGATATCATGTCACTATTTTCTAATTAATTACCAAAATACACTAAGAAGAAACAGGTTTTGTATGGGTTTAAATACTGTACTTTCTCAAAATCATAATACTCCGAAAGGTTTGTAAAAGGCCCTGATCAATTATCATGGTTCTATCCACACATACCTGGAGCCAAAATAAATGTGCTACCAGAAAATTATTTTAGAAGAGTCAGCATAAAACTACCTAATAAATAAATAACCTAATCAAATAATGGATACTTTTAGGAGCTTCACTGGGTTAACAGGCAATAGATGTCTTCTACTCTTGGTGAAGGGCCAGCCAGAAAAACAAATAATCTGAGACTGGAGCAGAATTTGAGATCTTCTGGATCTAAAACTCATCACTTTAATGTTAGATTTCTTTCATTCATTTTTCAAAAATTACTGGATGGGAAACATAAAGTATAATTAGCATCAAAGTCTTTATAATTGCTCTGAAGATATATATACATGTCTGACAAAAGATATCATTAAACTCAAAACATGGTCTGGGAGCGGGTTCCTCTGAACGCAGTAAGTTTTTGTACTGAATTTGCATTTTAAAAATTGTTCTGTACTTTGCTATGTATACAATTTTACGCAGTTACTCTTTTGTTGTCAAGCTAGGCTTATTAAATTGCTTTGTCTTCATTAAAGGCAATGACATTTTCAGAAGACTCTTAATTGTAAAAAGAAAGGAAATAAATAACAGTGTTTATATCTACAGTCTAATTTTTCTTTTCACCTTTAAAAATAGCTGTTACAGTTACAGAGGACTGAAACATGGGTGATCTACAAACTAAGTTATATTTATAGTTATATCCTCTAAAAGTAGGTATTAAATTGAACAGCGTATTAAATGTGGCTGGCTGGCGTTCATCAAGCTAAGCATAATTTTCAAGAAAAACCTCCTCCTATGCCTGAAGAAAAAAGTTTTCGATCAGTGTGTGCTATGTGCTCTAACATATGCTGGAGAAAAATTGATACTAACCATTTTTAGTAACCATCACAATCGATACAAAATCTACGAGTGGTGCAAAAAGCCATGGGAAGATATGTGCTCGGCATTATAAGACAAGATAGAAAGACCTCCACATGGATTAGAGAACAACAAAAGTATACAATATCATCAAGAGAGTAAAAGAATTTAAATGAAAATTGTCTAGTCACATAGCAAGAAGAATTTATGGCAGGTGGACCAAGGCAGTCATAAAATGGATCCTACTCAGAGGTGGTATCCAGCAGGTTCTGACCAGTTCTGGAGAACCAGTAGCGAAAATTTTGAAAATTTTGAGTAGTTCGGAGAACCGGCAAATACCACCCCTGACTGGAGATTTTACAGTATCCTTCCCCTACCACACCCACCAAGCCACGCCCAGAGAACCGGTAATAAAAAAAATTGAATCCCACCACTGATCCCACTTGATAAAAAGCATCTATGAAAGAGACCTAAAGCAAGATGGATTGACGACATCAGCAAGTATTGAAGTCCCAATTAGAAAAAGGAAGCTCAGGACCGTATTGTAGGAAACAGGCGAAAGAGGCCTTCATCCTGCAGTGGATAGACAATGGCTAGGATGATGATGATGATGATGATGATGATGATGATGATGATGATAAAAGTCAGGGTCCTATATATTTCAATAGGTAAGTAAAACTATAAAATGCAGAATTAAGAATAGTGCTAATTTGTTAAGCTTGAAGCTTCATCTATCGTACACTGCAGAATATGTCGGGCTAATCTTTTGTCTTGTTACAGCATTTCAGCAATTTATGCTATAGGTAGTTGGCTAAATCAATTTTTTTATTTTCAAAGGAAACGTCATATTTGAAATAATGACATTAGCAAACAATATTTCTAAGGACTAAAGAGATTATGTAATAAAATTAGTATCATCAAGATTAGGGAGTTCATGGCTATGGAGCTCATGCCTTTAAGAATTTGTGATATATCAGTGGTGGCTAACCTTTTTGGGCTCCTGTGTCTCATGTGCGTGCTTGCACGCTCATGCTCACGTGCCAGCACCCAGAAGGCAATGCGCGCCCCTCCATGCCTCTTACGCATATGTGCGCAATTGCCATCCCCCCACCCACCCATATCCAGTATTTTCTGAAAAACAGGAAGTGACAAAACGGGGCTAGTTTTCGGCCTGCAAAGCCTGCAGAAGCCTTCCTCAAGCCTCTGGGAGGCCGAAAAAGGCCTCAAACTGGCCGAAAATCAGCTGTGAGGCACGCGCATGTGCAGCGAGATAAGTTTACCTGCAGCTCGCATGCTGGCACAAATGTTGTGTTGTTAACAACATAAATAATGTTGTTAATTCAACAACAGGTGAATTACCATTCACACTGTGGCATGGTAGGAAACCTGATTTAAGTTACATTCACACATTTGGTGCACCAGCATGGGTGCATATCCCTACACAACTCAGAAACAAAGGACAGCATAGAGCTAAAAGATTATTTTTTGTTGGATATCAATCAAACCATAGATCTTATAGATTCTGGGAACCAGGTACATCTAGAGTATACTGCAGTGCTAGTGCACAATTCCTAGAACATATAGGATGGAATAGATTAGAGCAAGATTCAGATAATGATGTAATTATAGAACCCTACAAGAGGCAGAAAGAAAAGACTAGTTATAAAAAAAGTCTAATTAAAGAAGAAGTCCACGAAGAGCAAATAGAACCAGAAGAAGAGGAAATAATTGATCAAGAAGAGATAGATAATCAAGAACAGGAAATAAAGGAAAGTCCACCTGTAAGTCCTGTAATACCTAGACACACAACACGTGTAACCAGACCACCTGAAAGATATCAGGCAAGTATAGTTTGCCAAGTAAATAAAGTTCCTAATAGTATAGATGAACTTAGGATGTATCCTGTAAAGGATCAGGAGAATTGGCAAAAGGCAATGGAAAAAGAGTTAAATTCATTAAAGGAAATGAAGGTTTATGAAGATACCAAATTACCTCCAGGAGAAAAATCCATTGGGTGCAAATGGATATTCAAAGTAAAGACTGGAAATAATGGGACAGTTACTTATAAGGCTAGGTTAGTAGCTCAAGGATTTAATCAAAATGCATTTGATTATGGTGAGGTATTTGCACCAAATTTAAAGGCTACAACTTTAAGAGCAGCTTTAGTGTGGGCAGCTAAGAAGAATTATATAGTTAACCATTTAGACGTAGAAACTGCCTATCTACATGCACCATTGCAGCATACAATATATTTGAAAAAAACAGTTGGTATAAATGATAATAAAGCAAATAGCAATGATTGTTGGAAACTCAAAAAGAGTCTATATGGATTGAAACAATCTGGCTATGAATGGAACCAATATATTGTGAAAGAATTAAACAATATAGGGTTTAAATCTGGTTTAGCAGATCCATGTATGTTTAAAAGAGAAAATAATGGAACGGTGTCATTATTGTTATTATTTACAGATGATATTGCTTTGATTACTAAGACCAATAATGAAGCTACTGAGATTATTTCATTATTAACCAAAAAGATAAAATTAAAGCATTTAGGTGAAATTAAAAAGTATCTAGGATTGACAATTAACAAAACCACAAATGGATTTAAGATATCTCAAGAAGATAAAATTTGCCAATTAATTAAAATGTATAAAATGGAACTTTGTAAGCCGGCAAAGACTCCAATGAGTCAGGAAGTTTGCCAAACTTATGCTCAAAGTCCCAAATTCGATAAGACCATCTATCAATCTTTGATTGGTAGCTTATCATATATAAGCAATTGGTCAAGGCCAGATATTGCTTATAGTGTTAATCAGCTGGCACGATTTAATAATGATCCACATCAATGTCATTGGCAAGCATTAAAGAGAATTTTAAAATATCTTAAAGGAACAATGCACCATGCATTGTATCTAGAACCAAAAGGTGATTTGATTCTTAGTGTCTATGCAGATGCAAGTTTTGCAACTGACATAAACACTAGAAAATCAACATCTGGGATGACTATATTATTTGGTAAGACACTAATAGGGTGGAGGTCAATCAGACAACAGCATATCAGCTCGTCCACGATGGAAGCAGAATTTTCATGTCTGTCATTACTATGCACTGACTTAATTCTGTACAAACAGTTATTATTAGACATGGGTATAACTGTTAAAGATTCCATTATTGTGTACGAGGACAATCAGGCAGCCATACAGTTAGCTACTAATATTGCTGTAAAGACTAGATCAAAGCATACTGATTTAAGATACTTAAATGTTAGAGAATCTGTGAAAAATGGTCTAATTAAACTAGAGTACTGCATGACGGAAGAAAACATTGCAGACCAGTTTACAAAAGCTCAAGGTGTATTAAAATTTAAAGAGAGTTGTAACAATTATGATTTAAAGGTGTAAATGGTTATATTATTATTATATTATTATTATTACCCAAAAGGGGAGAATGTTAGGGATAACATTGTTTACCCTAACTGGTTTGGGTAAAAATAATAAATAAGTTATCATGGTTTGTTGGTTAAAGTGTGTGTAACTTTAACTACAAGAATGTAATTAAGGGTGTGGTTGTAAAAGCACCATAAAAGAAGCAAGTCAATTGGAGCTCTCTCTCTGGCTTAATGATCCCTAATTACTGGATGGATTGATGACTGCGTTTTTCCTTACTGAAACGGAGGAGAGAAAGGAGTGTTGATTTCTCAATGGAGAGAAGAGATAATACTGACTGATTTATTGTAAGTGAACTGACATTGGCTATTCAACACGGACTTTGCAAATTGAGTATCCCCGACTGGACTGACTGAAATGATACATGACTAATGGACCGTTTATTTTGACTATGCTATAATTCCTAATGGAATAAACTATATTTTTGATAGCACAAGCGTATCTGTATTTTACTGCGTGTTAACTAAAATACAAACTTATCTCACACATTTACCTGTCTGGCTATCTGACTACGCTACACATTCTGTTTAGTTTGTTTTCCTTAACACTCGTTGGGGAATTCAGGCTTAACAGCTCTGCATGCCACCTGTGGCATGCGTGCCATAGGTTTGCCATCATGGATCTATATTTTATAGAGAAAATATAATCTGTATTTCATCTCCAAAAAGATGAGGCCTTAAAGTTCAAATCATCACATTTTGTTTTGAACCATTTCCCCTTTCTGAATGAAATTATGGCAAATGTTTTATATACTTAATAGAATTCTGTAGGTTTATAAAGCAATATATATGTTGGGACTGAATCTGACTTGTGTATTGTTACCTGTTATCTATAATGGAATTTTCATACATTCAGGCCACAATAGAAATGATCTGTTGCTTTCTTCCAGACTTCAGCATGGACATTATTGGGAGTAATAATGTGGGGGTGGGGGAGGGGAGAGATGGTAATATAAAAGGAAATGACACAATGGGAGAAGGGAAGGATATCCCTAAGAGATACATCTGATAATCCCATGTTCTTTTGGCTAATTTCTAGCTCACTTGTGGTCCTTAACTGGATTATCACCAAGGATATAAGGTCCTGAAAAAAAAAAGAGGCAGCCTTCTCAGTTTTAGAGGAAATCACACATTTGCATCGAATCTAGAGAAAGAGAAGGTTTTAACTAAGTAGCAGGATCTCTTAAAATGGGCCGAGTTACCATATTAATCTTATTTTGTTTTTCATTGTTACTGTAATGGATTGTGCTTATTACACTAAGAGGATTCTGCTATGGAAGCAGAGTAATATTTGGTGAACAAGTGCGGGAGATGAAGCAAGATTTCACTCACTCCATGAGGTCAGACTGTGTTTAGAATCTCAAGCAATGTAATATTAATGCTATCTAATTGGAGAATTTATCAGCACTGCCTTGCTAGTAAACAACCAGCCATCTGGACTCAAGAGGTTTATGTGATCACTGTTCACTGTCAAAACAGTGGCATTTCACTGACCTTAAGAAATCTGATTTAAAAATACTGAATCCCTTATCACATAACATTAGATACACAGAATATTCTAAATGAGATTCCTGAACAGACTGCTCTTTTTAATTCTCAAATGTCATTTTGGCATTGCTTTATTTTAAAAAATTAAAGAAAGAAGACACAATTTTTAAAAAGCAAAATACAGAGACTGAGGTATGGAGAAAAGGAGGGGGGAAATGGAAGGAAGAGAAGAAGCAGAAAAGTTGAGGAGGAAATGGATCCCAAAACTGAATGGAATTACCATAAAAGTAAAGTCTGTTCTGAAAAAGCTAATAGACATTCAGTACAAACCACAATGATTAAAAAAAAATGACCAACTATAAGTCACAGGCCCAATCACAGCCTTTCCTAAATTATGGGATTTATGTAATATGATCGATGGTGGGATTCAATTTCTTTTACTACCAATTCTGTGGATGTGGCTTGGTGGGCATGGCAGGGGCAGGATACTGTAAAATCTCCAGAAGTGGTATTTGCCAGTTCTCTGAACTACTCAAAATTTCCGCTACCAGTTCTCCAGCTGAATACCACCTCTGAATATGATTCGTATTGTATGATGAATATATGTTTTGACACCACCCTCCCTGCTCTTTTGTTTGTTGATCTGTTTAGTACTGTGTATAAATACAACCTCTGAGACTTAATCAACAACACGTGTGAACCCATGCAGAATAAGGCAGGTTCAACCCATGCATTTGACCACTTTCTGTAGAATGATTCTGAATTTTGTTTAATATAAAATTGTATTAAAGGATTCCAATTTTGTGTATTTTATTTTTATTTTAAGTAGGGCTTTGTTACACTAGGTTGCTGTCTTGGCCCTTCGACATTTATCATTATGTGAGAAATATCTTCTTTTTTTCTCCTGCAGGAACCCATTCCAACCACAGTCACTGTGAATGTGATAACCCTGGGCAAGGCACAGAAAAAACACAGCCAGAGAACTGTTCTAGCTTCCCTTCATTGCTCCAACTTACTCACAAACATTCCCATGTTTCCTGCAAGTCCTGAAACAAAAGCTCCCACGTGCACCTCTGACAGTCTGTGACTACATGTAGTCCCGCAAAGAAAGTTAGCAAGGCAGCAAACAAGGCAAGAATCCATGGAGGCAGGCAAACTGGGCAAAGCACACAAGATGAAACACAGCAGGGGTGGCGCACTCTACTTCTGAGTTGTCAGGTTGGCCTACACTGGTCCCATCTGCTCTCCACTCTCAGTGCTCAAGGATCAGGAGGGGGCGGTCCTTGCTTTTCTCTGGAGCTCCATCGTTCTTCTGCTTTACTGCCTTCCCTCTCTTCTGTCCCTCCACCAGGAGGCCATCTTGCACCTCTTCTTCCTCTCTGGCAATCCTTCCCAGGCCTGAGGGACCCAGGACTGTCTCATCCTGCTCCTCTGGTAATTCCTCTGGAGCCAACGAAGCCACACCCTCTTCTTCTGGTTCGTTCTCTTCCACAGACAGGGCTATGGCAGTCACATGGGATCTATTTTGTTAGGTTTAAACAGGCATACTTTCTGAAGAAGAATTTTCATAGAGTTTTTGTTCATTATAAGGTCTTCAGATGGCCCCATCTATTGTTGCTTAGAGTTTCCTTTCTGATATCATCTAGTGTTTGTTTGTTCAAGAAAGGTGCTGATCAGTATGAGAGAGGCTTGAATATCTTATTACAGTGGCAATTCAATGGAGGCAAAGAGCAAACTTGTTTATGGAATAATAGCAACAAACATTCTTAGGAGGAGGAAAAGTATTTAGTGTGGGCACTGCTACATTGGCAATGAGCCTCTTGAGAGTAATGTTCTGAGCATGGCTTCTTGTGGTGATATAAAATATTTATCCCCACCAAACCAGCATAATTTTGTAAACTTTTCCAGAACAAAATTTTTTACTATTTATAGTGATCAGTTCTACTTTTACAGCTTCACAGATAGTTTAAAGAATACAAAACAAAAACCACAAAGCTTTTGGTATTTTCTTTAGTGATGACAGTGAATATCCACCCAAAAAAGTAGAACCTTAAGATAGAGGACCTTGGGCCATGAAGAGATTTGCAACAGAATGCCAGATGCAGTGGAGTTAAAAGAGTAGAATCAGAAAAAGGAAAGTACAAAGCTAAAGTAAGCAAAGATTATATGCCAAAAATAATGCAGCCTAGTGCAAAATTAATTTTGATTTTTAAAAAATGTGAATTGTTTTTTCAACAAAGCTCTCAATAATTGCAAATAGAGCTAATACTGTAAAAGAAAGCTATAACTTTAAAAGACTGAAAGCAGAACAAACCCTTTGAATTGTTAGCTCGGCAAAAGTCTAGAAAGACTTCAGCATCAGAGAAAATGCTGGGAAACCTTCAGGTCAGAAGTGGTATTCAGGCGGTTCTGACTGGTTCTTGAAAACCAGTAGCAGAAATTTTAAGTAGTTCAGAGAACCAGCAAATACCACCTCTGACTGGCCCTGCCTCCATCTCTTCTCTGTCTCCCAAATCCCAGCTGATTGGCTGGGTCTTCTTTGGTTGCCCTGCACAGGAGAACGGAACTGGAAAGCAGATCAGTGGGGTGGGGGGAATGAGGATTTTGCAGTAACCTTCCCCTGCCACACTCACCAAGCCATGCCCACTAAGCCACACCCAACAGAACCAGTAGTAAAAAAAAAATTGAATCCCACCACTGCTTCAGACTTGGGCTACTATAAAATAGTCTTTGACTTACAGTCACAAATGGGACCAGTATTTTGATCCTTCGGTGATGCAAGTGAGTCATCACATAAAATGACTAGACTTGATTTTACAAGCATTTTACTCTGGTTGTTAAGTGAATCACAGTGGTTATTAAGCAAATTTTGCTCCCCCATTGAATTTTCTTTTGGAAGCCCATTAGGAAGGTCACAAGATGGCAAGATACTGCAACTATTGTAAATATGAACCAGTTGCAAAGTATCTGAATTGCAATCAAGTAACCATGTGGATGTACAACAGTTGTAACTTGAAGGAGTGGTTATAAGTCACTTTTTGACAGACTTCAAAAACCAAGAAAGACATGCCAAGATAAGTTTCCTTTATTGTTCCTTATCTACAGACAGCAATCTTGCTTAACAAAAGCAGATTACAAGCGCCATACTTTGGGAACTGTTAGGGAGGAACTGTCTTCACCTTCTTCTCCCACACAAATTGTAATGTCTCTTGCCCCTCTAAAATGCATTCCTTCCCTCCTAGGAATCCAGACATCATTCCATCACACTTTTTCCAAGACTGTCATAATTTTGAATCATCATTAAATAAGTGACTACCTGTAATGAATCCAAGTTGACAAATTACCAACATTTCTTTTAAAATAATTTAATTTAATTATATTCAGTAAGTATTGTAGTATTTCTTCAATTTAGCAGCTTGCAGATTTTTGTAACTTTGCTGCCATTGTGCACCAATGCACCTAGCTTTTCTCTACATAGCAGTACAAAAAACAAATTTATATAATGTAGTATAAAACATGTGTTACAGAAATCTTACAATTACAAAATCATTGACATTTGAAGGAAAACAATATAAAGGATGTTTTGAATGAAATTTCTTAATCATCTGTCATCAACCTCTGCTATTGATAATCAGATTAATGAAGAGATTGACTTAGAATTTAGAAATGAAAGTAATTTCAATAAAATATGTGATATTTTGCTTATCCAGATTAAATCTATAGCTAACATCAAAATCTAATTTGTGAATGCCATAGAAGGCAGGGTGGTGGTTATGAAAAGACAAGCAAAATTTTGTCAACACATCAACAAGTAACAAAATTAGTTCTGTTGAATGTTATGAAAACCATCTAGAAAAAAATGTGTTCAGACATATCAATACTTAATAATTAAAGAGTAGAATTTTCAGAAAATCTTAAAATGAAAATATTCATCTTCAGAACCTCATAATTAAAGGAGCACCAGAACCATTCACGATGTGGTATCATTCAGCATCTGTTCTGCAGCCAATCTGAAAATAACAACAATACTTCCATTAAAAATGATAAGAAATCAAAATTGCAGCTACTATTCATGTAATCAAGTCATAAATGATATTTGATAGCTTTGCCTTGCTCAATTATGTGCTGTCATTAGATGGTTCTCTTTTCTCACAGAGATACTGTACTTGAATTGTGCTCAGAGACAACACTACTTTCAGAACATAGTGGCCTTCCCTGATGCACTGGAGTTTAGTTCCCATTAGCAATCAGTATGGTCATGAATTCAAGCAATTCATAGAGAAGAGAATCTTCTCAACTGGCTAAGAAAAACATGCCCATCCTAACCCCACATTGACTGAGTTTACACAATGCAATAACACATAATGTTGCTTGCTTGAATTTGTTTTAGAATATTGTATGAATCCAGTTTGCAAACTTGGTAGCTGGACTCATAATCTGTGATCTTAGCCACCAAAACATATTCAATAATCCAAGATTGAGTAAGCCAATTATGGTGTACATAATTAGGATGCTGAGTGAATCAGACTATCATGGTTATGAATTTAAATGCTTGGATTTTGATATAATGTAGATGTGTTCCTTATCGTATTGACATTTCCATTTTTTTCACTACAGACCCAGAACACCATTCAACCTTTACTGAACTGATAGAAAGCTTCCTCCCATTACTATTATTTTGTCACAGCAATGGTTGTATGTGTCTAAAAGATGGTATAAGTTACTAGTGAGGAAATACATTCTGAAAGCAGATTGATTGAACTGCTTCTTTAAATCAAATAATAAAATCAAGTGCCTTCAAATCAGTTTGATTCAATAAACTTGTATAAGTGCACTTATGAATCAAAATTGGGTGGGATTCAACCGGCATTACTACCTGTTTGTATTTGCGTTTTGCGCATGCATGGGCAGCTGATAAGTGTTGCATGCGGGTGCGTAGAGTTTCAAAAAGCACTTTTTACTGCTTTTTCAACCTCAGCTGTGCTGCACAAAGCAGCTGAGGTTGAAAAAGCAGGAAATAAAGGTCAGGTAAGAGCCAGGGTGGGCAGGTGGGCCAAACAGCAGCAAACACAGAATTGGTTCGGTTTCTGCTGCTCTTCAGAGCTACCTGCTCTATAGAGCCGGGCAGAACCAATAGCATCCCAACCCTGATCAAAATTCAAATAAATTTAAACCATTTAAATTAAATTGACTTTTTAAATTGAATTGAATTGAAAATTCTAATTGAATCAAATTTGTGTTTTAGATGGAATCACCAATACAAAATGGATCTTACCTGATATATATATATATTCTTAAGTTTTCGCAGGTACTTACATGTATGGCATTCAGCTTTGTTCGGGTATTTTCCCACGTCATTGTAGTTGTGCTTTTAAAGTTGTAGCAACGTTTCGGCAGAATCTCATCTTCCAGAAGCCTCATGATGGCAGATGAGATTCTGCCGAAACGTTGCTACAACTTTAAAAGCACAACTACAATGACTTGGGAAAATACCCGAACAAAGCTGAATGCCATACATACATACATACATACATACATACATACATACATACATACATATTTCTCTCTCAGACTAAGCAAATAAGATTGTTTATCTTTTGGCCTACAGAAATAAAATAAGCCTAGGGTATTTGCACAAAGTCTATGAACTTTGAAGCTGCCAACACAAATAGTTTTAGCCACGTACAGGGATGGGATTCAATTTTTTTAACAACCGGTTCTGTGGGCGTGGCTAAGTTGGTGGGCGTGGCTTGGTGGTCATGTTATTGGCTGAGCGTGGCCAACTCAATATCACTCACATCGAGGCATGCATCTCCTCACCTGGCCTCTCATGACTGTGGGGATGCTACAACAGTCGTAAGTGTGAAAAATGGTCATAAGTCACTTTTTTCAGTGACATTGTAACTTTGAATGGTCACTCCACACAAGCAAAATACCAGCAAAGGAGGGGGGAAAAAACTCCAGACATTCCAGAGACAGGAAGTCTAGTCCTGCCAAGAATGTAAAAAGGGTTAACGGAGAGGCAGTTTCTGTAAGCAACACCAAAATGTTTCCTTCCTGCCTTCCTTACAGGATTCTGCCAGTAATTTCTTCTAACAACCGGTTCTCCAAACTGCTTAGAATGTTAACAACCGGTTCTAGCAAATAGATGCGAACTGGTAGAATCCCACCCCTGGCCACGTAGTTCCAATTACTACTGATTTTCTGAGAAATGCTACATTTTTTCAATTAATTTACCAGGGGGGTTTAGTCACATTTCATGCTGAATCCTAAAATAGATATATGTATGATGGCCTCTAATTGCTAAGAAGTACATAGACAGTGTATTCTATTAATTCTTTGGTCTGTGCCCATTATTTATCATTTCAATACATCAAAGGAACAAAGTTGATGCTACTCATTTTGAAAAGCTGCAGGTAGTTTTTTTTTTTTTTTATAGAATTACAGGTTGCAAAAGAAATTTATTTCACTAATTTGAATTCTGCTACTTGTATTGAAAAATGTACTCATTCTTTAAATATATTATTTTCAAAATTTCAATCCCTTACTTATTCTAGAACTACCAATATTACTGTTGATTCAGATGACATAATTAAAAGCCAGTCCAACATCCAGAAAGTCTTGCAAACTCTATAGGTAGGCACATTAAAACTTGTATTGACTTTTCCAAATGCCATGCATTCAGCCATCAGTAGAGATTGAACAGAATTGCTTCCTTTGCTCAGATGGAAACATAAGAATTAGATTGTAGAGCCAATATTTTGTCCTCTTAGTCCATATCCATCATGTTGGTACCTACATCTATGCAGAAAAGAAAGTTGCCTTCCTGTAAAATATGCTACAGTGCATACAGTGCAGTATAGCAGCACTTAGCAAAGGGTCTAGATTCTCAAGTAGGATGTTCTCATAATTTCATAAAAAATAGTTTTCTCATTCTCTGCTTTTTACTGGTGTACATAATGAAGTTTAAAAATATTGTTTATCACAGCTATCACAAGCCCAAGGGCAAATGAACTCTGCTAATTTATATGCTAGCATCACCTCTGAGATATTTTAATTCTAGCCTCATACTGAAGCCACTTTCAGAATGAAATCATACTGAAATACTGGAAATAAATGGCCTCTCTTATGAAATTTTCCTGCTGCCAAACACTGGTGTTACAAAATGATATTGCTTTCATTTTTATGAAAAGTGATTTTATTCTAATTACACAACTGATTAGAAGATGGTAGGTATTCCAGATAAAATGTATTCTGTGGGAACCTCACTGATACTAAAGCCAAAGTTTCATGTACACCTGTAACTTTTCAAATTAGGGGTTAAGGCTCTGATATTGGAAATTTTGGAGTTCTGGTATTCTCAACTGAGACATAAATTTTCAGTATCAGAATCTTAACTCCAAATTAATGAATGTATCTACTGGCGCTAACCCTTTAGTTAGAGCTTTCCCCATATAGACTCAAGAAAATAATTTGAGACATTCTAGAGATATAGCAGCCATGTGTCATAATGTTGTTCCCAGATACTGAATTCATCTTGAATTCAAACACACAGCCTGTTGAATATTGTACAAACTCAGGAAAAAAGCACACCTTTTTTAAAAAAAATCATGGTACAGCAAGGATTGTCATTGCATATCCAGAGGACTTTGCTTGCTTCAAATTCAGATATTAGACATGCAGGAAGAAATAATATGTGGTTTGAAGAAAATCTGTAAAGCTGTATGGAATGAAAAGGGAAAAAATGAAAGTCCAAATAACCATAGAAAGTTAGTGTAATTAGTTACAGAGGACGCTTCTAGCCCACTCATCTCTAAAAATACATTCAGGAGCTGGGAAGCTAATTTCTTCTTAGACAGAGATTCAGTATTTTTGCTCTATATTTAGTACAGCTTCTGGTGAGGCAGGTCCTCTGCACCTAGCTGAAAACTTCTTACCTAATTGGTCTTCTGTTCCATATGTGAGATCTCTTTTCTTACTGCTTATTTAAAGAATGAAAAAAGCTGTAAGAGGGGGAGAAAGGCTGTTTCCCATAAAACTTTTAAAAGTAAAATTTGACCATTGAGCTCTTGTGCTGATCTTTTCATTTACTTAAATATAGACTACTCTTTCTAGTTCCTGAGGTTGTGGTATTGTATTAGTTTCCTGAAAATTGGGGAATCAATTTTATCATCCGGTTTGAAGATGAGAGACAGTGACATGACTCCTACATATTGCCATTCCATGAATTAATTATGATACTGCATAAAAAAATACATATGCAGGTCAGTGGTTTGGACCTTTAGAGACCCTTTATACTTCAATAGCTATTTTAAAAAGAGTTAAACAATTTCTCTCTTTCTTTTTAACTTTGACATTAATTTTATAGCTCAAGTTCAGTATAAATTTCACCCTCTGGTTCTGGCAAATATTTCTCCTGCTTTGTGCCTTCAATGTGATCATCTTATCCTTGACACACAGGTGGGGTTCAGGCAGAGCTTGTAAATCCTTGCAGGTTTCTACAGGAAAGAAAAGATTACCCTTAATTATTCCAGGACAAAAGTTGTTTTATTCATTGCATTGATTAAGAAGTATATTATCTGCTTTATTTGGAAAATAAATTGAATTAATATCAAGACAAGGACTTCAAACATCTAAGAGTTTTCTCACAGTGATGCATGTGTAACCTAAACCCCAAAACAATACATTTGTTCACTAGGCACAGTGGAAATGATTTTGCCCAACTGCTATCCAATTATTCAGAGATAAACCCAGTATTATATATTCAATGATATAAAAACCCACTTCAAATTCATGAATATTGTTATACTAGCTCGATACCCGTGCTTCACTATGAAACTATTTGGTCGGGCTTAGTTTTGGGGGAGGAAAATAAGGGGGGGATTCTGCCTCTGTCTACCAGCATCCATCGGTATTTATCTGGCTAGTGTCCTGTCAGTATATGAGAGAGTTGAGGGCTTTTTGGAAACTGAAAGAATATTTGCTGTTTGAACAAGGAGACAGCAAGGAGCCTGGGTGTGGCTTAGCTCAACTGTTTTGTACTAAAGCTGCTTGGTGCTGTGAAACTAAAAGTAAAACTGAAACTCCTCTCTTCTGCTTGTGTTTTGCATTTGGAACAGATTTCTGAGAGGGGGAGTAGAACTCCTTAGCATCAGAGTGTGTTGATAATAATATCTGAAATAGTAATGCTCCAATGGTCATTTCAAAAAATCCTTTCTTAGTGAGCACCTAGAAGCCAAGAGGAACATATGTGCCATATTTCAAGTTTGTAGGCTTTATGGTTCTGGAGATTTTGTGATGATGCGTGAGTGGTATTTCACTTTTATATATATAGAAGTCAAATTCTCCTCTGTCTTTGCAAATTCTCCTCTCCCTCTAGAGAAACTCAGATGAAACTTTGCTGACTTAGATATTGGCTAAAATGAAGTTTCATGAAAGAGGCATGCAGTTCTTGTTGAGATGTTTATTTCTTCCTGGGGTTGGGTAGAAAATCACTATATCCCTGGTGTTAAGACACTGTGACATTTCTGACTGCAGTTTTTCATGCTGCTGCTATCTTGGGAAAGCCACTTTAAAGATAAATCTGGGAGTAATCAGAACAATGCTCTTATTATTATAGTAGCAGCTCCAGGGGTAGACCTTTCATCTTGCCTTCACCTACATCCTTTCCCTCTCATATACAACAGTATTCTCACTGTTTAGACTTAATGCTATGTTGCCCAGGGTTTATAATATTTTACTTGAATAATGCCTGTGCTCTTGTTAGGATGAATTGAACCAGACTGGATTGCATGTGTTGCAGTGCGCTTTTCCTATGAAGTCTATTTTTCTGAATTAATGTTTCATTAACTTTAAGTAATGAATTAGCTTTCAACTAATCTCTCAGACAACCTGAGGGTAGAATGCTTTCTATTTGCTAGGAGATCATCTACTGAAAAATCTAAGAGAGCTGCCAGATTCTGTGGTGTTCTAATTGCTGTGAGTGGACTCTGGATTTCACACAGAAAATGTTTACTAGCTACATACTGTTATTTAGATGTGACTTATTAGCCACATAATTAAGCATTGGGTTTTACTGTGCTCATTTCCCATTTTGGTTTTATTTGATTGCGTTGCAGTAGTATTTGATCATTGATATTTATTAATCTATCTATTGTTTGTTTATTTTTCACCTAGTTTTTAAAATATTGTAATTGGAACACACATTAAAGTGGAAATCTATTACCAAAAAACAACTGTTCTGCAATTGTTCCTTTCACTTATGTTTCTCACCTCATAAATGAATGAACTGATGGGTTTCCACTTCCTCTGTTTTGTTTCCTGATCTCCATAAATCAGGCTATTTGTTTCTATAATAATTTACACCAAAGTCCAAAAAAAAATTCCTGCATAAATGCAACTCAGAGTATTAATCTAGCAAAACCATTAACCTCTCTCAATATGAAAACTTCACAGGAACAAAATTGGTTTTTCTATAATGAGTAGTTGACACCAGTATGGTAGCTGTATTAAAGGTACTAAGCAGATAAATGAAGATAGGGTAGTGTCTCTCAAATTAAGTTGATATGTATTATATGCCTTGCTGAAATATCTGATCTCTTGATCGGTTTTGATATTATGTACTAGTAGGGGCACTTCTGCCACACTACATCATAATTCATGTGTATAACGCTTTGACCCCTATGGAAGTAAAGCAAAATATAAATTGAACTCAAGTATCTTATTATTTAATTAAGAAAATCAAATGCATCATTTAATACAGTTAACAAGTTTTTGTTTCAACAAATAGAATAAAACAGTATTAAATAAATTACCTGAGACTAATGCTTACAATAAAACGTAGATACTTTGTGATGGAATTAGTAAATTCTTCAAAGGAAATGAGCTACCTTGTTTTCAAAGTGACCTAAACATTTCATAAAAAATTGACTTAATAAGCCTGAAGTGCCTACTATCATAAAAAGGAGAGTGTAGCAATGCATAATAAATTGTTTTAACAGCTTCATCTGGGCACAGATATAAATATTCTGATAATGGGGCACTATTATAGCTTCTTTCACCAGTTTCTTTGACCATTAAATGATTACGGACTGCTGCCTCTCTCTCTTGATAACTTCCTAAGCATCATCCTTCTACCCTTTCCTCAAGGTCCATTCCATTACACTAAGGCATGTGTGTGACTCAGCTAGGAATGGATGCAATTGGAGCACAAGATAGATTTAAAGAAAGGTACCCCTGGACAAAACTATCATGTGCTCTTCCAGCAAGAGTCATTACTACAAAAGGATTCCCAAACTCAGGGGTGGGATTCAACCGGTTTGGGGCGGTTCAGACAAACCAGATGTTAAATTTATATCTGCTTCGCTGAACCAGTAGTTGAATTGGCCGGCCCCACCCACCCTGCCTTACCCCTCCCAGGAGTTTTCACACAGCCTGTTTTGGATGCAGGTAAGTGCAGGGTCCGCGTGGAGGCTCTGGGAGGGCAAAAAACGGTCCTTCCAGAAGTTCCAGAAGTCCAGAAATGGGCCCATTTCCAGCTTCCGAAGGGCTTCTGGAACCCAGGGGTGGACATTTACGCCCTCCCAGAGGCTCGAGGGAAGCCTACAGACTCTGGGGAAGGCAAAAAATGGCCCTCCAGGAAGTTCCAGAAGTCCAGAAACGGGCCTGTTTCTGGCTTCTGGAAGGCATCTATAGCCTGGGGGAGACTATTTTGACACTCCCAGAAGCCCAAGGGAAGCCTCCAGACTCTGGAAAAAGTGAAAAATGACCCTCCCTGAAGTTTCTGTAGGCCACGCCCACCATGGTCACACCCACCCAGCAACCGGGCAGAGAACCGGTTGTTGGGATTTTTGAATACCATCCCTACCCAAACTGCACACCAAGTCAATACAGAGCAGTGTTATCCCATCAAAAATCCCACAAGCAATTCCATCTTGCTATGATTAAGTTGCAGCTTCTTTCTCCACATCCAGGCCTTACAGCATCCAGACAGTTAGCCATCTCTTTCAACTTCTCTTTCATTAGTCAATCAATAAGTTTTACATATATTGTTCAATATATTGTTATTGAAATTTGATATGGACACTGTATAAATTAAAAACTATATGATAAATTTGAATTTGAGAGACACAATCATAGTGGATCCATGGAAAAATTAATAAATTTTATTTTAAACTACAATCTAAGGAAAAATTGATAATGTCTATGGATAGTTCAAGAACCAACAGATGTTAGATGTCCCATAACAAATAAGAGGCATTGTAACACATTGTTATGAAACAAAACCCTCAAAAGTATTTGAAAAAAACATTTTTAATATGGTTGGTTGCACTCAGGCAGATCTTTAAACTGGATTTGGCATTTTATCTACCTATCAGATCCTTCTGAAGGACTTGGGAAAGGCAGATGTTCTTGTTTGATATTATTAAAGATAATGTGCAGGAAGTAAGCTGTTACTTGCAAAGCTGCCTCGACAGTGATTTGGCAATGCCAATGGTGTTCCAGATGTTTTGGGATTACATTCAGGGCACTATTAATATAGGGTGATACTATCTTTGCTTTCATTTGTCACAATTGTTCTACTTGTATTTGAAGATCTTTGTATTTTATGATTTTCTCCAGTTCTTTCTCTTCTCTTCTGCTCTCTCCAGATCAGCGGTGGTATTCAGCAGGTTCTGACCAGTTCTGCAGAACCGGTAGCGGAAATTTTGAGTAGTTCAGAGAATCAGCAAATACCACCTCTGACTGGCCCTGCCCCCTTCTATTCTCTGCTTCCCGAGTCCCAGCTGATCGGATGGGTCTTCTTTTGTTGCCCTGCACAGGAGAACAGAGTGGGAAAGCAGGTTAGTGGGATGGGGAAGGAATGGGGATTTTGCAGTATCCTTCCCCTGCCATGCCCACCAAGCCACACCCACCAAGTCATGCCATGCCCACCAAGCCACGCCCACAGAACCGGTAGTAAAAAAACTTGAATCCCACCACTGCTCCAGATACTGCAGCATTCACTATGTAGACTTTTTTTTGTCTTTCTTGTCAACAGTATTTAAGGCTGTTATGTGGTAGAGGCTGATCTGTTTGAATTCTAAAGTTTCAGAGCACTTTTTCTTCATTTTAATACTGTGTTTCTCATAAAATAAGGCCGAGTCTTATATTTTTTTGAGCCCCGAAAAAACGGCTAAGTGACTTAATTCCCCCCCTTGCATCCTCATCTAGAGCGC
The DNA here is from genome assembly GCF_049901735.1 of Notechis scutatus. Classification (NCBI taxonomy): domain Eukaryota; kingdom Metazoa; phylum Chordata; class Lepidosauria; order Squamata; family Elapidae; genus Notechis; species Notechis scutatus. The sequence continues at coordinate 161,230,544 of NC_142011.1, read as the reverse complement.
CCCGCGGGCAGCCTCGCCACCAGCTGCTCCTAACGGGTGATCATGGCGAAGCGCAGAGAGCTCCCTACTCCCACCAAACACCTTTGCTGCAGACCCAAGACCTTTGGCACCCGCTGCTGTTGCTTTACCTTCTGCCCATTCCACCACCACATTTGGAGCTGCCGCTTCCGTGTTTGGAATGCCGCTGCCATTTGGAGTGCCGCCACCATTTGGAGCACCACCGCCACGTTTGGAGCTGCCGCTTCCATGTTTGGAGTGCCGCTGCCATTTGGAGTGCTGCCGCCATTTGGAGCACCGCCGCCATGTTTGGAGCTGCCGCTTCCGTGTTTGGAGTGCCACTACCATTTGGAGTGCTGCCGCCATTTGGACCACCACCGTCATGTTTGGAGCTGCCACTTCCACGTTTGGAGCTGCTGCCGTGTTTGGAGTGGCGGCAGTGCTCCAAATGGCAGTGGTGCTCCAAACAGCGGCAGTGCTCCAAATGCGGAAGCGGCAGCTCCAAACACGGTGGCAGCTCCAAATGCAGACATGGCAACTCCAAACAGCGGCAGTGCTCCAAACAGCAGTGGGGTTCCAAATGCGGAAGTGGCAGCTCCAAATGCGGAAGCGGTAGCTCCAAACAGCAGCAGTGCTCCAAATAGTGGCAGCGCTCCAAACGTGGAAGTGGCAGCTCCAAATGCAGCGGCAGCTCCAAATGCAGAAGCGGCAGCTCCAAATGGCAGCGGTGCTCCAAACAGCAGTGGTGCTCCAAACGTGGAAGTGGCAGCTCCAAACGCAGCGGCGGCATGGGCAGAAGGGAAATCAACAGCGGCGGGTGTTGAAGGTCTCTCTCTCTCTCTCCCCCTCTCCCTCTCCCTCTCCCTCCCTCCCTCTTCCCTCCTCCTTTGTTTTTTCTTTCTTTCTTTCTTTCTCATCTGGTATTGATGTGTTCATTGCAATCTCTCCAATCTCTCATTGCAATCTCTCCATTGATATATTGGTCAATATGGATAACTTGAAAAGCCAAGCCATGGGTCTACTAGTCTAAATTGGATTTCAAAAGTTCCACTACAATTAAATTCTGACCAATTTCAGAATATATATGTGCTATACATCTGAAGATCTCTGAGATAATAACAGCTAAATAACTGGGGAGACAATCTGGAAATAATTGGGATAGTACTAAACAAAGGTGCTCATACCAGCTATTCAGCAAAACTAGCAAAACTAAAAAGCCAAAAACATTTTTGAGTTGTAATAAGATGCCAAAAATAAGTAGAAGACTTTTTTTTCTTTGACAATGTCTACCAACATCTCATAATTTTTGTGCGCCTCCAACTTTTTCCTTTTAATTAAAGCTTTATGCCCTTTTTTCAGTATACATACCACATTCTGTAAAAAGGGTTCACTAGGTTGTCCAAGTCCCTATGTCCATTTATAAAGGTATCTATAGATGCAATATAACCTTTGTTAAACCAGAATCTTAAAACTTTAGGATTTCTGCAGTAATAAGGCATAATATTTGCCATTTATGGTTATAAGGTTATAACAACACCAGCAAAGCTTGTTTGAATTCAGACACAGCTAAGTGTCTGGGAATGCAATATTTGCAATCTTTTTAGACCACTTAAATTTGATTGATTCATTGATTGAATGAGTGCATGATGATGTGCCCTCAAGTTGTTTTTGACTCCTAATGATCATATAGATAGATTTTCTCCGTAATGATCTACTCCTAACCTGCTCTTTCAAGACTCCCAATGGTACAGATATCACCACCATAACAGAGTCCATCCATCTTGCTGTTACCTTTCCTTCTACCTTTCCTAATATTAGAGCCTTTTCCAGAGTTTTTGCATAATATATCTGAAGTAGGATAATTTTATTTTGTTCATTTTTGCCTCAAGTAACAACTCTGGATCGATTTGTTTGACAATTCATCAGTTTGCTTTCTTAGGAGTCTTCTCCAACAGACCACTTAATTTGGGATGCCTGTACCTAACTTATTCTCTATCACTAACTGTCTTGGTTTTATAATCCATATTTTACCTTATTCATTTACCAGGCATATCACAGTCAAAGACGTGTATCCTTGGTTCATCTCCCAAGGACACAGGTCCTCTGTACATGTCAAACCCCCCAATTGCTCATTCCTGATTTACATACAAAAAAAAGATCAATATCTGCCAAGTAAAAGAGTTTAGCATTTCCATACAAACAAAAAGCTTCCTCCAAATTTTAAAAGGGTCACCTGAAAATAATAGAAATTCCTGTTTGTTGTAGAAAGAGGGTGGTTTTCATTGATTTATACAACTGCATTATTAGGACAGTGCTTCTCTCCTTAATTTGTGGTGGTTGCTTTCTAAACAAGAAGGTTAGTTGCTGTCTCCAACTGCCCTTTTCAGCTGCAGCTTGTAAATATCAGTATCGATTGGATGAAAACCTGTTAATTCTCCTAATCAATACTTCATTCACCCCAGCAATTTACTTGCTCCTATTCATTTAAATAAATGTCACTCAACTCTTACTTTCAAAAGATCTACAAAAGGCTGTTGAACAAAATAATTGCTATTAGCAAAAGATCTTCCAGACTCGACTGCCCTTTTTGTAATACATAACAATAGGAGGAGTGCAGTTTTCTAAGGTACAACTGCTCAAACATCTTCTATATGGAATACATTCATACTTACGGCCGTGGCAGCATCCTGTGGTCATGTGATCATGATTTGTGATCTTCCCAGCAGTTTTCCAATGAAAGAACTTCAATTCGGAAAGCTGGATTCATTGAATGATCACAGTGGTTCACTTAATGTCTGTTGCAAAATGGTCATAAAATTGGGTCCAGTTATGAGATGACTTGCTTTATGACTGTAACAACCTATGACAAAAATTCCAGTCCCAATTCTGGTGTCAGCTTTGAAATTCAGCTGCCACATTTTTTTTTTAAGAGAGTTGGAGGAGTTGAAAAGTTCAAGGTTATTCTGTATGGCGTATTAGGAAATTCCAGTGGCAGTTAATTGGTTCTCATGATTTATGAAGTGTAGAAGTGGGAGGAGAGAAGGTGGAATCTGTGTAACTGTGGGGAAAATTTTCACTTTGGGAAATTGCCTTTTACATGCCAGATCTGTTTCTAAATAAATCAATTGGAAAGAAAATGCCTCAGAGTGATTGATATCATGGATACTTTCTGGATACCTTACATCTGGTTTATGACAATCCCATTCCACCGGTAATGGAGAATCCCAGATTTCTAAATCTTTAATAATGCAAACTTGTTATGTTCACATGTCACATTTACTAATACAAAAACTTCATGATGCAAAAAACACTGAAATTGTTGAGGAACAATTAACAACAATTGCAATTATATTGTATAATCATGGAACAGGCTACCAGAGTATTAACCCATTCTTGCTACTGCTCATAGAAAAAAGTACCTAGCACATCCTTGTAAAAATGAAACTTATCCAGGAACTCCTTTTCCAGTTATTTTACTTTTCACTTCTGTGTCCGTATGGGAAAAATAAGTGGCAGAATGGATAGACTGGATATGCTTTTCTTACCTCTGTATTTGGTATTCCAATATCAATTCAGCCAATAAGTTGAAATTTTCTTTCATTATTAATTTGGGTATCAAAGTAGGAATTGTTTTGCCACTGGGCTTCCAAAAATATTAATAATCACCTCTTTGATCAGAACATGCTGTAATATCATATGTTATCTGTCCACTGGACTGACCCATGAAGGTCACAGGCTCTCCTTTTTGATATGAAAGTGCTTCTTATTTGTTAAATGCAGATCTTTATCAAAAATGTCAGATATATTTACATACATTTGTCATTTTTTTATTTTAATATTATTTTATATTTTTATTACAAATATCATTGCAAGAAGTGGCTTCATCCATGAATACATTATTCATTTATATGACTGATCCCCTAGAAAAATGGCAAAGTTCTAAGTCATTTACATTAGCCTAGCTGCCTGATTAGAAGAATTCTTAAATGAGAACAGTTAATTAGCATAAGGAGCACCTACATAAGTTCCAACATCTAGCCAACTGAAGTCTTCAATTATGTGATACATATATTTCACCTGTAAAGTTTTGCACTAACTAAATGCTACCTTTGAAGATAGAATAATATTAGAAGATCTCATATCTATTCTACTGTACTACAACATATTTGTGTTTGCTTTTAGTCTATATCAAATTGCATTATGCATATTTAAGGGCATAGCCTAAGATCTAGATACAATCCAAGGATATCTTAAGAGAGTTCTGTTCTTCTTTGCAGCAGTAACACACATAAAGGGTTACCAACTTTACCCTCCCATATTATATATCATTGTTCCCTTCTTCCCATAAACAAAACTTTTTAATCAATAAATCAGCAGTTCATTTTATTCATTTTAGGTAAAAACACTATAAAGGGTTTCCAATCTTTTATTTTATATATAATATATATAATATATATAATATATATAATATCCGTTAATTATCAATGTTCATGATAGCATTCTATTTGGCATTCTTCTAGTTCCATCATTCTTAACAAACAGGAATGTGATTTAGTACTTCATTGAGAACAACTACAGACAGTAATGAAATTTGATCTTGGTCAGCAACCATAAAAAGGCTGTAGAAAATATTTGTTCTAATTGGGTGGTAGACCACAACTTTCTTTTATTAGGCTGTTATAAATTCCAAAAACAAAACCCCCAATCGTTTTGTGATGTCAATAGAAGAGAATATATGTAGCTCAAGTTTGAATTGTGGAGTCGGTGGTGTTCTCTGAACTTAGTTGTTTCTAAATGTTTCATTACCTGACTAGGCAACATAGTCAGTACTAGGATTTTCTCCCTGTTTAAATACAGTAGTTACCAGTGTTTGTAGGAGATGGTTTTCTCCTTGGTAGTTCCTTGATTAGAGTTCATCCTTCAATATAGTTTATAGTTTAATTGAATGTTTGCTTTCATAGGGAATGTCAGCTCCTCTAGGTACATGAATTCCACAGAATGTCTAAAATTCAGATGGCTATAATAACAAAGCTTTGCCTATCTGATTGTATTGTACTTCCCCACCATCACACCTTATTATATTTATCATATTTCTGTGCATTACTAAGTGGTCTGAGCTTCTTCTGCATGTTTTCTATCTACTTAAGACTTAAGATATGATTCCCTCATTGCTTGCATATCTCTATCAAAGTCATATTCTTTCCATTAATTAAGGTAACAAATAAATAACTTAGTTGTTAATTCTGTAGACCAAATGTTGGATGAGAAAATATAGCAGAATGCATCCAAAAGTGAGCTTTTAGGTGTATTTATAAGTGCCAACTATCCCTTGACAAGTAGAAAACAAGAGTTCAAAATGTTTAGATCTTTTAAAAATTTGAGTTTTTGGCAGGTTTAAGGTGTGCAACAAGTGCCTTAAGTTTACATAGAATAAAATCATCCAACTATTAAGCCTAATTGGTCCCAGATCAAATATTCACATTCGTTTCTTTATACCATCTCTTATCAATTGCCGATTGATTGAATACAATGAATCCAATCTCCAAAGCCAATCTATCTTCCTCCTCAAAACCATGTAAATATTTCTGACTTATTTTAGGTTACTTGATTTAAAATGTGATGCTGTGGTTAAAAAAAAATCATTCTGTTGGTTGATGCAAAATATTTCATTACTACACTTGAATAGTAATATCAAAAAGTAGTACCCCTGCCCCCATACATTGGCCAATCTGCTTTGTATCATTCTATGTGGTGTTCAGTCTGACTTGTTCTTTGAATGCAGAGCTCCTGAAAAAAATGTATCTGTGATATTTCTTGGAGAATTCTCCCTGTATCTCTACAAACATCCTAATTTTTCAGGGAAAATCTCGTATTGTTCAATTGACAAAATAGTCAGAGCTAGCAGCCTTTTCTAACAGGATTGTTAGACAAAGGATTATAGGTGGGGTTTTTTTTAATCCTCCTTAGGCCAACTAAGTGGCCTAAATTCAAAACTATATTCTGTCTCTCAACATGATAATATAATTCTCCTATCCCAGGGACAGCTAGAGGCACCAATACACCCTTCCATGTCTCCTTTAATGCTTGTTAAATTCTATGCCAACCTTACTTTATTTCTTTAAATATAAGTTTAACTTTTTATTAAAATATATACATGAGAAACTAATTTGCTTCAGAACAAAGTATCAGCTTGAAGAGAAAGAAGGAATTCCCCTGAAGGGAAATCTCACCATTTTGCTTTTTTATTTTTTTTATTACTTGACATCCCTATCATGGAGCAATTTTGTAAAACTACCCATGATGCCTTCTCAAAGCTCAAGAAGGGTGGGAAAGGGAACTTAAATAAGAAGGGAGGTAAATGCTGATATTTCTCTTTTACTGCTATCAAATTTTTCTTATTAGAGAAATAAAAAGTATTGCTACCAAAAAAAAAAAAAGGAAAAGGCACTTTGCATGCCACTCATGACAGGCTAATTTCCCATCAATAACAATTTACGTTTCCCTGTTTATTGTTCTTCTGTCAGTGACTAATGAGGTTGTCTCCAGATATGCCTAGAGGTAAGAAGAGTAAATATGTCAATTGCAACTGGGCAATTGAAGTCCCATCCCTTTTTATGTAAAAAGATGGTAGACTTAATTTGCACAGCTGTGCCTCTCATTATTTCTTCAATATATTTAATACTGATATTTAATCTAAAAAACAAAATTTAAAATAGTAATTCTAGGAATTAAAATAATTCTATTTCCACTCAATTTCTAATGGAGGCTACATTTGGGGATACAAAATATATTGAAAAAACTGATTTTTGGGAAGCAGGAATGAAAGGAAAAATACATCTGCAAAACTTAGCTACCTCTTGTATTTCAATAATGGGATGTCAACAAATTATATTAAATATTAAACTATTTTTCCCCATTTCAGGATTTTACAAAATAGTGTTTGGGGAAATAAAATGTAAAATACAGCAAAATAACAGAATAAAATTTTAATGTACTGTGGAATTCAGAGTATCAAACAAAGACCGACATCCATTTGAAAGCAGATGGAACTTCCAGATTGTTACCATTATCGGAAAATAGACATAGAATAGAATGGAATGGAATGGAATGGAATGGAATGGAATAGAATAGAATAGAATAGAATAGAATAGAATAGAATAGAATAGAATAGAATAGAATAGAATAGAATAGAATAGAATAGAATAGAATAGTTTATTGGCCAAGTGTGATTGGACACACAAGGAATTTGTCTTGGTGTAAATACTCTCAGTATACATAAAGAAAAGGTACATTCATTAAGAATCAAGAATCATAACGTATAACACTTAATGATAGTCATAGGGGTCTGTCTTAGTACTGGATTGCATAAAGAGGTACTACATTGCCTTCTGAACTAACAAAAACTAACAAAATTTATCCAGAAGTGTTTGTACATAGCCTATATTTTAGTGCTTGATCAGATTTATTCTGGAATGCGTTTTTTTTTTAATATCACCCAATCATACACTATTCAGGAATTTAAAATTGAGAACTATTAGCTAAAGTCCCAAGATTTAAGTGCTTTAATGTTTGTGGTCAAAGGAGGGCATAAGCATGTTTTTTTTTTCTTTGAGTTATTGTTTTGGCCAATTTCTTTCATTATTTTGAATTTTACATAGATTATTTCCCAGATATCTCAGCTATAAATAGACTAATACATTATTATTTTTTAAAAAAGCACTGCTATTCATTAGCTATTGGAAAGAACGTCAGTGATTGATCGGAGAAACAAAAGAAATTCCAATAACAGTGAGATTATACAAAACTATATAAAACAATACAGCAAGGAAGATAACATAATGTAATAAACCAATAAGAAAAACCCAAGAGAAAAACCCTAGTACCACAAAGGTCAACATAATAATTGTCTTTTCAGTTCAGAGCACTTAAAACCTCACTTTCCTTTAGTGTATATCATTTTAACAGTGTATAAATATCTCAATGCTTGACTTACACATAATTTTTGATATGTAGTAGTAGCAATTTTCATATTAACCTTTAACTTTCTCCCCTCTCTCTTTGTGTATGTGCATGCAACCTTGCACAGCATATACTTCCTAGCCAAATTCATTTTCTGAAACCATTCCTGTATGCAGATCTAAAAAGTAGGATTTTTATCCAAATACTTAATTTATTTAATAAATGACTGGCTCAAGATTTTCATGTGCTATTGTCAGGAATTTATGTTCTTCTATTAATATATTATAAAATTAAATAAACCCACTAGTACTAATTCTTTGAATCTTCAACCATTGCATAATTATGAGGAATATCAAAAGCCATATATAGCCACTAATATTAACGCTGTTATAAATGTAAATAAGCCTGCATTTATTAAGCTTGTTTGGGTGCAGGAATATGCTTTAAGAATTTCATTAATATTAATGATTTAAAGGAAGAAAGGGAATAGATGATTACTGCTCAAACAAAGCATTTCCAGAAAAGTCACTTTTTAATTTAATATTCCCTCACAAGTCGATAAAATAAAGTAATATGAATGTGTCAATAGTAGGAAGTGAGAACTTTCCATTTCCAAAATTTGAGACATGTATAATCAAGGTATAATTAAGTCTAGCAAAATTAACTTTGTTTGCCATTAAACAGACAAATTCCCCACTATCAAAAAAAGGTCAGGACAAGTCAAGAGAGACCTAGTATATTGTCATTCCTCATTCCTGTATGATATGCTAGGCTTCAGATAGATCCAGCTAGGCTCAGATATTCTCAGTTCAGTAATTTACTTTTCTTGATTTTAGTTAAGATGTCAAAAAACAATAATGTAAAATATGTATCTAGCGATACAATAGTGAATCTTGGATTTGTACATTCAAGTGTACTATTTTGGTACCAAAGTTGAAGGGCAAAAATCTTTTTTTTATTTAACCTTCCTTCTTATTGCTTTTCTACCTTTCCATTTATGTTGAAATAGTCTTATTTCTAGAATCAGGAACACAAACTGGAAACTAGTAATAAAACAAGAACAACACAAAAGACTGATGACATACTAATTCTATTTGCTTGCAATGTGCTTTATCAATCTGGTTCCCTCATATCCTCCTTGCCAAAATAACTAGAGCTAGAGAAAGATGCTTCAGTAAGCCATAATTTAGACTGACATTGATTCCGAGGTGTTGTCTGGCTATATTGTCTTTTTAAGATGGCATTTAAAACCTTCTATTTCAGCACCATAGCTTTTATCAATTCTCACATTGCTTTTTATATTAAAAGCTTATTTTTAAACTAAGACCACTTTGCCCTTTGTTCAAAAAATTATTGATCCACATCAATTCTTTTGGGAGGTGCAAGAATGAATGTTATTGACAGTTTAAAACTATGATACTACTTGTATGTCTGATTTAAATAAATACGAGAAAGTAGATGTCAGGTAGAACCATTTGGAATGAGAGCTGTCACAACACAGGAGACAGCTATGTTGTGACTGAATGGAAAATAACCCAGTATATCCAAACTACTCTGGCCTTGGATAAGGGGGAAATCTTTTTTTAATGTGTAGGAAGAGACCAAATTGCTTGTTTGTTTTTTTCCTTTAACCCTTTTGGTTTGTTTGTGAGAAGACAGTTGTGTCATCAGCAAACTTAAGTTTGTGGATATTTCTGCCTCCAATCTTTACTACAATTTTTGATTCTTCGGGTTCCAGTTTCTTCACAACCCCTTCAGAATACAGATTAAATAAAATAATAATTCCATTCCCAAAAAAGAGTTAGCCCAAGGATTGCTCCAATTTACTTCATTCTTCATGTTAGCAAATTTCTCCTTTAAGTCATACCGCAATAGTAGTACATAAAATTATCTGCAACAATGTCCGACCTGTCAATGACTACTTCAGATTCAACCACAACAATACACGAGCACACAATAGATATAAACTTAAGGTAAACCTCTCCAAATTCGATTGCAGAAAATACAACTTCAGCAAAAAGTGGTCAATGCCTGGAATGCACTACCTTACTCTGTAGTTTCTTCCGCAAATCCCAAAACTTAGACTGTCTGTTGACCTCACCCCATTCCGAAGAGGTCTGTAAGGGATGTGCATAAGTTTTCTGTAAGGAACGTGCATAAGACCACCAGTGTGTCTACCTTCCCTTTCCTAACGTCTCCTTTTATTTGTACCCATTTCATGTACTCATAATCATGTTCCTAATTATATCTGTTATCTAAAATATGCTTGACAAAATAAATAAATAAATAAAATATGTGATTATTTCCAAACCTGTGGCCATGTTTACTCCCCAAATGTTCTGACACAAGACTAGGATGCTTGTGGGTGGTTCAGACTTTGGGCATTCCTGTAGAGATGGTATCAACACCTGGGGCCTTGTGGTTTGTTTGCCCCTAAAAATGATGGATATTCCTAGGCTTCCCAAATAATAGTTCCACAGTTGACTGGGGGTGGAGGTTGTTTTGCACAGATGTCATATAGGGCGGAATGTTTATTTTTTAAATGGGCAGGCAAGAGTAATATTCCTGGGGATTATGTATCTGGAGTGGATATCAATGAAAGCACCACATCACATATTCTATGTTATAGGTTTAAGTAGTCTATTCTATAATTACATCATCTCATGAGGATCTTGATTGCTCAGACTTGTTATATTTCCCTTTTTATACATGCTAATAATATTGGACCTTTTTCACATGTACAACCATGTATACTGGGGGGGGAAGAACAATCTTGCTTTTACCTGTACTTGCTTTATCCCTACCTAAACATTTTTTTTAAAAGATCCCTTGAAAATACCACAATACGGCTTAGATTTCAAGAAAAAAAACTACCACTCCAGGCAGATTTTCAGTGGAAAAAAAAATTTTTTTTAAAGCTGAGCTCATTCTTACAGACATTCAGTCTGAGCTTATCTTCAGAAAACAAATCCAATCTTCAGCTTTGATATGACAGCATTTTGTTCTTTCTCCCAGCCCTTAAGAAGGTGATGATGATGCTTTCCATTGAGCTCCAACTTTTTCTTGTCTGTGTACTTAGCTGTTGTCTAGGTTGTATTTAATTCCTTTGTGGAATTTTAACACTGCATACTACTCCTTACAAATCAGGATGTAGGTAGCCATAGGGGGAGCAGTCAAGAGATTTACTTTTCCCTAGTGTAGTATGCATACACATAGAGAAAGGCATGTGGGTATATAGAGAAGGATGCACTGCATTTCGTTTTGTAGCATCCCATGCTTTGATTCTAAGGAGATTTCATTTGTAACATCATTATAGTGATATAATTGCTAGGAGAAACCTATAATTTAATTTTTAATTAATTCTTCCTGTCCTTCTTCCCAGTACAATATTTTGCATACTGTTGTACATTTGATAGAACTTATTTGTGATGGTTCTATAGAAAAATAAGTTTTTAATTATACTAGCATAGTTGAAATGTCTTAACTAGATTACAAGATAGGCTGCCAATCATGCAATTGTTGACATTAAGTACCTGATCTTCTATTAATAATTATATTTTCTTGAAGTGGAGAGCAAACAAACTATTTAGCGACTACTACAAGCATGGTTTTTCATTCATGTTAAGTTATCCTAAGGTGGCTATGTTTCAGTTTGTTGTTGCTTCTTCTGAAAATATCAACATTTTCCAAAAGCTATTATGCTCATGGACACCTACCTCCCTTGGACATCTTATTCACCCTTTTTATTCTAAAGAAAAATTATCCGACTTTTTAAAATAAATAAATAAATAAATTGTAGTGAGTATGCTGCAAAACAAAACAGCAGTTTCCAGAATCATCATTATGTTAGTCCCTTTGGTAATACGTGTCTCATAAGCAATCTTTAGAAAAGAAAACTATGAGAAACTGTAGACAGACCTGTATTCTATGCCTACCTATCCAGAAATAAAGTTGGATGATTCTATCTGCCATCACGTGCTTCCATTCATTCTTCCTCATTTGCTGGTTTTGTCTTGATGTTATGGGGACAAATTATTTAATTGCAGGTGACTGCAGTTACACTGATCAGGAAAAAGAATAAAGTTATGCTCTCAAGCAAAGAGATAGTAGCTACCTTTGAGGTAAGGAATAAGTTCTTTCCTCTATCCTTTTTTTAAAATCAACAACAGAGAAACTATTTTTTAACCTAGATCTTGTTTATTTCCCAGAGGACTTTTTTCATGACCCAGTAGAACCAGTGCAAACAACTTATAAAAGTGAAATATATTTGTTGTGAAACTTCTCTTGAGATAAGAAATTGAAAAAATAACCAACTATGGAATCTAATGCCTAATGCAAAGCAAGTTTACTAGGTAGTTTCTGCTGATTATTTTTCAGCGGGGAATGCTTAAGAGAATGAATAAGCATACTTTTCTTTCTAGGCAGCAATTGACAATTTTGCATATGTGCTGCAGCATTCTGGAAACTTATTTCTTCTTAAATTAAATTTTATCCGTTAATCAGTTCGTGGATTGCTTAAGTGGCAAGGACAAACTTTCATACAAGGTGAATTTGAGCTGATCTTAGATGAGCAAGACAATAAAAATGGCGAATTAACATTTTCTAGTTGCTAGGAAATGGCACTTCTGCCCGTTTGATGGGGAAAAGCATTACAAACAACTGTCAGAGATACAAGACATATTAGGGAGAGGTTAATTTGATTCCATCCATTTTCCCTTAAAAGTTGAAACTATTTGTACAGATAGAATAATTCAAGCAGTATTCTGTTTGTTTCCTTCTCAAATGCAGTACTTTATAGCTTATAATTATTTGATAAACGTAAACTCAAGTTAATATCAATAGAGTTCCATTTGTTTTGCAGATAAAGAGTGGATTCAATTATAGGTTGAGTCATTGTTTAATCTAGATGTTAAATTGATATGAGTGTCAATATACTGACAAACTATATTACTCTTGAATGTGTCAGTGCAATGCATATATTGGTGGAATCTGGCCACTCTATGTTGGCTTTAATGTAAGTTGTCTTTACATTAAAGACCCTAGCTTGCATAAAATAGTATCTGCATGCTTGAGACAAAACTGAGCTTACAGTAGGTTGTGCTTATCGCATACAGGTCAAATGAAACAAAACTTACTAGTGTGATTAGCATCAACCATTAGTATGCATACAACAGATATATAACTAAGACATTTTGTCTATACCAGTGATGGCTAAACTTTTTGTCATTGCATGCCAAAAGTGTGTGCATGCACATATGCATGCCTGCACCCATAATGCAATGCGTACGCGATACCCCCTTCACCCGTGCCGCATGCCTCTGCGCATGCGTGCATGACCACCCTGTTCACCGCGTGCCTCTGCACATATACGCATGACCCTCCCCTTGCGTGCTTCAGCCCTGCACATGCACATGCATCTCCCATGCATGCCCCACCCCCACAAATGTGCGGCAGATACCCGACAATCAGCTGGCTGGTGGGAGGCACACGCGCATGTGCAGTGGATCTGTTCCCGGGCGATAGCTCGCATGCCGGCAGAAATGGCTCTGCATGCCACTTCCGGCACGCGTGCCATAGCTTCGCCATCACGGGTCTATACTATCTCTATCCTACTAAAAAGCACTATATGAAAGCAAAATCATGATGGATTGCAGGGGTCAATATTTATGAGCCCATCTGGTGATATAAAAGATTGCAGCTTGAAATGTTAAAAAAGGTAAAAGAAAAGAATATGAACTGACAAATCAAATGGGTGTACAGGTAGTCCTCAACTTATAGAAGGTCATTTAGTGACTGTTTGAAGTTACAACAGCACTGAAAAAAGTAACTTATGACCATATTTCACACTTATGACCATTGCAGCATCCCCATGATCATTACATGGTTTACATATGAATGCTTGACAACCGACTCACATTTATGACGGTTGTAGTGTCCTGGGGTGACGTGATCCCCTTTTGCAACCTTCTGACAAGCAAGTCAATGGGGAAACCAGATTCACTTAACAACCATGTTACTAATTTAACAACTGCAGTCATTCACTTAACAAATGTGGCAATAAAAGTCTTAAAATGGGGCAAAACTCAATTAACACATTTCTCACTTAGCAACATAAACTTTGGCCTCAATTGTGGTTGTGCAGTGAGGGCTACCTGTACTTATAAGGAGAAAGAAGAAAGACATAATAGATTTGAATTAAAATAATATTGTGGAATGTGATTTGCAGACAGATGAACTTGTAAGTAACTATGATAAAAGGGCTAGTGTGGGTTGCTATAATAAAAGGTTTATAATTGGCGGTTATGAAAATAATTAAGAATACCGTGTCCAAGTTTTGGAGACTGCACTTAAAAAAAGGATATTGATGAGTTTGAGTGGGTCCAAAGATGGGCAACCAAAACAGAGCAAGGTCCAAGGGACAAAACACATCAGGAGAGATTGGAGGAACTGCAAAGGGGGGATATGATTGAAATGTAATACTTTAAAGGTGTGAATAAGGTTCTAAAAGGCAGTATTTTCAATAATAAGCAAATATCAAGAACACAAGGGCATAACCTCAAACTGACCGAAAGGAAGTTCAAAAGTAATATTAATGTAATGTAATGTTTCTAAAAGTATTGCTTCAAAGAAAGAGTAATAGAAGCTTGGAACCAACTTCCAGTGGAGGTAGTGGGTCAATCATTAGTAACTGAGTTTATACATGCTTGGGATAACACACCTGTCTATTATCAAACAAAAATTTAAAATATTGGAATAAATAATAATAAATTAATTAATTAAAATTAATAATTAAAATAAAAACTAAAAAACAAAAACAAACAAAAAAGGACAGACTCAATAGGGTCTTTTTCCGTTGTCAGTTTTTTATGTTTCTAAGAATCCATAGATTTGGTGATACTAGTTGTGTTATGTTTCAATAAATGGTTTTATTCAGAGGGGAGTGGGCAGGAAAATTATGCAATATTCCAAATGAATGAATTTAAAAATAATTCTCTTCAAGTGTGTCAAAGGAAGAGACAGAAATTTAGAAGCATGTTTGGTTTCATTAGTTATTATTTTGATAGTTTAGTGGAAGTATGCGATGAAAACTGTTAAAAATGAGAGAGATTTGTTTTTGGTAGTGACAACAGAACATGAAATGATTATGGTAAGAAGGAAGAAGGAATTGAAAGAAATACAGTGAAAGTAAAATAATGGTAGGAAAGTATAAATCCTGAATGGAAAAAAATATTAGCAACTAGATTAATTTCCCAACAACAAGAATGGAAATGGTCATAATGAAAGATAATGTGGGAGCTACTCTGAAGAATGATAAAGAATGTACAAAATGCCTCACAATGATGTCAGTGGGAAGTATGAAAGAAAGCATTCTTGGTAGAATTATAAAGTAAAAGAGCTGTGATTGAGGGGAAAACTGCTGGCAGAATATGGATTAAAAGCGCAATCAGACATTTGTTTTTGTACTGCAATACTAGTGCTGCTATGTTTGAACCCTTCACCTGACTTTCTGCTAAAGGGCTTGATATCTGCTTCTGTTTTTTTCTGGGTTATTCCTTGACATAGATTCCTGAACATTGATTAGAGCCATCTTAGCTACTTGGCAAAAATGATGAACCAAAAAGGCTAGGCTTCGGCGGCGGCAGGAATCCGCGATTGTGCGCAGTTCCTGCTGCGCTCGCTGCCGGAGTGCCCCCGATCCAGCTGGATTTGGAGGCTATGGTTACCCCGTAGAGGCAACCGAAGATAGGGGAGATCCGGGTAGGGGCTTGGGGGTATCGCAAACCCCCTCCTCAGCTGGCACAACTCCCTTTTCCAAAGGCAGTGGAGCGGCGGTCAGCAATGGCCGCCACAAAGAAGCCTGCAGCTGGACAAGATTGTGCAGGAGGAAGTCGGAGAAAGTGAAAGTTTTTGGCTGAACTGGGACAATAAGGAACTTCTAAATACCCTGGCAATTTAATCCTTCATATGATACATTGTTTCCCAAGAAGATATTAAAAGCGGCAGAAGAAAGCAGAAAGGGAAAGCTATTTCTTCTCACTCTCCTTCCCTACAGAAATAGCAGATGGAAATCTGAAAAACCTGCTTTGGCACAGAAGGTAACTAAGCTTGAAAGCTAAGGGGATATTAAAGACCTTTGAACATTGGAATTCAAAACTAATAATTTTTTTGCTATAAGTGGGAAGGGAGAGGTAAAAACCTATACTAAGATTTTATTGGAGGAGACGGCTTGGAGCTTATAAGACCAGAAATAAATGGCAATAAGACTTCTAAGAAATTATTTTGGAACTGTGTAATTGAATTCCCTCCCCAGGAAGAGAAAATATAAAAAGAAGAAAGTGCTAAATGAAACAGTTTGTCCTGATTTGGATTGCTTTGTGACTTTGGGATTTTTGGAAATTATTCCTTGAAAGACTAAAAACATTTGGGTTGTTTAAAAAAAAAAACTTTTTTTATAATGGCATTATCTGTTGAAGAATTGCAAATGGAATTCCAAAAGTTAAAAGAAGAGGAACAAGAAGGCAAGGGCTCTTCTGGATCTGTTTTTCACTTCTTAGAAATGGCGATTTCTACCTACCAGGAATTACAGCAACAAGAAGGCTGGGATGAAGAAGAAGAAGCCATCTTTAATGGACAAACAATTTTAGTTGAGGAAGAAAAGGGAAAGAGGGGAAAGAAAATGGAGAATTCAAGATTTAAAAAAACAACCAAGAAAGGGAAAAATAAGGTGAAAAATCGATACAATGTCAGAAAGCAACAGAAAAGAAGAATACAACAGAGAGGGGAGACTAAGAGAGTGGAGATTGAGAGATGGGGCGGTAAAAAGGCTAGAATTGACAAGAAAGGAAGGGAAAAAGGGAAGAGAAGTCACAAAGGCTTAAAACAAGATGTTAAAAACAGGGGTTTTTTTAGAGATAAAGAGTAAAATATAATTAAAAAAAGATTCTGCAAAAGTACATATGACTGTATTTGTAGATATTAGTATTTGAAATAGAGTTAGAAAATTGGAATATCATATGAGTTAACAATATATTAAAGGGAATGTATAAAATGTCTAAGATTTAACAATAGAATTTTTTGAACACTGTTTTTACTATATTATAAGCATAATTTCTTTTTTTCTTTATTATTTTAAAATGTAGTATTTAGAATGTACTAAGCAGAATCAATATGGAAAGTATGTTTTATCTTAAGTGTTAAATATAGGGGAAAGATAAAAAGGCGTTATACTTCCACCAGTATTACAGGAGAAATATTGTATTAGAAAGAAAAAATAAATAGATAATTGAAAAAGAACGGACAAAAGATGCAAGCATAGTGATTTAAATTGAGATGAAATAAATAAAATAGAATTAAGAGAGTGAATAGAGGCGAGAAAACATATAGAAAATATAAAATGTTAAATAAGATATGAAATAGTATATAAGGTGAGCATGAATTTGATTTATGTCTGTATAAAAAGATGTAACCCAGGGTCAAGCCGCTTTCCAAAAAGAAGTTTTATGTATTTATGTTTTGTGTTTTGTTTGTCTATGTTTGAAAATTTTAGATGTTTGTTTATTGAGAATTAAGAATGCTGGATGAGAACATATGAAACCGTAAATAAGACAGATGAAAGTATAAATTTAATGAATAAAATTGAATAGAAGTAAAGGGAAAAATAGTGAGAAGTTGGAAAAAGAATAATAAGATATGAAGTTGAATACATAAGATGCATATTAAATTGTGTTATGGAAATGTGATAATTTGGAACTATGCTGCACTTAAATAAGATGTGTTAGTTGCTTTGTTAAAAGATGCTTTATGTTCTCACGTTTTATGTTTTGTTTGTTTGTGTATTGTTTTTGAAAATTAATAAAATTTGTTTAAAAAAAAAAAAGAATGATGAACCAAAATATAAAATTCAGATTTCAACATCTGAATGCATGTACAACTGCCTTCTTCAGATAGTCTCAACAATTAGGTGTTTTATTGCACTTAAAATGTAAAAATGGGTTTTTTACTGGAAACTAAGTGCCCAGTGAAGACACAATATGTTTAGAGGGGAAAATCAAAATGTATCTCTTTGTCGCTGGCCATCATTCATAGGCTAGTCTAAACAAAGCCTTACATGGATAATCTCTTGACCCATATTGTCAAGATTCCTATTTTAAATAGAAAGAAGAATTTGTGCTGGATTCTATTCCAACATATAGCCTAAAATAAGTACAAAAAAAAGAAAATTAATTCCAACCATTTAGTGCCTAGAGTAAATGATTTTTGAAAAGAATAGAGTAGAGTAGAGTAGAGTAGAGTAGAGTAGAGTAGAGTAGAGTAGAGTAGAGTAGAGTAGAGTAGAGTAGAGTAGAGTAGAGTAGATAGAGCAGAATTCTTTATTGGCCAAGTGTGATTGGACATACAAGGAATTTGTCTTGGTGCATATGCTTTCAGTATACATAAAAGAAAAGAGTCAAGAGTCAAGAATCATAAGGTTACAACACTTAATAATAGTCATAGGGTACAATAAGCAATCAAATCATACTAAAAAGCATTCAGTAATAATTGTTAGGATACAAGCTACAAAGTTACAGTCATACAGTCATAAGTATGGAGGAGATGGGTGAAAGGAAGGATGGGAAGATTAATAGTAATAGTAATGCAGACTTAGTAAATAACTTGACAATTTGAGGGAATTATTTGTTTAGCAGAGTGATGGCGTTCGGGGAAAAACTGTTCTTGTGTCTAGTTGTTCCGGTGTGCAGTGCTCTATAGCGTCACTTTGAGGGAAGGAGTTGAAACAGTTTATGTCCGGGATGTGAGGGGTCTGTAAATATTTTCACAGCCCTCTTTTTGACTCGTGCAGTGTACAGGTCCTCAATGGAAAGCAGTTGGTAGCAATTGTTTTTTTCTGCAGTCCTAATTACTCTCTGAAGTCTGTGTCCTGTCTTGTTGGGTTGCAGAACCAAACCAAACAGTTATAGAGGTGCAGATGACAGACTCAATAATTCATCTGTAGAACTGTATCAGCAGCTCCTTGGGCAGTTTGAGCTTCCTGTGTTGGCACAGAAAGAACATTCTTTGTTGTGTTTTATTAATGACATTTTTGATGTTAGGTGTCCATTATTAGGTGTCTTGAGATATGATAGAACCCAGAAATTTGAAGGTCTCTATTGTTGATAACTGTGTTGTATAGTATTGTATGAGGTGGTTGTCACGACTCCAATAAAGAACGGACTGGAGCCGAGACAGCCAGGATGTGATACGACCATATTCTTTCACTTACCTAGTGTTGCTACGTGGACGCTATAATGAATATTCATTAAATAACTAACATCGGCTTCCTGACAAGGAGTGGTGTAATAATAATGATTCATGGCTGGATGTCAAGGGGGTGACATTGTAATAATGATAAGAAATAAATGAGGGTACATGGGTTCGTCGAGCAGGGGAAAGGTGCAGTTACTATGTTTCTTTAATTTAAGGATGACGGATGTTAGGCAGTGAAGCCAGACGGAAGGTGGTTATAGTAATTATATTGTTATCCAAAGTATAACAAGTATAAATACAGCTTTGGGTTTCGTTGCAACCCAGAGCTGACTTTAAACATAATTTGATCGCTGTTACCTGTGGTTGTGGTGTGGAAGACGAATAAAAAACTTCACTAAAGCTACAGGAGTGAGTTGATATCTTATCGTTCACCCCCTCAATTTTGGACGAACAGCTGACAGAGAAAGTCAGCTCTCTCTTCACAAAGTCTACTCCCTCCAGAGACTTCCGTTCCTTTGGAATCCTAGGAGTAACAAACTATGGCTGAAGGTAAAGATGGAGAGGATGCATTGCAGTTGGAGACCGGGAAGGAGGAAGAGGAGAGCCAGCTGGGAGCCGACGACACTAGTGTTTTTGCGGGTAATATTCCACCCGGTGAAGGAATGGGAGGTTCGGACAGAGGAACCGATGACAGTTTGCAACAGGTGGTGCGACCAAAGACACGGCCAGGAAGGAGGAGTGGGTTTGACTTAACAGAGGACATAGGACTTCTTCGGAGTAAACCTCCTACCCAGGTTCCTGCACACTTTGACACCTTTGAGAAGTGGAGAGAAAGGAGAATAGGCGAGGGAGATGAATGGAGCGCATCCCCATCTAGCCTTGGAGCTAGTACCTTTGAACTTCTCCATGTAAAATATGGGGAATTGAGTATCACCAGCCGTGATACCAAACATCATTGGGAAGCAGCACGGAGAAGCAGCACTTCTTTCTTTAGTTCTCTGTCCCGGGATGAAAGAGACCATACCCATAGAAGAACAACACAGGACTTTTCAGCTGGGTTTGATTGATTGCTTGCAGAGGTGGTGGGAGGTTCAGAGCCCAGAAGAAGAGGAGCCACACACATGACGTTAGCGGTGAACGTTCAGAGTCCTTCCCTCGACATGAACCACAAGAAGAGATTTGGGGATTCCCCAGAAGGACTGGCCGCTGAGAACAGTGCATGGTATGGGTTCCACCCCCACTGCCAACTTCTTTTGATGGAAATCCCAATCGTATAGCTTTATTTCTCAGCCAAGTAGTAAATCATTTGGAATTATATGCAACATATTACCCCTCCAATGATAGTAGCAATTACTGGGGTGTTCACCAGAGACGCAGCAGACTGGGTGGCAGAGTTGCATAGTGCCCATGCTAGAGAATTGATTTATGTAGGCTTATTCTTGGATTCACTTCGTAATCAATTCAAGGATAAGTCTAGAGTACACCAGACTGAGGAAGCTATAATGACATTAAAACAGAATGGAAGACCAGCTATTGAATACATCAGGGAGTTCAGACGATTGGCTGGGAAACTGAGAACTTGGCCAGAACATCTATTGATTAGGGAATTCAGGGCCAATTTAGATAGAGGATTAAGACAGGCTTGTCTCTACAGGGGTGTGCCCCAAAAAATAACAGACTGGTATAAAACTGTTGTTGAATTAGGATTAAAGGATTAAAGGAGTTTAGAGAGAAATCCGAAAGTCCAAGAAGGACTGGTCCGGTTAGAACTGATGTGGGAATAGGAAGGGGTGTACAAGGAATTGTGACCAACAATAGCAGGGGTCGTTTAAACCTACGGTGTTTTCGTTGTAACATATTAGGACATAGGACGTTTGAATGCCCTACGATAGATACAGGACGTATGAAGCAAACAGCTTCATTCTTATTATAAGAAATAAATGAGGGTACATGGGCTCATCGAGCAGGGGAAAGGTGCAGTTACTGTGTTCCTTTAATTTAAGGATGACAGATGTTAGGCAGTGAAGCTAGATGGAAGGTGGTTATAGTAATTATATTGTTATCCAAAGTATAACAAGTATAAATACAGCTCTGGGTTTCATTGCAACCCAGAGCTGACTTTAAACATAATTTGATCGCTGTTACCTGTTGTGGTGTGGAAGACAAATAAAAAACTTCACTAAAGCTACAGGAGTGAGTTGATATCTTATTGTTCACCCCCGCAATCTCGGACGAACAGCTGACAGTGGTAGTATGGGACAGTTTCTCCTAAAGTCTTCCACCATTTCTATGGTTTTGAGTGTGTTCAGTTCCAGATTGTTCCAGTCACACCACGAGACAAGTTGTACAACCTCCCATCTGTATGCAGATTCATTGTTGTCTCAAATGAGACCAATCACTATTGTATCATCTGCAAACTTCAGTATTTTAACAGATGGTATTGAATGCTGAACTAAAGTCTAAAAAGAGTACCCTTGCGTAGGTATTTGGAGATTCAAGGTGTTGTAGGATGTAGTGCAGAGGATAGGTATTCTGTGTAAAGAACAATAGTCTTTATAATTCAAAGAGAAGAGTTATGTATGTAATCATGAGTTGCTGAACAGTAACAAACACTGCCTGATGAGAATTGTTCTCTTTTATTCCATAGATAGATATTAATTCATTATACAACCCCAAGGAAGCTTTATGAAATACATTCCTCTGGCTGTCAGGCATGCTGAAGTTTTTCTCAAATAATTAATGGTAGTGGTGAAGAGAAAGTCTGGATGATCTTGCAAAGGATTAATGACTTTGTTATTACCTTCAGGTAGAAACTAATTCTGAACCTTTCTAGAGGGAAAAATGAACAATTGTAATGAAAGCCAAAAAGAGATTTGCTTCTTAATAATCAATTCCTTTTTTAACAAGTGTCACAGAAAAATATGTTAATACTGAAGACAAAAGCCTTTTAAAGAAATGGCACATTTATCTTTTTTATACAAGGAAAGTTCACACCTGAACTATGAATGCCTTACATCAGTGGTCCCCAACCTTTTTTGTACCAGGGACCAGTTTCACGCAGAAACACTTTTTCAAGGACCGGGGGGGGGGGAGAGAGAGAGGAGTCCGAGTTTGGTGGTTTGCTTGGAGACGTTTCATTACCTGACTAGGTAACATCTGATGTTGTTACCTAGTCAGGTAATAAAATGTCTGCCAGCAAACCACCAAGTTCAGGGAGCGCCAATGCCTCCTCATTGCAACCCTGAGTGACAGATATTCTCTTCTATTGGGACATTTAAAATGGAGGGTTTCAGCTGCAGATTCAGGAACTGCGCCTGGCTGAGGAGCGCATTCAAAACTGAGCGCTGGGCGGCGGCGGCCCACGGCTGTCTCCGCGGCTCAGGACAAGTCCCTGCAGGACGGCTGAGAAGCCCTGCCTCTCGGCCCTGCCTCCCTCAGCTTCATCCCTCAGGTGTCTCCCTCCCTCCCTCAGCCTCATCCCTCAGGTGTCTGCCTCGTTCTTCTCTCAGTCGCTCTCTCGCTCCTCCACCAGCCCAGGAAGAAACTGCTTCAAAGAAGCCGGCAGGGTGGCTTTTCCTGTTGGCGCAGCTCCTCCGAAGTGCCCGTTCACCCCCACCCCGCCGCCCACGGTTCAATCCAGTGCTCCGTTCTGCCTGCCTGCCTGCCTGCCTTCATTTCTGGTTGTTTCGGAGCAGCTTTGGCTGAGTAAAAGAGGCGAATAGTTATTATTCTCAGCCGAAGCTGCTCCGAAACAACCAGAAACGAAGGCAGGCAGGCAGGCAGAACGGAGCACTGCATTGAACCTGGATTGATTGGCGGCGGGGTGGGGGTGAACGGGCGCTTCGGGGGAGCTGTGCCAACAGGAAAAGCCACCCTGCCAGCTTCTTTGAAGCAGTTTCTTCCTGGGCTGGTGGAGGAGCGAGAGAGCGACTGAGAGAAGAACGAGGCGGGAAGAAACCGAAGCCACTGAGCCAGAGAGTAGGACAGGCTTTGGTTGCTTCCTCCCTCCCCTTCTTTCATTTGTGTCCTTGATCCCTGATCCCAGCAGCATTCACCGAAGGCGAAGAAAGCCGCCATTTTTATTTTATTTTTTATTTTTATTTTCTTTGCGGCCCGGTGCAAAGTGATCCACAGACCGGTACCGGTCTGCGGCCCGGTGGTTGGGGACCCCTGCCTTACATAACAAACAAAAGTCCATTCTAGGAACCAAATGAAACATTTTCACTGAAGCAGATGTTCAAGGAAATGTATTTTAGTTGTTATCTTTTATTAGTAACACAACTTTAGTACTATTTTTGCAGGAAGCTAGACTTGCTAATAAACCACACCAAATTGCAAGTTGAACAGGTGAACTTCAGATTAATTCTGGATCTTCAAAGATGAAGTAAAATCCTCAGAAAGTGTCTTGAATTCAGGCCATAAGGAAGCTTTATTTCTAATTATGTTGAGATCAGACACATGGAAAAAGGCTACCATTTAGGTTATAATTTTTAATAAAAGTCAAAATGGCAAATATTTTGAAATATTTAAAAACATCCCTCTAAATTAAAACCCACTATCTGGTTGAAATATGGCAGAACTTAACTCCACCCTTCACTTTGCAATGCTACATTACTCCATCGAAAGTCAAAGTTATATAGATTTTTTCCTTATTAAAAGGTTATTAGCTGCTTCATGAACATAGTCATCTGCCTGTTCTTAGAAGTGGCAAATTTCATTGCTTTCTATGCAAAAAAGAGAGAGCTATGACCATATTTTACTTATAAGAGTGAAAGAGAAACTCCAAATTAATTCATGCAGCAATTTTACAATGAAGGAGATATAAACTGAAGCCTCAATTTTCCCTCTAGTCCTCTATAAGGTTAATAACCTATGTTTTCTTATGAGTTGCAAGAAGAGGCAAACTTTCCTCTCTGGGACAAGTATTGTAGCACCAAAATTTTAAAGGGGATATCTACAAGCCATTTCAGAGAAAAAGAATGGCAAAGGGATCATTTTTCTATTGCTATACTGGCACTCTGTTATTGGTGATCATTCCAGAAATCAAGTAGACTGTATAAGCAAAGCAGAGATATGCCAGCTCTTCTTTTGGATACAGAGATTCCTGTTGCCCAGGGCTACCAGCCGAATTTTTAAATACAAACTCAGCTGCTATCCTCACTGTTTCATATGCAAAACAAATATATCCAAATAAAGCTACTCTAGATATTAACGTCATGATATTTTAATGGAAATAAATGAACTGATATTCCAAAATGTACATATCTTTTTATCGTCTGCAGTTGAGTTTAAATAATAATTTCATCTTCCTTATCAATCAACAGACTCCGGGAAAGGGAGCTTATTATTGTTGATGTGCACATTTATAGCTGCTCAGTGTTCTGTATCTCATCTTGAAATAAGGACTGAACAATTTGTTCACAAACAGCCTCATCCAGAGAACTATGTTTTCATACGTATTGGGACTCTGAAGGACATGCTGAGTTTCTTCAAAAGCAACTCATTAACTATACTGAAAGAGCACATTGTCTTACCAGAAACCTTACCTTATACTGAAATCTGCTAAACCACCCTCTCCCCTCCTGATATGTATCAGGGGTTACAAGCATGTTGTAGAAGCCTTCTCTCCTCTCCTACACACAAAAATTATGTATAATCTCACATGTACATGAATTCATGCACATACACTTGTATAACCAGCAGATGGCCAGAAGGTTTTGTGTGCTGGGCTTTTGTTGTGCAGTCATCACTTCCTTCTAACTGATTGTGGCCCAGTAGATAACAGCTTGGCAGCTGTTTTTCTGTCAATAACAGCTTTCTGGAATTCTTGAGAACTCAAGTTCATGATATCACATTTATGGTATTTAGCCATCTTGCCTCTACCCTTATAGCAAAAGATGCCATTCCAATTATTTGGGGAAACAATTGTTTCTATTCAAGAATTGCAGGGTTAGTCTTACATTCAAATACATATTTAACATTTGCAAACAACAAGGAATAGAATTGGTCAATAAGCACATTCAGATTCATAAGTAAGCTCAACACATTGTTCAGACTAATTAATCATGATGCAATCTTCAAATTACAGAGAAATTACTTTGATATAATTAACACAATACTTGTAACCTAACCTAAGACAGAAAAGAGAAAGTCAGCAGCATTTTCAAAATATGTCAGGAAAGGTAGAGCAAGGGACTTCCCAGGGTTTAGACAATTATGCTGAGAAGAGAATTATGCTAAGAGAAATTCAGACTCTGGTTAGTATCAAACAGGAATGAAAATACATGTGTACAGTTTGGATCAGAGCCATCCGATGTTAAACAAATAATGACATTAAAAGCAAGATATTACTGTTTTGTGTAGTGAGAAACTTTGAACAAGAATAATACTCAATATTTAAGCTAAAAGGCTTAAAGTTGTAAAATTTGGCTTTTGGGATAATAATGCTCTGAGAAATTTTACCAGTTTGAGCTAATGTCCCATGATTGCAGTCTGAGAATCTTCCAGTTGTCCTGGATTTTTACTTTAGATATTTGAAAAATCACAAAAAAATTCATTTATCACAATCTCTCCTGTTTTTGAACACTGAGGATGTAGCAAAAATTTTTTAAAAGAATGACTGCATATATCTTAAAAAATGTCCAAAATGGCATTAATAGTCTTCAGAAAACTATTTGGCATGCTGATCTGCAAGTTAAGTTCTCTTTTCATGTCCTGCTTTATGGTGAATCACACACATAAACCTCTGATCAGGCACAGCTTCTTCTTATTTCTATATTGCTATTCCTTCCAGCTGAAATTTGAGCAAAACTAAACAAGAAACAGTTTTGAAAAACAGTAAGGTAATCTATACCTAGTTTCATATTCCTTTTGTGTACACATCACATTTCTTAGATTCTAGCCCTTGGGACAAATGAGGCTTACACAAACACACTTGCTGTAATCTGGTTGATGTTAACTTGCAATATTACCATAACACAACCCTTTGTAGCGATAAAGCACAAGCATAGCAAATGACATAAGGCAACACAAGTTGCTTTGCTGATTATCTGCTGTAAAAAGCTACAGTTGACACATTTAATAATCTGAAAAGAGACCGAAAGCTTTGTAAGAATCTTTATCATAATGAATGTCAAGAGACACAATTCTTTGCAGGTTAATCAACAAATATTAACATAGCTAGTTTGATATGTGTGATAATCTTGGTTACACTTAGGCACAGGCATTTGCATTATAATTTTAAAGCTCTAGAAATATTCCATGTGTGAAGTTTGAACCAACAAATTATCTGCAATCTCAAATAAACAGTTCAAGAAGCAAAGTTGGCAGAGTGATTGCTCCATTACACATGTTCATTGCTCACAATCTGCAAAATCCTAAAGAGATGAAATTTCCAAATAATATATTTAAAATAAGGAGCAACATTTCCTGGACAGAATAGATTCCTTTTCATAGGAATTTTATAAAGGGGCATGTATTTAAATATAAAATAGACTATAAAATAGATGTTTAAATCTGTCTTTTATAGAACTGTTTTTATTTATGTTCACACAATTGTGTAAATGTTAGGATTTTGTCCATCTTGATGACTTTTAAATCTGCGACATATAATATTTGCACAATACTGAATTTAATTTAATATTTAGAAAGCTAAAAGGTTGAAATCAGGAGACCATGAGTTCTAGTCCCTTGTTAGCTATGAAAGCCATGGTGACCTTTGACTAATCACTCTCTCTCAGCCCACCTCAACTCATAGGTGTTGTCCCCAAATTCGGGTCAGAGCCTGGCACCAAAGCTGATTAAGACTATCAGACACGAGGTGCAGGATTGATTTCCTTTTATTGAAGCACTTCAGCAAAAGGAGTCCCAGCCAGCAAAATACCAGGACTCAGAACAAAGCATTCAACAAACTTTTATACAAATTTTTCAAGGCAGGATACACAAATATTGTCTAATAGGCACTTTTAATAAGAGTTATCTAACAGGCACTCTGCTGGCTCAGCTTCAACTCCTTATCTTAACCCTATAGGAATTTGAGGTACTATCTAACAGACATTGTATTGGCTCAGAGTCAACTCCATACCTTATCTTATATTTACAGTAAATACATCTTTCATTTAAACAGTGTGTTGACTGGGTACATGTGTCTTGTGCTAACAATTATAATAAAAAACTTTTTAAAAACTTCCATACCTTATCTCTATACATGATATAGTATACCAGGCATCTACCTTTTGTTATTAGTCTTTGACCAATTAGCATTTAGCCAGGCTTTTCATATGCACACTTCTTTTTTCTTTATCTTTGTTAGGCAAGCTTTGCATATATATATATCTCTTTCTTCTTCCTGTTTGTGCATATGTCAAAACAATGAAGACCTGACTCATCATAGGGTTATTGTTATGGGGAAAATAGGAGGAAGGAAGTGTGTTGGGGATGTTCGCCACCTTGAGTTATTTGTAAAAATAATAAAAGTGGCATACAAATAAATAAATAAAACTTTTTCAGATTCTGTATCAAAAAATTTCAGTCTTCTCCTTGTTGTAATGGCTTCCCCCTGTACATCTAATTGTCTTCTTATTTATCAAAATGTGAATTTTTACAAGGTCAGATTAATTTCTTGAACTGTATATGAACCAAAGCTTTACAGACTTTCATATTATCATTTCCGCACATCTAAATGGAAGAATATTGATTTTATTAATTTATTTGCTAAACTTATTAACAATATTTTAGGCGGAAGGAAGGGAGGGAGGGAAGGAGGAAGGGAGGGAGGGAGGGAGGAAGGAAGGAAGGAAGGAATTTTAAAATGGGAACTTAGATTGTCAAGCTGGGGAATGGATAGACATGGAAAAGAATGAACCATAAGAAGGATGGACAACCTGTAGCATTTCTGATGCTGCTCAAGGATAATTTCAACAGCCAGGATGGCCTATGGTGAAATATATTGGGAAATACAGATCATCAACCTTCAGTGGGGCATACATTACCCACATATGATCGCTTGTTCAGTCAGTTACAAAAATAATCTGTAAAATATTTATTTCCATTTCCTTTTTCTACATATATTTGTAAGGGCAATTCTTCTGATTGAGTTGGAAGGAAGACACATTTTATAAAACTCTTTTGCTAGGGGAGAGGAGGTTCTATTTAGCTACAGATGAATGAATCTAATCTTGTTGAAGGTCATGCTTTTATCCTGGAGTATGCAATTTTTGAAATGTTTCTTTTCTCTATTCTTTCATGGCATGAAGCACCTGAATTCCAACATTGCAACTGAATAATGAATGACAACAAAACTCTACAAAAGTTCATATATATGACTATTTGTTACCTGAATGTTCCTGTTATGACAACTGAAATTTTCATGTTTAGGATGTGAATGTCAAGGATATTAAAAGAAATTCCTGTGATTTTTGCAGCAAATTTTCTGTAAGTATTTTGTATTCTCAAAGCAATCTGTACCTAAAACAAACTGGCAGGTAGTGCAGCTCCTGGAACAAAGATGTAGCATGTATCTTCTTAAGGTTACACATCCATGCGGCTGTATTCTTCACCAACTGAAACTTCTGAATATTCTTCAAAGGCAGCCCTATGTAAAGTATGCTATAATAAACCATTCTGGAAGTGGCCAGGGCACATGTGATTGAAAATACAGCTTCACAGTCCAGAAAAGGGCACAACTCCTTGCAACACTCAAGGTCCTTACTTAGGGCGACATTTGTTATCAGTAGGCAACACCACCAGAATCCCAGTATACACAATGCAATCCACAAAACCAACTCCCACCATCCAAACATTCAGTATTTACACCAGTCCCAAGGACAATTAGAAGACCAACACATCAGCTAAATTTAGCAGTGGGATTTGTTCTGTGGTTGTTATTTTAAATTGGGGAAATAACATCGGCAACCACTCAGTCCTAAATAGAAAATGAATGTACAGTCCAATGATAATCAGCACTATCACTATCCCAAGTAAGGATATTGCCCACCAGTTCATTTAGCTTTTCTCGGAGTGTGATCTTCAGTGGGTCTCCTTAGTGAGACTCCACTTTCCACTCAGTTGAGGCTGGCACAGGCTCTTTAAGTCTTGAGGAATGTGTCCACCCTTCTTCATTTGTATGGACAGCTGTTTCTGTAGTAAGTAGAACTAGGAAAGGTCCTTCCCACAATGGAGTTAGTTTTTCTTCCTTCCAGGATTTTATCAGAACCCATTGTCCTGCCTTAAATTTATGTACAACAAAGTCCAAGGGTAGTGTTTGTGCAAGGACCCCTTTCTGACTTAAAAGAGAAAGAGACTGGGACAATTCAAGAATATATTTTCTCACAATTTTTACTGTTAACTCAATTCTAGGCAAACCCTCCTTCCCATAGTATGGGATCCTCAACAACATCTCATATGCAGATATACCCACATCTTTTCTGGGTTGAGTTCTTATTCTTAACAGGACCACCGGTAAACACTTAGTCCAAGACAAGCCAGTTTCAAACATAAGTTTTGTTAAAGCTGTCTTAAACTTGCCATTCGCGCGCTCAACCACACCCGAGGCTCTGGGATTTCTAGCCGAATGATATTCCCATTGGATTCCCAGAGCCAGGCTCACTTGTTTTACTACCCTTGAGGTAAAATGGATGCCCTGGTCACTGTCTATTGTCTCTGGTATGCCATACTGGGGAATAATTTGTTTTAGGAGAATTTTTGCTGAAGTGGAAGCATTAGTCCTTTTACAGGGGAAAGCTACTATCCACTTAGTTAAATCGTCCACAATTACTAATAAGTATTTTCCCCCCTCCTTTCTGGTGAGCTTCCACGTGTACTATAGCTATTTTTGTTGGCAATTTAAGTAACTCTAAAATTTCTTCTACTATTTAGCCAAATTTTGTCTCTTGCTATTGATGAGTCCCCTTTGCTTCCATATTTTTCTTTTTGTTATCCATACAGTCGGGGTGATTTGTTCCTTATTTTCTCAGGTCGATACATGCAGCAGTGGGATTTAAAATTTTTTACTACCGGTTCTATGGGCACGGCTTGGTGGGCGTGGCAGGGGAAGGATACTGCAAAATCTCCAGTCAGAGATGGGATTGTTTGGTTCTCTGAACGACTCAAAATTTCCGCTACCGGTTCTCCAGAACTGGGCAGAACCTGCTGAATACCACCTCTGGATACAAGGATCTGTATTGACCATTTCCATCCGCTTAATACATCCCAACACAGTGGATTGATGCCAGCTTTGGGAATGTATAAGGGTTTGATTTTTTTATTTCCTGGTTTTGACATTTTAATTTAAGTTCGTGAAACATTTTTACCAGAAGGCTTTGATCTAATACTCCCGATATATTCAATGAATTTTGGCTAAGGTGGCATCCTGGAGGAATTATACTTAAAGATGTCCGAGATGTCCCAGTATCCACTAAAAATTTAATTTTGCAATTTCTTGGTCCCACTTGCAATTTTATCCAGTGTTCTTGGTAGAACCTCAGATGCAATAACCCCTGACATCCCTATTCTTCACCATCTTCTTCTATCATCTCATACACTCTTTGTTCCTTCTCCTTTTCCTTTTTCCATAGAGGGCAATTTCTAGAGAAATGCCCTCCTTTCCCATGCTTGAAATATTGTGTGCTGGTTCCTCCCCTGAAACTCCCTCTCCACTGTTCCCTTTATGTCTTCATAACACAAACTGAGAACAAGGCCCTAATCTTACCAGTCCTTCAGTGATATATTCCATTCCTTGTCTTTGAATGAGCACTTTTCAAGATGCATTTGCTGTTTCAAGGCATATGTGTATATAGTTTGACTGAAGGCTATAATGTGAAACTGTGGACATAAATGTTTCTTTTCTGTTTTATTTGCAAGCTGCTTTTGTTCAGAAAAAATGATTCCCAGCAGGAAAAATAAAGAAGAATAAACATCCTCTCTAAACAACTCAGTGCCGCTGAAGTGTCAGGCCAGTCAGATAGACCAGGCCAGGAAATAAACTCCACAGAAAAGCTAAAATTATTTTTATACTTTAGAAGCTGAAGAAGCTTCTTGGATGAGAAGTGAAATGTCTTCAAGAAAAAATCTGGATGACTGAGAATCTCCAGAGACAATAATGTCATCCAATCTTTAAAATGGACCCAGTAAAAGTTAGTTGACCTTTCATCAATTCGATGAAGTAATCTGGAATAGTTTATTTAGCAAAGAATGCCATGATTACTAAGAACTGAGTTAGTTTATGAGAACATCATGCCAGAGCAATCTTATTTCCCTCTTTTTAACAAAAGTCAATAACTGTGGACCCAGCATTCTTTGCTCTTACTCTAAATTAATGGATTTCCTATCATATGACTAAGTAGCTAAATCTATGTCAAAATATCACTATTCTCAGAAAAACAGACATTTTAATGTCCTTCAAGATTCCCTTTCAGTGAAAGTGGTCTCTTGTAAATACTGAAGACAGTGCTCTAATTGGTATTTAGTAGCATGCTGAATTTGTTATCTTTTACTTGTTTTTCTGTTTTTTCCAAGAAAGTATATTCTTTTCTTCTTTGCTTTTTTAACCTGTTGCAGAAATATTGAAAGCAGAAGCTTCAGTCAGTATGCCCTTAGCAAAGAACTATAAGAGAGATTTGAAAAGAAAATGGAATTAACAAGACAGGTTGTTTTAAATAGTTCTCATTAAATTCATATCTTCGTCAAATGCAAGCTCCTTTAGATAGCAAGCAGTGGAAATAAATATGACAGGCACAAATCTTACAGAAGTTGTGCCTTCACCTTTGCTCATGATTACTTCCTGAGAGACACCAAAAATTAATAAAGTGCAAACTGAGCTTTTAAGACAAAGCCTAGTAAAGGATTGTAGTTCCCATCAATACAAGGGAGATTTTGTGCAACATGCACAATTCACCATCCTTCCGAGTAGCCAGTCTCTTGATTCCCTTTCATAATAATAGTTATGCGTCAAAAGGCTATATTTTCTGCTTCCATCAAATGGATTCAACAGTAATTAATAATCTCATCCTGTCTTCATGGATGATGATAGACGTCAATAACAAGAGAATAATCCAGTGTTAACTGGAGGACTATAGGGTATTAATTAAAGCTCTTTCCAGATACAGTGATTGAAAATATGCCAATGTTATGCACCAGCATTACATTACACTGACATAATTATCCTGGTAGAGAGGGCATTTTCAAGAAAAATTAAAAATCAGAGGAAATATAAAATTTGAAAACACTTATACATTTACATTTATTGCTTGTCCATACCATCGTCTATAAAAAGCAACTGCTTATGGCAAAGATGCCACCTGTGCCTTGTGGCTCATATGCAACTCCTCTTCCAACACCTCCACTCCAGTTATGCTTTCTCAACTTAGACCAAATTAGATGAATTTTGAAGCAATTGTACCAAGGTATGATTATAGAGTTGCAACAATTAGACCCCAGCATAATATAACTATTATACTTATGGATATGCAAATTATAGACCAGCTCAGTCTAATAAAAGCTATTATTTGTTTTAACTCTTTTTTGGAATTTATTCTATTTTGATATCTCAGTAATGAAGGGATTTTATGTGCCACAATATAAAATCTGATATAGTGAGGTGAAAAGTTGAGCCAGTTTAAAGGATTAGACCTTCCCTGTCCCCACCCAAGAACTCTGCAAAATGGTCCATGTGTGGCTGTTGAATCTTTGGCAGCTTGGTGTGCTCATATTGTTAAGGAAGACAGAACAAAGATGGTGAAGGCTTTTATGTTTCTTCTACTATGTACAACTATTTACATCAATTAGGAACATCTATTTGCAACAGTCTCCTTCTTCCAGCTCTCTTTCAAGGCTATTCACTAACAACTGCCTACTGCGCTAATCTCTCTCTTGGGATTAGGGACCAGTTGAAAGAAAGTCCTCTTCTGTTTGTTTTATATTTTATATTATGTATTTATATACTGTATGAGGTACATTGTGGAATTTTGTTTTTTTTTTTCCCTTTGCTTTATTTTTTTTGTTTTTTATGCTGTTCACTGCCCAGAGTCAAGTTGAGCTGTCTTATTCATCTTAAAAACAAACAAACAAATAAATAAGTTACCTTATTCCTTATTTCTCCTCCTTCTTCTCCCTTCAGTTTCTTGGCCCCTGAGGGGGAAGAGATCAGTGGAAGGTTACCCTGGCAGAGAAGAAGCAAAAAGCTGAAGATGAATGACTTACACCTAGAGCCTGTTTACTTATGAAACATCAGCAAACATCTAAACAATTAAATGGCAAATGGGAAGAAAAAGCAAGCAGAAGCGTTTAAATATCTTTAATATGCACAAAGCCTTATGCTGTGGAGGCAGGGGCAATTGATTGATTTGAGTTTTAATCTCACCTTTATTACCTTTATAACTAACTCAAGGAGGCAAACATACCTAATACATCTACCTTCTCCTCTTTTTCCTTAGAACAACAATCCTGTGTGGTGGATTGGGCTGAAAGAGAATGACTGGCCAAAAGTCACCAGTGGGGCTTTTATGCCTAAGGTGGAATTCCTGGTTTGCAAGGTTGCCAGTCTGCTCCTGGATCCTGGTGCTGGTTTTGACTTTGAAAGAGCTTCAAGGGATGGGGACAGATCATTTCAGGGACAGCATATCCCTGATTACATCTGCTCGTCCCATCACATCCTAAGAGAGGTTGTCTGTGGGTCCGTCTCTCATCAACTACACTTGCTCAGTCCAAGGAAGCAGGACTTCTGTGCCACTGTGCGTGCCTTGTGGAACATCCCCACCCACCTCCCAAAAGGACATCAGCTCCATCCCTACTTATTTTCTGAAAGTCTCTGAGACCTGACTATGTTATCAGATCTGGGAGCCTCAGGGAACGGGTGAGATCTTCATATTGTTGCTAATTGAATGTCTTGTGAGTACATACATACATACATCTATGTTTCACGTGTTAATTTGCTGTATGCAACCCACAGTCCTTTTCTCTGAGATGAGTGACAAATTTGATAAAACTGTAAAAATAATAGGCATCCCTCCATCTATATTAATCATACAGCTACTATCTATCTTGTACAGCTTTCTATCCTAGTTTCTTTTTCTTATTGTTATTTTCTTTTTCCTTGGCATGTAAAAAATATAATAGAGAAAACAAATTAATATGATCATGCACATGAATCACACATCTTTCTTTCACTGAGAAGTAAACTGGCAGCAAAGAAAAATCTTATTAGTGTGGAGAATATATTATCTCCTCAATTTTATTTTACCAGAATGTAAATGGAATGGTGTAATCTATAATCAGATTTCAAGGATTTTTAAAACTAAGAGATTAAGTATATTTGTTTTGGATCTTACAAAATTATCTATTTATTTAACTATATCCTGCCATATTTTTAAAAGTAACATTCTTCCATGCTTGAATTTTCAAATTCATTCAGATTTGAGAAACATATTTAATGTGTTTCATTAGCTTTGCAATAAGAACATTTCTGGTAAAATGGAAGGTTCTTATTCCTACTATACTAATTATTGGGGAAACTGTTAAGCAGAGAATACATTTTCCTCAAAACAAATAACTTAATTTCCCAAGCTGCATCCTATTATGTCTATTTGCATTACTGAGAAGACATTGAGTTTCCCAATGGTTTGTAATGTAGAATGACTAATGCACCAGCCACTGTGGTATTTATTTCTCAGTTGAGTTTCAGTATGCCAGCCATTTTTAAACCAAAACCATAATCTTGTCATTACTGGCTTTTTATTATCACACGTTTGATAGCTTCAGAAAGTTATAAAGAAAAAAAATAATTCTAAGAGAGAAAAAGAATCCAATTGCCCTTGTATATGTTACCATCACTACAAATAATATGTACCTGAGAAAAGTTCATGTCACCATGAACTAAATCATCAGCAACACAGGGACCTTTTAAAACAACTTCCAGCAAATTTAATTTAGTGTTTTAGCACACATCCAAACCAACAGGAAACCTTTCCCCAAAGATAATTGTATAAGAACACTAGGAGACTATAACAAATACAGGTTAGATAATCCTAGCATTTATTTATTTCACATGTAGGCCTTAAATTTACTCAATACCTTGTCCCAACTTTTCATACTAATAAAACCTGAAGAGTTTTCCCTTCATTATAAAATCTGTATCTATAATTTAAATGGCATTCTGATCATTTCTGGAATAGGACAATTGCATAGTGAACAGCCACTGAAAAAAATAAGGGGAAGTTGAAGTAAATGAAATCTGCTAGCAATCAGATTGCCTTATCAACAATCATCCAGTAAGAAAAGACTATATTCACTAATTATGGCTGCAACCATACATTTTATTTTAAAATATAGATTATGTTGGTAGTCCAAATTGAGGGGAGGGGGTTTCTAGCAACACATAATGAGATTATGTTAACTATAATAAAATAAAAGATCATAGTCTTGCATAACTTTAGTTTCTTAATCCAGACTACCTTGAAGGACATCCATCTTTCAAGTCTAAATGCATTTCCTTAATCCCTCATTTTATCTTCTGGAGAACTAGGAAGAGTCTCCTCTGAAACACTTACTTAGGTTACAGTTCTGGCCCAGAGCTGTATTTCTATTTGACAATTGTTTTATTTGCAGATCTGTCTCCTGTAAGGTTATTCCACCTTCCCATTACAGGCGCTTACCAGATTAGCCCTTGGAAACAGCAGCATATCCATAGGGAGAAATCAAAAAGAAAGGCAAAATTGTAAAGACGCCATTGTGATGTGAGGCAAACTGCTTTAATACATGCATTAATGTTACATGCATACACAGAAGGGTTGTGGCTTGCATTGCAATGCTGCTTATACCATCTTGCCTTTATGACCTTATCTTGCAGATACCAATGCTCATATAAAAATCCATCAGGAAATCCCAGGTTTTAAATTGAGCTAGGAATTTGAGAAAAGCATCCTGAAAGAACATCTGGACATTAAAAAGTAGATTCTTCCAGAGCATTTCCAAAAAAGTACATGGATGCCTCCATGAAGTCACCCTCCTAGTTCTGAAGGCACTATAGGCTAAATCAATGTACTGCTTCCTTGGGAATTTACCAAAGTAAATGAGGTCACTGGAATGATGAAAGGAAGAATTTAGAGTTTAAAAGTCTGTACACTTTCCCTGGTTGAGTCTTAACCAGAAGGTTGATACTCCAGAATTTTTATTTCCCTTTAAGATGTAAGCAGAACCTGGAGAGGGTAGCCATTGAAAAAAACTGAAAATGAACAGCTGCAAAAAAAAAATGCAGGAATGCTTTTCTGCTACAAAACCAGAACTTTGCAAAAATAAATCTTTGCTGTTACCAGTTCATGCTTCAAGCAAAAAAAAAAAAAAAAAAAGCAGACATTATGTATGGACATCCCATAACATCAACTTTAAAGGACTATAATTAAAACAAAAACAAAAAAACTGAGAAGTGCTTCGAATCATCCAAAACATTTCTAGGTGCAAATTTTGGAACAGGCTCAAATATACAGGTTAAATTTTGAAATTACAGTGGGGTATCAGCAATTTATGAGAAATATTTATAGCCAGAATATGGAATCAATATAATGAACATTTTATGTAACTTATATCAAAGAGAATCTAAAGAAAAGATAAGTATCAAAAAAACCAAAATAGAAAAAATATTCCCAAAATTTCAAAGAGGGATGGAGAATGAAAGATTCGAACTAAAAAAAAATGTATAAAGACTGAACAGAGCATTCTGAAGTCGTGACAAAAGACAAGAAAAAGGTATTACAGTCAAGAATGTCAAAAGGAATGTAATAGCAAAAGGAAGTTTTTTTAAAAAGCAAATCACAAAAATCAAAGGAAATTTATACATCTAAGATAGGAAAAGTCAGATAATCATGAAAGAATTTAATAGCAGCAAACTTATTTATTTATATATTATCAAATTTAAATTGCTACTCCTTTATCCAATGAAACTTTAGGTGGCAAAATTAAAGGAAGAAGGAAGAACTATCGAAATCGTTTGCAAATGAGCTTATAGAATGAACAGAAATATATGTAAGAGGAAATATTCAGTTTCCATTAGAAACTGAAGTACGGCAGACAGTAGACCAGTTGTTAAATAGTACAATGAGCAATTGACAAATCTATTCAACTATTTTAAACTGTAGAAGAAGAGTTAAATACTAGCTAAATGCTAGTAACTCATATCTACCAATATGGAATAAAACTAGTTTTGATATTGAAAAAGATCTGTGCATTTACAAATATACAAAGATAGGAAAATATACAAATTATTGAACCATTCACCAATTCCTGACAAACAAATTTTTTTGTAAGAATACAGTTATACATGTCAAATTAAAGGACAGATTTCAGAAAATGCAGAGCTCCATGAGTTCAGATAAAATAGCTAATGTAAGGCAGATAATGAACAAAACAAGAGAGTATTTACTTTTGCTTTAATAACAAGGCCTTTGATTATATATAATATATCAAAAGAGGAAACATGAAAATGCTAGTACCTGTTATTAAAAAATTACAACAATAACCTATTGTGTGAATTGATTCTGGAAAATACTCTATGCTGGAGAAAAAGAATTTGGGAGAAATAATACCTGGAATCAAAACCAGAGACTATCAAAACGTGTAGATTACACCAATTTGTTTACCAGAAATAAAGATGACTTGGAAGAGTTCATTATGAACATTAACATCTGGTTTAATGTTAAATAGCAGGAACACAAAAGTATTTCAATGGTAATGTGTCATCCAATTTGTTAACAAGAAATGACAAAAATTTGGAAAAGCTCATTAAGAACTTAAAATCTGGTTTAAAGTTAAATACCAAGAACATAAAAGTAATGCCAATTTGCATGTTTTACAAGCTTAGCTGTTGGTGGTGAAAAATAAACCTAAAGATGATTGTGAGCACTTGGACAATATTAGATTTCAAAAGTTGGACATTGAGAAAGAGTGAGTGAAAGAAGATAGATGTCTCTGAAATATGAATCTGGAGACAGTTGTTAAGATCAGCACAAACTGCAAAAACAAATCAATCATAAAATGCTGACTGTCCCCTGAGATAATGATCAACATGCAGAAACTAGAATGCATACTTTTATTTGTAAAATGAGTATCTATTCAGTTGCAAGTTCCCATCCACCCAAGTGCCTAACACATGTAAAAGTTTAATGACCTTATGAGGAGTGGAAATTGAATAGAAGATCTCTAATGGGAATGCAGTTAGTTACCAGTTCTATTAAGTATGTATGTATGTATGTATGTATGTATGTATGTATGTATGTATGTATATATATATATATATATATATATATATATATATATATATATATATATATATATATATATATATTTGTTTTCTGAGGTTCTCGGGTATTTGTATGTGGATCTTTGGTTATTCGGGTTTTCTCCGCGTAAGATTCAAAGTGTCTAGGCAACGTTTCGGCGAGGTCCCACTCGCCATCTTCAGGCTGGTGCTTTCGGCTTAGTGCCAGTGCAAGCAGTGTGTGACCGGAGCTGCCATCTCTCTATATATACAAGTGGTGGGGGATGGTGTGCTGGGCTGGTTGGCTGTGCTGCAGCCTCTTGATTGGTTGATGGAGTTGATGTTGGTATAATGGGCTGTGTAATGGCCTTTTGTTGTAGAGATATCCTGGATCTTGTGCTGTCATCTCCTGGGTCGTTAGCCTCTTGTGTTTTAACGGCTTGGGTAATGGGTTGTGTGATGGGCTTGTGGAGTTCTTTTGTTGTGGTATCCTGGGTCTTGCGTTGTAATCTCCTGGGTCGTTTGTGTTTTGATCTCTTTTCCATTAGCCTCCTGTGTAGTAACAGCTTGGGTAATGGGTTGTGTGATGACCTTGTGAGATTTATTGCTGTGGTATCCTTGGTCTTGTGCTGTGATATCCTGGGTCATTTGCTGTGTTGTGACTTCTTGAGTTCTTGAGGTGTAATTTCTTGAGTTTTCTGATGTGATGTCCTGAGCGGGTGGCTGTGATGTAGCATTTTGGGTTTTTAATATGGCTTTGAGTTTGGGGTCTGGGTCTGTGTTCGTTTGGCTTCGAGTTCGTGGTCGTGCCACATCTTCATGGTGGGGGTCAGTTCGCTTCATGTATGGTTCAGAGGAGTTTGAAGTGGGTAGTGATGCAGCTGCAGTGCGGCTTCTGGTCTGTGGTCGTGTCTCATCTTCTGTGTGGGTGTGAGTCTGATTTTTACGTGGAAGTGTGGTGGTGGCATCTTGTGTGGCCCTCATGGGTGTGGGTCTGGTGTCATTTATCATGGTGGGTACTCGTCTGTTCATGAGGGCGGGTTTCCAAATGGCTGGTAAGCGGGAGGTGTCATCTCTTTTATTCATGCTGTGTGGGCGTTTTTCTATCTCTATGGCTTCTCTGATTATTCTGCTGCTGTGGTGTTCAGTTTTGGCGATAGTTCTGGTATTTTTAAGGTCAATCTCATGTCCTGTGGCTTTGAGGTGTTGGACCAGGGAAGAGGTTGGTTCTTCTTTTTGATTGAGTTCTTATGTTCTTCAACGCGTGCACTTATTCTTCTGTTAGTTTGTCCAATGTATGTGGTGAGGCAGGCAGTGCAGGGGATTTCATATACTCCTTGGTTTTCTAACTCGATTTTGTCTTTAGGGTTTCTTAGGATGGTGGATATTTTTCTGTTTGTGCAGAATGCTGTTTTAATGTTGTGTTTTTGGAGGATCTTGCTGATTTTGTCTGTAGTGCCTTTTATATATGGGAGGAGGGCTTTGCCGTTCTCTTGTTCTCTGTCTTGGATTTTGGTTGGGGTTTCTTTTTGGATTAGGTGGGTGATCTTCTTTCTTTGAAATCCATTGGCTGTTAGTACGTTGGTGAGAGTGTTTAGTTCGGTTTTTAGGTGTTGTTCATCAGCTAAGCATTTTGTTCTGGAGATGAGTGTCTCAGCTACGGAATTGATCTGTGCTGGGTGGTGGTGTGAGAGTGCGTGTAGATAGCGGTTTGTATGTGTTTTCTTTTGGTAGATGGTGTGTCCTAGGGAGCCATTGGGTTTTTTGTATACCAAGACATCTAGGAAGGAAGTTGATTGTTAGCTTCTGTTTCCATGGTGAATTGTATTTTGGGGTGTAGGCTGTTGAGGTGTGTGAGGAAGTTGTTCAGTTTTTTCTTTCCCGTGTGGCCAGATTATGAAGGTGTCATCTACGTATCTGAGCCAGAGTTTGGGTTTGTGATCATATTTTTCTAGAGCTTGTGTTTCAAAGTGTTCCATGTAGAGGTTTGCGATGACAGGTGAGAGGGGTGATCCCATGGGTGCTCCTTCTATTTGTTTGTATTTTTGTCCATTGTAGGTGAAGTATGTATTGGATAGACAGTGGTTGGTCAGATCTAGGATGTGCTTGGGGGGTTGTATTTGTTTTGGATGGCTGTCAAGGCTTCTTTTATTGGCACTTGGGTGAAGAGGGATA
Organism: Notechis scutatus; assembly: GCF_049901735.1. NCBI lineage: Eukaryota > Metazoa > Chordata > Lepidosauria > Squamata > Elapidae > Notechis > Notechis scutatus. The sequence goes on along the minus strand of NC_142011.1, from coordinate 161,189,926 downwards.
TGACATCGAAGCTAACTAGTAGGTCGCTGGGTTGTAAGTTTTGTTTCTTTATGATCTCGATGAACTGGAATGAGTTTCTTACATGTGAGTTGATGGATTCTGCATAGGGCTGTAGTTGTTTGGCGAGAAATTTGGCTAGGTTTTGTGTAGAGGTGAGCCTATGGAGCTGACTATTGGTCTAAGTGGAGTTCCTTCTTTGTGTATCTTGGGGAGACCATAAAGCTTAGGGCATCTGGATGATTTCTCTCTGGGTATGATTCTTTGCTGGATTTCTTCACTGATGGGGGAGGCTTTTATTTTGGATCTGGTGGTTTTTCTAGGTAGGTGGTGGGGTCTGTCTTTAGGGGTTTGTATGTGGGGTCTAGGAGTAGGTTGGTTAACTTGGTTTGGTAGTCAGATGTGTTCATAACCACTGTTGCGTTGCCCTTGTCTGCTGGTAGGATTATTATGCTGGTGTCTTCTTTCAGGTTACGTAGTGCAGTTTGTTCTTCTTTGGATAAGTTGCTTTTGGGTGGTTTGCTAGTGCAGAGGATGTTGGTGATTTCGAGTCTGATTCTATTAGCCTCATCAGGGTTGGTTTTGGTCAGGCTGGTTTCAACTCCGCATATGATGGTTTCTGTGGGGATGTGTTTGGGAGCAACAGCAAAGTTGAATCCTTTTGAAAGGACCTTGGTTTCGGCTTCGGTGAGGATCTTGTCTGAGATGTTGTGCACTGTTTGTTTCATGTGTGGCTGTGAGGGGGGAGTTGGTTTCTGGCATTGTTGTAGTTTTCTGAGTTTGTTGGTGTGTGTGTCTGTCTTGAGGGTGGTCTGTGTTTGGCTCTCCAGACAGCGAGTTGTTTGGATTTGTCCCAAAGTAAGGGGTGAATCTTGTTGCTGAGTCTGAGGTGAAGTGTAAGAAGATCTTTGTTGATTTGGTCTAGGAGAAATCTTTTTGTGTGAAGTTCATTTCTAATTAGGGCCAATTCTGTTCTTTTTAGGATGCGTTTGGTGGCTGCTGTGTTGGTGTGGAATTTCAATTGGAAGCTTGTGGGAATTAAATTTTGATCTCGGCAGTTGCATAGGAATCCGAGGTCACATAAAATGGAAGCTCTTTGGACTTCAAGTTTTTCATAAGTCCTGGTCAGATGGTGGGTTTCCTCCCCGTAGAGGTGCAATATTTGTTTTCTGAGGTTCTCGCGGGTATTTGTATGTGGATCTTTGGTTATTCGGGTTTTCTCCCGCGTAAGATTCAAAGTGTCTAGGCAACGTCACAGCACAAGACCAAGGATACCACAGCAATAAATCTCACAAGGTCATCACACAACCCATTACCCAAGCTGTTACTACACAGGAGGCTAATGGAAAAGAGATCAAAACACAAACGACCCAGGAGATTACAACGCAAGACCCAGGATACCACAACAAAAGAACTCACAAGCCCATCACACAACCCATTACCCAAGCCGTTAAAACACAAGAGGCTAACGACCCAGGAGATGACAGCACAAGATCCAGGATATCTCTACAACAAAAGGCCATTACACAGCCCATTATACCAACATCAACTCCATCAACCAATCAAGAGGCTGCAGCACAGCCAACCAGCCCAGCACACCATCCCCCACCACTTGTATATATAGAGAGATGGCAGCTCCGGTCACACACTGCTTGCACTGGCACTAAGCCAAGCACCAGCCTGAAGATGGCGAGTGGGACCTCGCCAAACGTTGCCTAGACACTTTGAATCTTACGCGGGAGAAAACCCGAATAACCAAAGATCCATATATATATATATATATATATATATAATATATGTATCATATATTATTCCATATATATATGTATATGGATCTTTGGTTATTTGGGTTTTCTCCCGCGTAAAATTGGAAGTATCTAGGCATGTAAATTTTCCCATTTTATCAAATCTGTCGCAATCTGTTGTTTAAGTTTGAGATAATTGTCCTCCTTAAGTGTGCTATATCTTGGTGTTATATGTATCCCTAAGTACTTAACCTTGTTTGTGACCTGGATCCCAAAAACTTCCTCCAATTCTTTCTTTTGTCATGTTCTTTGCTAAAATCTTTGTTTTATCTTTATTTATTTTCAAACCTGCTACTTTCCCATACTCTTCTATCTTTTCTATCACTTTAGGTGCAGACTCCAATGGATCCTCTAATATAAATACCAGGTCATCTGCAAAAGCTTGTAATTTATACTCTTCTTTTTTAATTTTCATTCCTTTTATTTCTTTTTCTTCTCTGATGTTCCTATTCAGCACTTCCAGTGTTAACACAAACAACAGAGGCGACAGTGGACAGCCTTGTCTGGTCCCTTTTCTTATATCTATAAAGTCTGTTAACTCTCCATTTATCATAACCTTTGTAGTTTGTTTATGATATATCGTTTCTATGGCTTGAGTAAATTTTTTACCAATTGTAACAGCATAAAACGCCAATTCACATTATCAAAGGCTTTTTGTGCATCTATAACATCAGAGCCATTTGTTTTTCAAGATATGCCTCATAGCATTCCAGTGTATCTAAAATTATTCTCATATTATCTTTAATCTGTCTCTTCGGCAGAAATCCATTTTGATCAGGATGAATATAATTGTTTAAGTATCTTTTCAGTCTTTCTGCCAGAATTGAAGCAAAAATTTTATAATCTGAATTTAATAATGATATAGATCTGTAATTTTTAACTTGCTGTGAGTCTGTGTCCTCCTTCAGTACAAGTGTGATATATGCTTCTGACCATGTTCCGGGTATTCTCTTCTTTGTCGTAACTTCATTCATAATTTCTAATAAGTGAAGATTCAGTGTTTCCTGGAATGTCTTATAAAATTCCACTGGCAAACCGTCCAGACCTGGTGCTTTCCCAATGTTTTGCTTTTTTAAAGCTTCTGTTAATTCCATCATTGTTATATTACTTTCTAACATTGTTTCAATATCTTTGCCTATCTGGGGCAAATTTGCTTCCTGTAAGTATTATTGAATTCTTTCTTCCTGAACATTCTCTTGATGGTACAGTTTTCCATAGTAATCTTGAATATTTTTTTTCTTCTCCACATTTCCAAAGCATACATGTCCTTGTTCATTTATCAATTGATTTATTCTTCTTGAGTCTCTTTCCTTTCTTAATTTATATGCTAGCCATCTGCCTGGTTTGTTTGCATCTTCAAAATAGTTCTGCTTAGAATTTTTAATTTTTTGTGCTATTTCTTCTTTTTCCATTAGCCCCATTTTATGCTTAGTTAGGTCCATTTTAATTTTAATGTCCTTTTTTTGTGGAAATTTCTGTAGTTCTTTTTCCAACTTCTTGTAGTCATCTTCCAATATTTTAAAGATTTTTTTCTGTTTTATATTTCTTTTCCTTGTATAGTCCATTATCAAACCTCTTGTATAAGCCTTCATCGTGTCCCAGAGGTTCTTTAATGATGTATCCTCTTTTGTATTTTGTTTAAAGAAAAAAGTCAATTCTCTCTCAATTTTCTGTTTAAAGTCTTTTTCCTTTAATATCGTATTATTTAAAGTCCTTCTAGATCTCCTTTTCTGTCCTTTCCATACAAGTGTTATTGGATTGTGATCTGCCCAGGTACTTGCTTCTATTTCAATGTCTTGTATGTTAGAAAGCAATTCTGTTGACATCCATATCATATCAATTCTAGACAATGATGCATATCTATTTGAATAAAGGGTATATTGTTTATTTTCCGCATTTCTTTCTCTCCATGCATCTTTTAAGTTTATCTCATCTACTATTCGAAAGAAGGATTTTGGCAATGACTTTCTAGTTTTCTTTGCTGTTTTTTGTGTTTTATAATTCAATTTGTCATTTATTATTCCATTAAAATCTCCATCAGAAAGATATTAGCATAGTCCAGTTCAATTATTTTCTTATGTAATTTCCTGTAAAAATCGTCCTGATTATCATTTGGGGCATAAATTGCTATTAAAAGTGTCTTTAGATTATTGTCCATTATCTCCACCATCAAAATCCTTCCATCATCATCTGTATATATTTGTTCCACAGGGATTGTATCTCTAATGTATAACACCACTCCTCTCTTTTTACAGTGTGTCAACGCTGTAAATAATTTCCCTAATTTTTGTTGTTTCAATATATAATCATGTTGTTTTTTAATATGTACTTCTTGTAGGCAGGTTATATCAAATTTTAATTTCTCTAACTTATGAAATACTTTTCTTTTTTTAATAGCTGAATTAAGCCCATTTATATTAATTGTAATCAGTTTTTTCTCATCCATTTTAGACTTTATAAGAAGGATTTGTTGCTCTAGTAGATCTTGGTTCTCGTTCTCTGGGTACACCACCTACGGCTCCTTCTTCTTTTTCAATTACTGCTGTACATTCCTCTTGAAATTCAATTTTCTTGTATCTTCCTCCCTTCCTCTAAAATATTCCAGATAGAATAACTCAGCTTTTTCAGCTATATCAATTCTGTGTCTTTGTTCCTGCCAGGTAAACATGAGACCTTCAGATATCAGCCATCTGTAATTTATTCCTCTCTTAAATAACTATTTGGTCAAGAATAAATATTCTCTTCTTATCTCTCTCACTCTTCTCGGTACCTGTTTCAGTACCACTATTTCTTTATATTTGTACTTTAGTGTTTTTTCTCTTGCCTCCTGCAGTATTTGTGATTTAATTATTTTCTTAGTAAATCTGATATGAACTTCTCTTGGAAGTTTATTTCTCATCGCATATCTTGTATAGACATGAAAAACCTTGTCCATTCCATCCATCATCTTCTCTTTAGTTACCTCTAATGCTTCTGCCAGGATTTCTGTCATCATTTGAGCAAGATTTTCACCCTTTTCTTCTTCCATATTTTGAAATCTAAGATAGAATTCTGATCTATCAATTTCCCATCCCAATGATTGCAGAGATCTGCCCTTGTCTCTTTCCACTTCACTCAATTGGGTATCCATATCTCCAATCTTTTTATTTCTTTGTACATCTTGTTCTTCAATTTTCTTAATTCTATCCTCGTATTGCATCATCATCTGTTGAATATTTTCTATTTTTTCATTTGTCTTTTCCATTCTTTGCTCAATATTCTCTGTTCTCTTTTCAATATTATCTGTTTTTACTTCTATCTTTTGAATTCCTTGCATAATCATCTGCAGTGTCACTTCTTTCTCCTTCTCTTGTTGTAACATCACCTGTATTGATCGTTGTCCTCCAGATGGTGAGGAAGAACAAGTCGGGATTGAAGAAGCTGAGGCTGGTATTTTTCTGCTCATCTTAGACTATAATAGAAAAATTGAAAAGAAAAAGGAAGAGCAGCCAATTGCCACTCCAGTAAAAAAAAATTAAATAAAAGCAAAAAAATAAAAAATAAAAAAGGGAAGGGAAAAAAATCTTCAGGCACTTGAATACCTTAATCCAATTGGTTCCAATTATGTAGGAAAAAAGAAAAAAAAAGAAAAAATATAGAATGGAAAAAGGATGAAAAATAAAAAAATTAGGGAAAAATTTAAAAAGGACAGAAATCTGTAAATTCCCCTTGCTAAAAAGATAAAACAAAGGGAGGAAGAAGGTGGGGGGAGTAGTCTTATTCTTGCATCAAAGGACTCAAGACCAAATATAAAAATCCAACTGGGGTTGGGAATAGAAAAAAAAAGGGAAAGAGAAAATGCAATTCTGTCAGTAAGCAAACACTGCCACTATATGTTCAAGGCTCTTTACTAAATCAAAAAACAAAATTTCCAGTTCTCTTTTCAAAGTCACTTCAATCTTCTTTCTTCAATTTCAAATCCAGACTCCAGCTATCAGCAGTTCCACAGAAGAGCACCTGCAAACAATCTACATGCTCTTCCCACTATCTTTTCAATGAAAAGCACAGAGTCCTTGAATGTAACAGCAAATGTATCAACAAGAAAGAAAGAAAGGGAAGACTTCCGGTTGCAAGGCTTCGGCGGCGGCAGGAATCCGCGATCCTGCAGGTCCCTGCTGCGCTTGCTGCTGAGGTACCCCCGATCCAATTGGATTTGGGGGTTGTCGCTACCCCAAAGAGGTAGCAGAAGATAGAGGAGACCCGGACAGGGGTCTGGGGACATCGCAACCCCTTTCCCCAGCCAGCTAGACTCCTTTTTCCTGAGGCGGTGGAGCGGCTGTCAGTAATGGCAGCCACAAAGAGATCTTCAACTGGACAAGATTTGTGCAGGAGGAAGAATTAGAAAGAGAAAGTTTTCTGGCTGAACCGGGACATTAAGATACATTTAAACACCCTGGAAATTTGACTCTTTGATTGATACATTTGTTTCCAAAAGAGGCTGTCAAAGCAGCAAACGAAAGTGCGAAAGGGAAAGTTCATTCCCCTTCCTTACGGAGATAGCAAATGGACATTGAAAAACCTGCTTTTCTACAGAAGGTAAAAATAAGCTCTTTGTTATAAGTGGGAAGGGAGAGGACTAAAAAATCTTTAAGAATTTGTTGGAGGAGACGCCTTGAAGATTACAAGACCAGAAATTAACTGTAATAAGGCTTTAAAATATACTTTGGGATTTTGCCCCAGGAGGAGAAAGTGCAAAGAGAAGAAGAGGAAATATTTTGTGTCTGTTTGGATTGCTTGATAACTTTGGAACATTTGGAAACTACTTTAAGATTAAAAACACTTGGGTTGTTCTTAAAAAAATAAAAGAAGAAGAAGAAGAAAAAGTTTTACAATGGCACTATCTGTGGATGAATTAAAAATGGAATATGAAAAATTAAAGGAAGGAGAACAAGAAGGCAAGGATTCTTTGGGAGCTGTCTTCCACTTTTTAGAAATGGCGATTTCTACTTATCAGCAACTACATGGGGAAGAAGAAGAAGAAGAAGAAGAAGAAGAAGAAGAAGAAGAAGAAGAAGAAGAAGAAGAAGAAGAAGAAGAAGAAGAAGAAGAAGAAGAAGAAGAAGAAGAAGAAGAAGAAGAAGAAGAAGAAGAAGAAGAAGAAGAGGAGGAGGAGGAAGAAGCCATCTTTAATGGGCAAAAAAGTTCAACTAAGAAAGAAAATAGGAAGAGGGGAAGGAAAATTGAGAATTTAAGATCTAATAAAACAACCAAGAAAGAGAAAAATAAGGTGAAAAAAAGGTACAATGTTAGAAAGCAACAGAGAGGGGAAGTTAAAAAGACGGAGGTTAGGAGGGGTGGGGCAAAAAGGCCAGACAGGAGAAGAAAGGGAGGGAAAAAGGGGAAAAAAGCCACAAAGGCTTGAAACAAGATGCAAAAAAGCAGATTTTTTTTAGAGATAAAGGGTAAAGTATAATTAAAGAAAGATTCTGCAAGAGTACATAAGATAGTATTGTAGTATTTGCACTTGAAATAGTGTATTGGAATACTATAAGATTTAATAAAATATTAAAATATTAAAATGTTTAATAATGATATATTTCAATATTCAATAAGATATTAAAGAGAATGTGTAAGATGATTAATGTTTAGTTATACTTTAATTTGTTATTGTCTTAATGTTATTATAAATTTACTATTTCATCTTCTTATTTTAAAATAATATATTAAGCAGAATTAGAATTAGAATGGAAATTATATATTTAACTATATTACAAATTTATTATTTTTCTATTTTAAAATGCAACATGTAGAATGTACTAAGCAGAATCAGAATGGAAATTATGTATTATTTTAAGTGTCAATCTAGGGGAAAGATAGAAAGGTGTCACACTTTAAAAGTGACTACAGGGGAAATTTTTTGTTAAAGAGAAGAGATAAATAGATAATTGGAAAAGAACGGACAAAAGATACAAGTATAATGATTTTAAAATAAGATGAAATAAACAAAATATAATTAAGAGAGTGAAAAGAAGAGAGAAGTTATATAGAAAATATAGAATGGTAAATAAGATAAGAATGGTATATAAGGTGAGCATGAATTTGATTTAGGTCTGTAAAAAAAGATGTAACCCGGGGCTAAGCCACTTTCCAAAAAGAAGTTTTATGTTTTATGTTTTGTGTTTTGGTTAGCTATGTTTGATTGAGAATTAATAAAACCTTGGAGGGAGAAACAATGAGAAATTTGGAAAGGATATGTACAAATGATAATTTGGAATTATGTTGTATAAAAGAATGTCTTATTTGTTTTCTCAAAATCTACAAGTAGCCTTCAGAAAGGAGGTTTTGTGTTTCTATGTCTTATGTTTTGTTGGTCTTCTAAAAAAATTTTGTGTGTTTATGCTTGATTGAGTTAATAAAACCTTGGAGGAATGTTAGAAGAGGATAATTGAGAATAAAAGATAGAAGAGAATAAAACAAGTCAGAGGAAAATATAAGTATAATGAATAAAAACATATAAAATAGATAAATATAGAAAAGAAATATAATTGAAGAAAAGTAAAGGGAGAAATAATGAGAAATTTGAAAGGATATGTATGTGTTTATAAGGAAATGTATCAATGTTGTATAAAATAATGTTTTATTTGCTCTGTTAAAATTTACAAATAACTTTCAGAAAAGAGGTTTTATGTTCTTATGTTTTATGTTTTGTTTGTCTTTAAAAACTAATAAAATTTGTTTAAAAAAAAAAGAAAGAAAGAAAGAAAGAAAGGAAAACAATGTATCCAAGCCTCCAGGTGGCAGCGCTACTTATTTCCCTTTCCTTTCCCTTCCCCTCTAAAATTAAAACCAGGAATAAAAATAAATAAAAAGAATCTAAAATTATTAAAAAGAAAAAATAAGAGAAAAAAAACTTTTCCAAAGAGTTATTTTGAAAGGAAAAAAATTAAAATTAAAAAGGAAAGACCAGTCCAGTTTAAAAGTTGTAAAGTTTTTACAAAATCCAAAGTTCCAATAAAAAGAAAGAAAAAACCTTCAGGTTTAATTTGTGCTTAATCTCGCCGCTTAAGCACTTTTACCTTCACTTTTAAATTTAATTTTTAGACTTTTAGGGTGTTCTCTCCAGAAAAAAGTAAGTAGAAAATTATCTCACCAAACTGACACACTTTCTTTCCAGCTTTCTTCCATTCCAGAGCTGTCCCAGCTTCAGCAGCTTTAATGGCTGCCTCTCCACCACGGGAAAAAAGGGCTTCTCCTGGATCTACCAGGGACTTTGCGATGTCCCTGGGATCGACAGGATGTGCCCTCCTCTGTCACCATCTCTACGGGACGGTTTAGGTCCATTGGGACAGTCCTGCAATGGAGATATCAGCAGCAATCTTAGAGCTTAAAGATCGCATGCTGTACCGCTGTGACACCAGCTCTGCCCTCCTCTAGAAGGGTTAAGAAAGGACTGGCCCAAGATCATGCAGCTAGCTTCATGCCAAAGACAAGACTAGCACTCACAGCATTCTGATTTCTAGCCTAGTGTCTCAACCACTAAACCAAGCTGGCTCTCTAATGGGTATATTAGGCTTTGGAAGTGTTGTAGGAATGCTCAGTTTTGATAATGCTGCAAATGAAACAACTCTTCGAAGCACCATACTCTCCTTCTTCCAAAGAACAATGTGAAGGGGTCACACCACTTTATTTCATGTCTCTGACTGCCTTTTCATACACATCTGGAAGTGATTGAATAAATTTCTGTGCATGTGAGGTGCAAGTTCAGACACCTCCTCTAGCCACCAGATGTGCCAGAGGGATGGATGTAAATCAGGGCTGCTATTCTACCTGTTCTGACCAGTTCTATAGAACCCCTTGTTAATTTTCTAAGCAGTTCGGAGAACTGGTAGTTAGAAGCAATCCCCTTTTGTTTTTTTCCACCCTTATTACATTTTTGGCAGACAGCCTAGACTTCCTGTCTCTGGAGCTTCTGAAGCTTGGCTTTCTTAAGGGGGAAGGGTTGTTTTAAGATTTTTACACTGCTGTTGGGAGGGAATACTTCCCTGGACAATCAGCACTTTGAAGAAATAATTGAATAATGAAGCAAAGCTTTTAGTTACAGGGAAACAAGATGAGTGACATTCAGCAAGGCTTCTTGGCTAGCTAGAAAGATTGACATTCAAACATGAGTTTCCATACTCTTTCTGAGTTTTGGTCTAAAACTGGTTTTTGGTGGAGGTTAATTCTGTGCTTGGTGAAGTTTAATCCTGTGTTTATTAATGGGATAATTTTCCCTATTCAGCTTCAACAAACAACAGCTACTGTTGTGATTTAATTATTTGTATTGTGTTTGAATTTTTTTCTGCTTCATGGTTTCTTTTTCTATCTGGGGAGGGGGTCTTCCTCACTGCTTTAGTATTATCTGGCACTGTCCTTTTGGGGTATACTTCCAAGAGGCAGGATGCAAGCTTGGCACTGATTTTTTTATTGCCTTTCTGGGGGCCATGTGACCTTTCCTTAAATCTGGATGATTTCCTTAGGATATTTTGTGAGGTGAGTGAGACCAGCTTTAAGTGGTGCACATGGATCTAAGGATTGCTTTTCCTGGGTGTGCTTTTTCTGGAGAGCTTAAATGGCCTCTCTGCTAAAGGGTTTTATGAGCAAGAATTGGCTGCTTGATAGTTATCACTGCATTTTATCTATTTTCATTCCTCAAGGTGCTCTGGCACCCTGCCTGATTTGTAATTCTGGCTTGCAGGTATTTTTAATCTAATGATTGGTATTTAGGGCAGCTTTTTGCAAGCAAAGAAGCTTTTTGTATTTTTGTACAGGTAATCCTTGACTTACAGCAGTTCATTTAGTGACCATTCAAAGTTACAATGGCACTGAAAAAAGTGGCTTATGACCATTTTTCACATGACCGTTGCAGCATCCCCACTGTCATGAGAGGCCAGGAGAGAAGTGCCCCTTGACATGCATGATGTCGAGTTGACCATGCCCACCCACTCACATGACCACTAAGCCACACCCATCAACTAAGCCACACCCACAGAATCGTTTGTTAAAAAAACTGAATCCCACCCCTGATATAATTATTTGCTACAAGGTACAGCCTTGTACCTTGACAAGATAAATAGCATCTGGAAGGCAGAGATGTTCACTTTAGTTAACAAACAAGTTGAAAATATATCAGAAAATAACCTTTTATTCTCTACCTTCCCTTCTCTCAATTCTTTTTTTCTTGCACAAACATAGATATGAATATGCACACACAAACCACTAACCCACAGCAGAAGGAGAATTATATGTCTTTAATACAGATTCTCAGTTCTTCAGCCAATATAAATTCAGATAAGACATAGAGATCAAAGTACATGCAAAATGAATTATTAAATGGCTGAAAAGCCATTAAGAAGTTTAATAATTATTACTTTTCTGATATCTTCAGTCTGTCACTCAAAAACATTAGCAAAACAGGAATAGTATTTTTTTTATAATTAGCTGAATGAGAAGAGGACATGAATGTGGTTTAGAGATTTAACGTTGAATCATAGGAACTTCCTAAATGACATTGCTTGAGAATCAGAAAAAGGAAATGTACAGTAGGTACAGATACTATAGGTTTCCAAAAGGAAGTAAGCAAATAAACAAGTATAAGCACATACAGCTGTCTTAGGATTTCCATTTCAATAATTTGGTTTGAACATGTTTCTAACCCGTATTGCTAGTCAACAAAACCCTTATATTTCCCATCAGCTAATCACTAACTGTATCTTTAGAAAAAGTTTCTTTGGGTTTCTATAATTTACTTCAATAAGAAAAAAACAATCATTTTCTGCTTTTACCTTGTAATGCTTTTTAGAGTGTAGAGCCTGCCTCATTCCTGATGTTGCAGTACAGTACTTGTCTTCTCATCTTGCATTCAAAGACAGATTTTTTTTTTACAAGATTCTAAAATTAGGTACCTTTTTCATACCAGAAATATAACATAAATGCATGTTGCTGTAAAATCATGCAGTAATATACATGATATTGTAGCCTCCCTTCCAGTCTAGAGACTAGACAGCATCTGAATTTGAATAAACAACTTTTCTCAGGCATAGGCATGTATGCTCAAGAGAGTCCCTCAAATTCCCCCCCCCCCCTTTCCTAGAAAAAAGTTATGTTTTAATAAAAAGACAAGACAGAACTCTGTGTGGAAGGAGACAAACAAGAATCGGTGTGCTAGAGAAAAGTACGAGAAAAAAATGAGATCATTCTTCTTTAGCTGTAGATTAAGGGATCTTGGACTAGGGTAGAAGACGATATATGACTAGTTAGAATTACACCGTTAAAATGTGTTTTATTCATACAGTACTGCAACAAGTTTTATTTCTCTGCATAATTTAAGAGCATTATATTTTATGCCAGTTTAAACTGAACCTTCAGGGAATCTCTGTTATTTATCTCTTACAAACCAGTTTCTCTTTATTGGTAGCAGTTCAGCACCCCCTTCTGGTCTGCTGTTTTCTTATTTTTATATATTCTATTAAATACTTTTCTTAAACCATTAATTTGCAATTGCTGGATCTCCATTTTAGGATTTTACTGTAATTTCTTGTCTAGCATTACATATCATCATTCTATTATGGATAACTGTGCTTTTCTACAGTTGTATCTTTCTTTTAATAAAGTTTAATTTTATCTTTGCCCTGTGAGATTTCTTTATCTCCTTGGACAGAAAGGTTGATACCTCTAGTCAGATTCCTCAATACTATAACCAGCACTATAGCAAATATTGTATTACTTTAATTTTCAGACAGTAACACATGATATGGAGTACTATTTTCTCATACCACAAAGTACGCCTTGAAAGATAGGAATGTCAATAAGAACTTCCAGGCTGTTCTTCCAGGGGTGAAGGCAAAGTATGAAGCTCAAGGAAATTTACAACTTTTACTGTAATATTATGCATTTTAGAGAAGTCATTTAATTTTGGAGCTGGACTATTTGTTGAAAGAGAGAAGTGACATTGGAAAGTATTATTAAGAAAAAAAAATGAATATAATGAATCCAAAATCAAAGGCACAGCCTGGTCAGTACAGTCATACCTTTGCACTTGCTTGCTTCAAAACCTGTTGAATTTGATGTTCAACATGTTTTGAAGCAGAAATCTTGTCTTGGCACTTATATTTCTCCTGGTAATTGATGTGCAACAAAGAACTTGCTGACCTCAGCTACCTCATGACTTGCTGTTTCTTCCAGCTGAAATAGCAGGTCACGTGGTAAGTGACATAGTTTTCTTGATACTTGTTGCTTTTAGTATTTATTGTGTCTTCAGGAACAAATTACTGACAAGCATCGAGATACCACTGTACTATATTCAGTGGCAGTGTATTCTGCCTACATGGCTTCATTCTCAGTCAGGCAAAAAGGCCATTTTTACATTGTGAATTAATGACCTAGAAGCCTGACTTGTAACCAATCAGGAAGTAAAGCCCTTTGCCTTCTGCTGCTTTTGACTGAAAAATACTCCTCATCTTCTTCCACCTTCTCCTGATATTGTCCTAAATTCTGATTTTGGATAGTTAATTCAGTAACAGTGAAGCAGTTAATTCTGTAACAGTGAAGGCCAAAGGGCAGTAAAACCAAACTATTTGGGAGAGACAGATATTCATCTACATACTACTAAATCTCTAGTGTATGTGACCTTTTACTGGGCAAAACAGGGCATCATAGGGCAAAACATGTAGAACCACGATATTTCAAATGGGCTAACTTACAGAATGCATCCAAAATCTAGGAACCATGACTCCCGTGGAATGAAATTTGGCAAATCAATATAAAGCATTTTATGACATAATACAAAATGTCATAAAACATTTTCTGTGGCCAACATTTCCGTGGACGACTTTCAAGGCAGATATATTCTCAGAATATCTCCCTGAATTTTTCAAGCACTTTAGAAGCTCTGACATGATTGAAGGGATTGAGGAATCTGATCAGTAGCTCTGAAATGGTGATTCAAGGAGGAGCAGGTTGCTTAGTTAAATCTGAAAGTCTGCTAAAACTGATTTATGCATTAATGCAGTTTCTATATTATGCATCATGTATATATATATATATAATTTGTATAATCGCTTGTAAACCTCATTTTCATCAAAACATAGCATTACCTAAATTGCTGCAGAAAATGTAACTGTATTTATTTCCGATTCACATAAATGGTGCACATTGAGACAAATGACTTACTTTTCATCAATTACTTGTACTATTTTCCATTAATTGTCTTAATGTTGTCCAATGTTGTTGTTTAAAAGACAAGTCTAAACTCAGATTTTTTTCCGTTACAACCTAAGTGAACTAAACTATAAAAATTAGGGTTTTACTGTGAGATAGAACTTTCAAAACCGATGATTTTACTCATTTGGGAAAAAATAGTTGCTAGGGCTACATCCCTGTAAAATACAATATATTGTGTTTTACAGCAGTTAAGTAGCACATTTTATGTAGGAAAAGCCATTATGATTTTAGAATTATAATGAGGAACAAAAGTGACTGAGAAGTTTATTTTCTTCTCCTTGGTAAAAGTTACAAGCAGAAAAAGTGGCTGGCAGCTAAACTCAGAAACTGAACTAAGAACGAATGGTCTAACTCTAAAATGTCTATCGAGGGAAAGTTTTTCCTTGACTGAAGATAATTCCTACAAAAATGATTACTTTCAAGCAAGGCTTGTAATCAGGTATATATTGATGTGGTAGGCTGTGATTAATTTCTGTTTATACATATTCTTCTTGAGTACAGGAACCAGAATCATAGATGCCCATTTTTGCTATATAGAAAAATACATATTGCAATAATCTATAGCAACTATAGGTTTTTAGATGGATCAATATTCTAGGAAAATAATTTCAAGATCTTTTTCAGCTATATGTTTTAACTGAAGAAGCAGTTTGATTACAGCTAGAGACAAACAAAATGCTGTTTTTCTACATAACTACATCTGAAATCATGATTTAAGAGCAAACATGAATACCTCATACAAAGTGGTAGGACACAAAATGGGGCCATCCCCAGGACAAAAAGATAATTTCTGAATATTCAGAGGACTTCCAAAATATGCCAAAGCACATTGCTTATACTAAAAAAAAACAAAAAACCCAACTCTTTAATTAATGTAATATATGAATAAAGCCCAAAGCTGGGGTCAAGAAAACAAGGCTGTTCAGAACTTTAAAAGGTACAAACAGATCCACAAATCAGTTTCAGAGATTGAATGTTGTGACAGGCAGCAGTCTGCAAGGGAGAATTAAAACATAATGGTATAAATACAAAGTTAGTGAAAATTACAAAAGCAATAAAGAGGAAAAAATTGGATGTCAAAAGTGGAAACAACCATCTACCAACAGCTGGAATACAATAGGTAACGCTCTCAAGCTCAGAGAAGAGTAATTGTTTAAAGTTAGAAATGATCTGGAAGGAAAGATAAATAAGTAAAGTGAAAGCTATAACTGTAGGAGTAAAAACAGATTTGCTAAAGTGAGAAATTGTTCACAACATGTTTCCACTGAACAGAAGAAACGGCTAGCAATATAACAGTTCCATGAAATAATTAAACATAATTCATTTTTTTAAAGTCATGTTCTCCAAACTGTTCAACATAATACATACTAGGCAAACGTAGAAATGAGGCTGAACAATAATGTTCACTTTATGTTCTGCCACTAGGAAATAATGATAATATAATGGAGATTGATTTAGAGATACTTGGAAAACACATTTTTCTATCCTTTCCTCTTTGCCTTGATATCCTTATTCACCTAAGTAAAGGATAATCCATTCACAGATTATTGCCTTGGGTGATTCAGGGAACTAAATACAGTATTTCTATAACAGTGCCTTTTACATGTGTGTGTATGAATAGTATGAAGGTGTGTAAAGGTTTTACATGTGATGTGTACATGAGTGCAGAAGTCAGGGTTTATGTGTTAGGACAGTTATTAGGCCAGCTGTTGCCCATAGTTGCATAATTTGAGTGGGTGGCCTTATAAACCAGTGAATACATAAATAATAAAACCTCTGGTGTGCTTGCTCAGAGTGGTCTGTAAGGGAATAAGGAAGGACAAAGGATGAAAACAGCATTATGCTCTGTGATAAAGCTCCAGCCTTCTTCCACATGGGCCATGATGTTGCACTCTCATACCAAAGAATTGGAACAGATATTGTCATAGTATAATGCTACTTCTGTCATTTTGAAAAAGCTCTCAATTCGGAATGCAACTCAGTGGTTGTTCACAGTCAGATCAAGTCCAAGACCAAAAACAAAAAAATAACCACATCACAATCTGAAGAAGCAAGCACTGCCATTGTTTAACTCCTGTTCTCCTTTTTAAAGAAATATGTTTGGGACATCCCAGTTATGCTTTGGGCAAGAAATATTTTACTTAAAATTCAAAGACTCACCCATGCTATGTAGTAACACATCTAACAGTACAAAGAGTCAGGCTGATTACAAAGTAACAGAGACATCAAAGAGTTGACAGTCCTTATCAGTAACCTCAATTTAAAAAGTAGATCTCAGTGACCATGGATAAAAAATAATAATAAAAGTATTAGATAGTCTTTATTACAATGCATGACCTAGCATTCATGGTTTACTGTGGAAAAGGAGAGAAAGAAGTGAAGCAGGGAATAGCTGTACTGTACAAATTTCTTTCCTTTGATGGCAGTTCTGTGCATTCAGAAATCCACTCATTGGCAACAACTGGTCACAAACATTTTTTTTTCTTGGCAACAATCTATTGCAAACATAAAAAACAGCCATTAAATTTTCAATGCTGAAGAATATCATTCATTCAGTCTGACAAATCATGCCATACTACAAATTACATAAATTGAACAGCTCCAATTACTTGCTCAGTAATGTTGCAGTTATTATTGCCTATTCATTCAAAGCATATCACAGTTTTTAGACTAAGTATTTTATGATTATTCCAGTTCTAACCAAGAGATGAAGAATCATGGAAGTATATGGTATGTAAAAAGTTCCAAACTTTTTTTTTTTTTTGCAAAATCGGCCCAGTTTAGTCCAGTAATTTTAAAAATTCCTGATATTTAGTGAAAGCCTTTGGTACAGCTCCAAGATTTCCATATTATGATATTATACGTTGACTTTTTTCTTCCCAAGCTTTTCAACTTCAGCTTCCAAATTCTGCTATTTTGTTGCCTTTGTTTTTTTGTCAATTCATTCATGTTCTGCCATTGCTACATATATGAACCTGAACTTTTTTTTTCTTTTTAATCATATAACAAGTTTATATTTCAGGTTCTGTGAGGCCTGTGTTTTAAAATCCAACAAGAATTTGACCTCTTTATTATCCAGGAATTTTTCAGTTATGTGGCCCTAGTAATTTTGGTAGTAAAAGCCAAACTTTTACATAAATTATAATCCATGTGTTTTGCAATTCTATCATGGCATCGCTTATACTCGGTATGGGCAATAATACAATAATGATGATGTTTATAATGTTGTTGATGGTGATAATAATGATGATGATGATGATTTTATAGCTGAGAGATTAAGGTAGAATTCCATACTTATTTGCCTATAATAAAATTTGATATAACATCCAATTATATACAGTGGGACTTTGTGCATGTATACTATTTTATTTATTTTGCCTGTGAATTTATAGACCAGTCAACAAACTCTAAGCAGCGTACAAGAACAATATAAGAGTCAGATGCAATTTATACAATAAAAGCTGAACCATTTAAGATTGCAATTAATATGTATCATTGATCACAGCAAAGTCATAACACTCCTGAGGTTGGTTACTCCCTAACTCTCAGTCCCAAAGGTTTTCTCTGACTCCCATGTTAAATAAAATATTTATCACTGGGTTAAATTTATAGTCACTTAATATAAATTCTACTCCTTAAAGTAAGTCTGCATGAGGTTGAATTCTTTCTTAGCTACTTGCCACTCTGTTCATTGATTGCATTTTAATTTGTTCTCTTGAGTAGATTTTCCATTTATTCCGAACATTTACAGTTTATCCAAAACTTATTTAAGGTAGCTGTTCTTTGGATAAAGTCATTGAATTGCCACATATGTCCATTCTAAAATCTGTTGTTCCCCTTATTCCTTACAGAGATTTAGATTAGGAGAAAACACTAGTATCATCTAAGGATTTAGAATGGGGAAGAAAGCTTCCAGATTAAAGTCCATATTAAAGGAAAAATGTGAAAATAATAATCTTCAGTGTATAGTTGTGTTCTTCATATCCTGTAATTCACATTCATTTATCCTCTTATTCTCCTTTCATACAGGCTTTAAAAAAACCCAAACCATCAAGATCAATCAAGAACAGAGAAAAATTCTTTCTCTTTTGTGAAATAAGAAATCTTTATCCTGCCATTTATTTTCTGCTATTGCAATGAAGAGACTACTTATATTCATTTGAACAGCAGTGGCTGTAAAATTCTTTCTTCGCTATTCTACAAAACTCTTGAGAGAGACAGACTGCAAAAATAGCAACCATCCAATAAAGACTCCAAGACTTATTTTATAAAAAAATAAAGAATCATTTTCATTCTCCTGCAGATGTTCAATGTTAAAATGATAACAGATTATAATGCTTAAGCGTGGCACAATTCTCAATAGGGCTGTATTTGAAATAAATGTCATAGTACTCCGTTCACTGCAATGATGGAAAATGTACGGCTGTATGAAATTCCTTCCCATTACCGGAATGAAAATGAACTTGTCTACTGATATCAGAAAGGAAAAGGACCATCATTGATCCTGATACTCTGATCAAGTTCTAGGACAGGTCTCCATTTAGTACAGAGTCCCACCATTCTTGGGAAACTGTCAATGAGAACATTTTTTAAAAAATTTTGATTTTAGGTTTCAATTCACAGACAATTTTTTAATATAGCTTGCTTCAGGAAGAATGTCTTTCTGTTTTGCCACATAATGTATTACCATTATAGCTGGTAGGCAGATAATTTCACCAAGCAAACTCATGGGGAAAAAATATATCAAAGTACTCTATGGAAGCAGCCCGCTTTTTCCAGATACCAGGGACATCCATAGTGGGGATAATTGTTTTTGTATGCCTTTCACAGGCATTGCACATGAAAACTCACATTAAAAAATGTAGGCAGAGCTTGATCACATGGCACGACTTCCAACGTAATTTTTGGACACAACACACACACACACACACCATAATATCCTGCTGGATCCTGTATCATATCCCCACTGTTATTTGTAATGAGAAACACAGATTGATACCATAATCCAATACTCTTGATGAAGCTGTTGTCTCCACTGTGTTTTCAGGGAGATTTTATTGTACAAAAACTGTCAGCTGGTGCTCCATTCAAAATCCAAGAAATACTTAAGACTCTTTTAATCAGATAAAATATATCTTTTACTGGAAATCAAGTGGTAGTAGCAACAAAAGAATTCTGAATCTGAGAAAATGGGCGCATAAATCACATATACAAAGTAATGGCAATGTTCCCACCCCCAATAGTTCAATTGGCTCATCCAATTAAAAGTTGTGTATATCATCATGTGGGCATCTCCAGGTGGTGATGAGGCTTCTGTCCGTTGACCTTGACATAGTTTGATAAAGGGTTGCAGCTGCGCATAGCATAGGATAGAAACCTAAGCAAGAATGTACCCGCTCCAGCTTATACAGTTCTGGTTTGTAACACCTCCAACTCACTTCCCATAATCATTCCCCCCTCCTCCCCCTGTTACTTATGACAGCCGAAAGAAGCAAAGCAAAGGGAGAAAAATCTTGAAGGCTGACATTCGGCCCTCATAGAAAAGAGACGTTAGTCCAAAAAAAGATAAAAATAGAAGGTAATAGAAAATATACATGTAACAGCAACATACTAATTTTTCAGGGTTTATCAGGATATTTAATACGAAATGCCTTGATAAGTGTAGGAGCTCTAACATCCTTCTCATTCACCCACTCAGCCTGGGAAGGAGGAAAATGTTTCCAAGCAACCAAATACTGGAGTCGACCCCTTCGTTTTCGAGAATCCAAAATTTCTTTAACTTCAAAATGTTGTTCACCTTCAATTAGCAATGGTACAGGGGGATCAACCTGAGTTGGTCTCAAGTCGGAGGTATGTTCAGGTTTTAACAAACTAACATGGAAAACAGGGTGGATCCATCAAAGAGTTTTTGGTAATTTCAGTTGGACAGCCACAGGGTTCACAATTCGTTCAATTGAGAAAGGTCGAACATACTTAGGTCCAAGCTTTTTTTACTTTTGTGTAGTCTGCAAATATCTGGTGGATAAAAAGACCCTGTCACCCACTTGATATGGTTTTTGTGGAGTTCTCTTTTTATCTGCAATTTTTTTATGAGCTTGATGAGCATCATCTAATGCTTTACGGGTAACCAGCCAGGTAAGCTGGAGCTGTGTTATCCATTCATCTAATGACTGAATGTTAGGTTTCTCCCATGGAAGCTCGGGTATGGGTACAAAGTCTTGTCCCGAAGCTACTTTAAACGGAGTAAACCCAGTACTATTATGTACTGAATTATTATATGCCACCTCAGCGAATGGCAATAGGTCAGCCCAATTATCTTGTTGATAATTTATATAACATAGAAGATATTGTTCCAATACTGAGTTAGTCTTCTCACAAGCCCCATTGATTTGTGGGTGGTGGGTGGAGCTTAAGCCCTGGGAGGAGCCCAATAATTTCAGGAACTCTTTCCAAAAGTTTGAGGTAAACTGGACACCCCTGTCTGAGATTATGCGTTCAGGAAGTCCATGTAACCTGTAGATATGTAAAATAAACAGTTTAGCCAACGTTTTCGCAGATGGGATTTTCAGACAAGGTATGAAATATACCTGTTTGGAAAACAAATTGGTTACTACCCAAATAACTGTATTCCCCCACTTTCAGGTAATTCCACTATAAAATCCATAGAGATTTCCTTCCATGGAGCTGTTGGTCTAGCCACATTTTGCAGTAAGCCTGCTGGTTTACCAGGAGGCCGTTTGGCTGAGGCACAAATAGGACAACTAACTACATAAGTCTCAATGTCCTTTTTCAAGGT
Organism: Notechis scutatus; assembly: GCF_049901735.1. Lineage (NCBI taxonomy): Eukaryota > Metazoa > Chordata > Lepidosauria > Squamata > Elapidae > Notechis > Notechis scutatus. The sequence continues at coordinate 161,169,088 of NC_142011.1, read as the reverse complement.
AGGCCACCAAAATTGCCTTTTAACTAAGTGTAAGGTTTTCATGAATCCAAAATGACCAGCGGCTTTAGAGTTATGAGCTTGCTGTAATATTTGGTTTCTCAGCTTTGCTGGCACATATAATTTGGCCCCCACCCATGCCAATCCATCTCTAACTGTACAGTTATTTGAGTGAGCAAGGAACCAATCATCAAGTTTTAGAGTATCTCTTAACTGTGCAGTCAAATCATTTGATAAATCAACCTCCTTCTTTTTCTGGGCACTGGTAACCACTGGAGCTGTCAACTGTTTGGTTGGGACAATCGGCCATACCACTTCTTGGCGCTATTATATTGAGGTAATCTAGATAAAGCATCCGCCATGACGTTCTTCCCCCCTGGAATGTACTTCAATGAAAAATTAAAGCGCTTAAAGTACTGCGTCCAGCGAACTTGCTTGGGAGACGGCTTCTGAGGCGTTTTCAAAGCTTCCAAATTTTTATGATCCACACCTCAAATGGGTGTTTTGCCCCTTCTAAGAATTGCCTCTAGGTTAACAGAGCCCAACGAACTGCAAAAGCTTCTTTTTCCCAGATGGCCCATCTTCTTTCGGTTTCGGGAAGTATATGCACACGGTTGCAGAGTCCCCATCTCGTTTGCTTGTAGTAACACCGCCCTGACTGCTACATCACTCGCATCGGCTTGGATTACAAAAGGAGCGTCCATGTCTGGGTGCTTGAGTACTGGTTCAGCAGCAAACAGTCGTTTCAGCTTCTCAAAAGTGGCTTGACATTCCATGGATCACTCAGGGGTTTACTAGGCTTCGGTTTCACCTCCCCTTTGGTTTTTAGGAGATTTGTGATAGGCATTGCAATCTTCGCAAAAGCAGGGATAAATTGACGGTAAAAATAGCAAATCCCAAGAAACTTTGAAGTTGTTTCCTGGTGCGGGGAGGGGCCCATTCCAAAATGGCACAAACCTTCCCCGGATCCATTTCTATGCCATCATGTGAGATGCAATAACCTAAATAGTCAATTTTTTCCTGGTGGAATTCACACTTGAACAACTTTGCATACAGCTCAGCAGCTCAAAATTTTTCCAGAACTGACCGCACTAGTTTCATATGTTCATCACGAGTCTCCGTGTAGATAAGAATATCATCAAGATAAACCAACACCCCTTTGTATAGATGTTCCTGTAACACCTGATTGATCATTTGCATGAATACTGCAGGGGCCCCCTGTAGGCCAAATGGAAGAACGTTGAATTGGAAACAACCCATTGGGCAGTTAAAAGCAGTTTTCCATTCATCCCCTTCCTTAATTCGGACCCAGTAGTATGCTTCTCTCAAGTCGAGTTTTGTAAAAAAAATTCCCTTTGGCCAAGTGGGCCAACATATCTTTCATCAAGGGGAGGGGGTACACGTTCTCCATTGAAATAGCGTTCAGGTTTCTATAGTCAATACATAAACTAAGGGAGCCATCTTTCTTTTCACAGAACAAGATTGGGGCTGCTACCCGGGGTCTAGCGGGTTGGATGAAACCACGTTCCAAATTCTTATCAATAAATGACCGCAGCTCTTCTAGCTCCTGCAGTGTCATCAAATACAGTTTCAGTTTTGGGAGTTTCACCCCGGGTAGAATTTCAATACTGCAATTTGTTGAACGATGGGGGGGGAGCTCATCCAAGGCCTTTTCACTGAATACCTCCTTTAAGTCCTGATATTCCTCCGGAATTTTCTCCTCCCCCTTCAGGTTTTCCGTGCCAGTGGAGGCCACTTCAGTGGGATTCTTGAGTTTCGGTTGAGATTGCCCCTCCCCTTCTGGGCGCTGGTCAGTATGTATGCACAATGACCCTCTCCTCCAATCAATGTGGGGGTTCCATTTCCGGAGCCAGGGCAACCCCAGTATTAGGGGCCGCTCCATCCCAGGAGCCACAATAAAACACAAAGTCTCTCTATGCTTCCCCTGCTTCCTCTAGAAGCAGAGAATCTTGTCCACCAGTCGCTCCCAGGTCTTCTTGGTCACTGGCTGGATTTGACATTGTGTTCAGATCCCCTCAGAAGAAAATTTATTATTTCTCTGGGTGGGCTGGTAATGTGGAGATTCAGAATAATGTCAGCTGGTGCTCCATTCAAAATCCAAGAAAGAAATACTTAGACTCTTTTAATCAGAGAAAAGATACCTTTTACTGGAAATCAAGTGGTAGCAACAAAATAATTCTGAATCTGAGAAAATGGGCGCGTAAATCACATATCCAAATAATGGCAACATTCCCACCCCCAATAGTTCAATTGGATGAGGCTTCTGTCCGTTGACCTTGACATAGTTTGATAAAGGGTTGCAGCTGCGCATAGCATAGGATAGAAACCTAAGCAAGAATGTACCCCCCCCCCCAGCTTATACAGTTCTGGTTTGTAACACCTCCAACTCACTTCCCATAATCATTCCCCCCTCCTCCCCCTGTTACTTATGACAGCCGAAAGAAGCAAAGCAAAGGGAGAAAAATCTTGAAGGCTGACATTAACCATATCCTAATTCTTACTTATTTTGCAACTTCCATTTAACTCTTATCATTAAATGATATCATAGCTATGTGTCTATGCCTGTGTGCGTTATGTATGTAACCCCTAACTAATCCTACGTACAGTTGTTTTCCCCTTTGTTTTATAAATATAATTGCTTAACCTAATTGATCCTTTACATTTAGCCACCTTGAAGTTAGTTGTCCCCTAATGCTGACTGGCATTCAAATATTATCAGCTTAACAGTACTGCAACTCTGAACTAGCCGAGTTCACTCTGAGTTGGCTTTGCATAGTCCTTAGTTGTGTTGGCAGGTGACTGGGCAAAAGAAAAGTGTATGGCTAGGTATAGATGCAGACTGGAAGAGGCTCTAGTTCCATTTAGTAGACGTGGAACAAGCTATACTTCAGTGGTGGTATTCAAATTTTTTTACTACAGGTTCTGTGGGTGGGACGGGGCTTGGTGGGCATGGCTTGGTGGGCGTGCCAAGGGAAGGATACTGTAAAATCCCCATTTCCAGTCCACTTCAGGGGAAAGATATACTGCAAAATCTCCATTTCCACCCCACCCCAGGGGAAGGATACTGTTAAAAACCCCACTTCCTCCCACCCCACTAACCTGCTTTCCAGCTCCATTCTCCTGTGCAGAGCAACAAAAGAAGACCCCGCCGATCAGCTAGGACTTCGATCAGCTGGAACTCAGGAGGCACTGAATAGATGGGAGAAGGGCCAACCAAAGGTGGTATTTACCGGTTCTCTGAACTACTCAAAATTTCTGCTACTGGTTCTTCAAAACCTGTCAGAACTGGCTGAGTACCACCTCTGCTCTGCTTCCCTTTTCAACTCTTCCACTCTGAGTTTGTTGGAATTCATTCCTGCTCTTCCATCCTTGCCAGTTGCACTTTATCCCAGCCTGTGCTCCCTTCTCTTGCCTGCAACTTATTCCTCAGTTGCTCTCCCACACTCTTTCTAACAAACATCCACACTAAAGTGTTTTCCTTTTCTAAGCCGAGTGCCAGATATGGACCAGTGCTCCTCAAAGTTCCATGGTGACTGCCAGATTGTCCATCTTTGGGGTTTATTCTCTATAAATCTACACTTCTAGCTTTCTTTATAGCAAGAAAGATTTGGTCTGCAGGATCAACAACAAAGAAAATTGGTAGGCAGGTCTCACATGTTGGCTAAATGTAGCTTGCAGTTGAAAAGAAATTCTCCCTGGCATTAAGCTCAGGAAAGAGGAGCTCAGGAAATAGCAAATGTGCTTTATGGCAGGGGTCCCCAACCACCGGTCCGTGGACTGGTACCGGTCCGTGGAACAAATCCTACCGGGCCGCTGGTTTGCTGGGCGCCGCCATCTTGTTTTGATGAAAAAGTGCTTCCGGTGAGCTTTTCCGGGTAGAAAGCTCACCGGAAGCACTTTTTCATCAAAACAAGATGGCGGCGCCCAGCTGATGCCGGTACTGGGCCGCGGCGCCCAGCTGATGCCGGTACCGGACCGCGGCATAAAAAAGGTTGGGGACCACTGCTTTATGGAACTCTCTGGGTGGTTTATGCTATCAGCATTTTGCCCTCAACAATCTGGGTCCTTATTTTAGCAACCTTGGAAGAATGGGTGGTTGAGTCAACCTTGAGCCTGATCAGGACCAAACTCCAGGTTCTGAGCAGAGTTTTCCTGCAGTACTGCCCACAGCCTGGAGTGGCCACCACTGCGTCATGGGGTTCCTGGATAAAAGCAGGACAATTACATTGCTAAAAAAAAAAAAAAGACAATATGTGAGCAATGAACTTTGCAATATCAAAAAATATTTTCAAATAGATTTAGACAAGCAATCATTTTTAATACAAAATGGGACTTTCCTCAGCTCTGTATATGCATCCGCTCACAAAAATATCACTAATTCTTCCTTTTAAGTTTGAACAGGAAGATTCAAATTAGCAAATTATTTCACCCGGCAGCTTCCACTCAGGTTGTTTTACCTATTTTTACAAGTGATGGAATCAGAGGATGGGAAACACTAAGAAAGTTACCAAGTGCTGGGAATGCTTGCAGAAATTAAGGTATCTATTGGGGGCCTCTTTCCTGAGCTTAATGCCAGGGAGAGTTTCTTTTCAACTGCAAGCTACATTTAGCCAACATGTGAGACCTGCCTACCAATTTTCTTTGTTGTTGATCCTGCAGACCAAATCTTTCTTGCTATAAAGAAAGCTAGAAGTGTAGATTTATAGAGAATAAACCCCAAAGATATCAAATAGGAAATATTTGGTAGCCAAAATGTTCTGCTGATGAGTAGCAATAACTGATAATACTAGCCTGTTAAAAGAGATTTGTTTTTAAAAATATTTTTATTTGTTTTTAATATGAATTATTTTGTATTTTTATTGCCCTGCGCCACCAGGAATTCTAGTGGAATAAAAACAAGAAAAATAAGGATGTAAGAAGACTATGCTTTGAAAGATATTCTAATATAAATTAAATGTACAGAAATGATTAATGAAAAAAAGCATACATTTTAAATAATCATATTATAGAAAAATGATATACAAATTCAGTGTCTGGATTGGTTAATAGCTTTTCCTCTGGGCATGAAGACAAGACAAAGGATAGTTAGAGAGTGTGGATGCTTGCTTCTTTACTGCACAGTAATAGACATCTCTTATGCAAATATATTTCTCTTAAATCTGTCACTGTCTTGTTAAAATGCAAGAACCAGCCATGAAAATTGGGTGGTTGGAAAGGTCATCCTGGGGTCCTTTTTAATTTTATTTTATGAGTGACTCTGCCAAAGCCAAACTCTGATCTAAACAGGAATGCAGTTTAGGGAGTGAAGAAACAAATCAGGAAGCATCATATTTTTTAAAAAAATAATGTTATTGAAAAGAAATACAGAGCAAACTATATAAGGAAACAAAATAAAAATAATAAAAAATATCACATTAATTATCAATTCATGTTATCAAAACTGTAGAGGTATATAGAAAGAATCTTAAAGGAAGAAGAGCTCTACTAAGCCCAGAAAAACAGGAAGCAGTAAGAAAGAAATTCAGGATTGTCCACCTTCATTCCTTTTGGTATAATAAGGTACAGATGCTGTTATTCCACCCTACAATAAAGTAGAGTTCCAGGAATCTTTATGGCATCTATTTCCTAGAGCTAGTCAATCCTGAATGGCTGACACAACTTTAAAAATAAAAGAACTGAAGATGGTGTTTGATTTCGTTGTATGAGGTGCGATGACAATAAACTAAAACCAAAAGTCAAATAGAATTGTCCCTAAAAGTCAACATACTGTTAGATTAAGCTCTAAGAATATATTTCTTCTCTGCTATCATGAGTAATTACTAAGGACCAGGTTTTTTGTGGATAAGTCTCACAGTAAAGAAGATGCTTTAGGGTGTAAAGCTTTCTATGGTATTCCCAAAGGTGCTTTTTCAAGAGGCAATTGGACTTCCTTGTTTTTCTTTGAAGACTCATCCCCTTTGAAGACTCACCCCCAACAGCCTGCGCCCTTCAACAGTGAAGAGACACAGGGCAGAAAACATCCTGCAGGCAATAATGCTCTACACACATTTGCACTATTCAGGTTACCCTGAGACTGCAGATAAACCTCCAAGTGGCCTCAATGACTCTCCAAAAGAATACAAATGGCCTGCAAGGAATATAAATCCTTCCATTCCCCACCATCCAGTCAGAGCTGAAGAAGCTTCTTAGATAAGAAATGAAACATCTTCAAAGAAAAACAAGAAAGTCTACTTGTCTCTTGAAAACACCTTTGGGACAATCATGACCTGGATGTCTGAGAATCTCCACAGACATTTAGCTATGCACTCTGGGATGAACATCCTTCAAATGGTACAGGAGTGTGAACAGATTTCCAGAAAAATTGCAGACTACAAGAACCATTTGCGCTTCAGTTTGAGATGCAGACAACAGTCTCATCCCCAGCAGCTTGTGCCTATCTTCAACAGTGAAGGGATACACACAGAAAACATCCTGCAGCCAAGAAGGCTGCACACATATGCACTACTCAGGTGACACTGAGGACACAGATAAACTTCCAAGTGGCCTCAACAACTCTCTACAAGAATGCAAATGACCAGTTATCTGCAAGGAATATTAATCCTTCCATTCTTCACCATCCAGTCAGAGCTGAAGAAACTTCTTGGATAAGTGAAACATCTTCAAAGAAAAATGAGAAAGTCCAGTTGAAAAAGCACCTTTGGCTTGCTAGTTCCTTCTTCCTTGAACAGAGAAAAGTCACTTGGCCAAAGTCACCAGTTGGCTTTGAAGCTAAGGCAGATGTGGAGCTCAACCTTCCGGTCTCTAGACTGAGGCCTTCAACATTATATTACACCCTATGAGCTTTTATGGACAAAGAAGGGAAGTATTAAAAACTGGATGTCAAATATAATAGGTATACAACTGCAAAACCCAAGACCTTTGCCTCTTGCTTTCCGTTTCCTAGAAAGACTGGCTGGCTGATGAATTATCTTTTTGACCATGATCTACTGACAATACAAAATTGATATAAATTGCCTAAATATATCACACATATACATTTAGTAGCAATGTATTAAAGTGTACATAACAATTTAGCTGGGTTTCCAAGATATTATGAAATCAACATCAACAGGAAACTGTCATTTATTTTTTTTGATTAGTACAAAAGGTAACCTTTTCAAAAAAATGGTGATTTATACTTTTCTCAGTCCAAGAAAGAGCAGGGGTGGGTGGGCAGAGCCAAATGCTCACCGGAACTTCCGATTCTCCTGAACCAGTCCAAACCAGTAGAATTCGACCCCTGGCCTTACTCAACAAATGATTTACAGAAATCCACTTAAAGTAATTTATCTTGTTTTCCATAGAGTTGTTCAGTGTATTGAGAGTTCAGTGTCAATTTCTTGAAGGCTTATAAGAAGAAAAAGAGCTCAGGATTCTGTCTGTAATTTGTCAAGTGGTTTTGACGTTGGATTATCAGAGTGACAAATTCTTCCAAATGTTCCTCTTTACTGGAGGTTAGGGAGCATATTGTGGAATGTGATTGTGGTTGAATTATAGATCTATTGAATGTCTACCTAAAACAAATACAGTAACAGCAAAGGCTGTTGAGAATAATGGAAATTATGTCCACGTAGATCAGAAGAGACAATGACTTCTTGCTGCTTTCAACATATATAAAAATCAAAGTTCCAAAAAAAAATTCCAAGTCTTTTTCCATTAAATCCAAAATAAAAGTCTCTGGTTTCATCATTAGCTTCACTTTAAGAATTTTGCTAGCCTTGAATTTTGGATCTTCCAAGGTAAGGGATTGCCTCCCCTTCAACTGCTCCAGCTGTTTATTCTCCCAATCTCTGCCTTTTGGTCATCCTGAACCCTTCCTAGTAGGGAAGCAAGCAGTGCCAGAACTGCATAGCTCTAGGGTTGCTTGTCACATTGAAGCTCTGGAATTGCAAGAAATCACTGAGCCACAGGGCAATACAAAAGCTGCAGCCATCCCTGGCAGCCTCAGCTATCCCAGCTCAGCAGCATAGCACCAATGGGCTTCTTGATGCGCCACAGCTCTGGGGATACAAGAAGCATCTGAGGTGTGATTAATTTTAGGAATAGCTTTCACAAGAGGTTGGAAAGAAGCTCAGCATGTGACAGCTGGTAGTTTCCTACCTTGAATCTGCAAGTAGAGTTCTTTGTTAAATGTAATGTAATTACAAGTAAGAACGAGCACAATTAAAATAGCAATCTTTTCTTGGATTCAGTGGATTCCTTTTTGTGGAGGAATTCATGGGAAGCCTGGATGTCATTCTACTGTGGAATATTTTCAAAAAAAAACCCAATGTAATAGTGTAAAAAATAGCAGTATTTGGGTCAAATTAATATTGTCAATTTTGAGATTCAGTTTTTATCACAATAAGTCATTAGCATTTTTAATTTGTTAGGGTAAATCTATTTTATTTATTTTATTTATTTATTTATTTGATTTGCCAATTGTTTACAAGATAATAAGTATAAGTGTATACATAGTTGTGAATACATGAAATGGGTACATATAAGAAAAATAAAAGAAGAATAAGAGAAACAATAGGACAGGGACGGTAGGCACGTTGGTGCGCTTATGCACGCCCCCTACAGACCTCTTAGGAAAGGGGTGAGGTCAATAGTAGACAGTCTAAGGTTAAAGTTTTGGGGTTTGGGAAAGAAACTACAGAGTCGGGTAGAGTATTCCAGACATTGACCACTCTATTGCTGAAGTCGTATTTCCTGCAATCAAGTTTGGTGCGGTTAACTTTGAGTTTGTATCTATTGTGTGCTCTTGTGTTGTTATGGTTGAAGCTGAAGTATTCATTGACAGGTAGGACATTGCAATGTATGATTTTATATACCATGCTTAAATCAGACCGAAGACGGCGTAATTCAAGGTTTTCTAGTTCTAGAATTTCAAGTCTGGTGGCATAAGGTATTCTACAACGAGTAGAGGAGTGGAGAACTCTTCTTGTGAAATATTTCTGGACTTTCTCAATTGTGCTAATATCAGATACGTAATGTGGGTTCCAGACTGATGAACTGTATTCGAGTATTGGTCTAGCAAATGTTTTGTATGCTCTGGTTAGTAGTGTGATATTACCAGAGAAAAAGCTACATAGGATTATTAATTATTAATATATTATTAATATATTACTATATTTCCAGAATAGATGAAAAGGAGGACAAGACTGGAAACTACCTTTCTCTGTTTTAATAAGTAGAAGATTGTTCTAGAGATGAAAATAAGTTTTCCAGGTACAATATAATAAGTGAAAAGTGAAAGCCTTTTTGCAGAACTGTAAAATAATGGAAACGAATTAGTTATATCTTTATATTATTTTATATTTGTGAGGAATACAATTTCCTGGCTCTGCATATATAACAGGGAAGTGTTTTATACCAGATTATAATTACTTCAAGAGAAAAATCTGGGAGCATTATCAGATTCAGTATTAATCCCCTGTGGTCCTCTTACATAAAGTATCTAGGAATATGCTCTGTACAGAAATTTTGCCCAAACAGCCATTTCTTGAGCACCTTAAGAATAAAATTTCTAAATGCATCCTTTACCTTTCCAAGTTTAGCCTAATTTTAAATATTCTTAAAAGCAGGGGATAGTCATGAGGAGTTCCAGGAAGGGAAAATCCCGGATTGAAATGTCTATAAAAGCCAGGAAATTGCTTGTAATTTGTTAGAGCCGTAAGGAATTGCATTTCCTACTGTTTCTTTCCTCTCTATTTCTCACCCTTTGTGTGAAGCCTTGTCTTATCAGATTGTGAACTAGGATCAGAGATTCACTCTATTTTTAAGTTGTTGTAAGCTGCTTGGGAGATGATAATTGCCTGAAAAGAAGGAGAAGAATTAATATAATACTGTAGCAGTGATGATGGCAGCTTCTTGAAAGGAAGCAGAGAAGTGAAGCAGGAGGGAACAAGATTCTAGTCATTTGGGGCCCAGATAGCTACATGTAACAGATAGCTTGTAGATTCCCATCAATAATCAGTTGGGTTTGCTTCAGTGATCCGGAAAAGCAATGGGAAGAGATATTGGAATGGCATAAATAATGGTGTAGTATTGCAACCAAACCCCACCACTTTCCTACACGTATCACAATGTTGCATGCACACCTGAAGGGGGCAGAATGTTACAATATCAGTTTTATCATTCTGACAAAAGCAGTGAACTGTTAGTTCATTTCCTTAATTGCATGTTTATTGCCATACTTTAAGTGGGATTTGAAGGCAAATGTCCGTGAAACAGAAAGAAAGAAATTCTACCAACAGCCTCATGCACAAAAACAAGTAGTGGAAAAGGAAAGGAAAAAGAAAGGAAGTCAGTGCGCCTCTGGAGAGTAAGAGGATGGCAAGATACACAACTTTATTGGTTTCAGATACAAGGAATTTAACAAAGTAGCGTGTGGGATCTATACTTTACCTAGCGTGAAATTCCTCACCTCAGAAAATATCCAACAATCTTTTGCAAGTCAACAAGCTCTTCCCAAGCTAGACTTCTTTTGTGGTACAACAGAACCTCCCAGGATAATTGGGATATTTTTCCTATCTGTGAACAGACATTGCGTTGAACATTTTTCTTTTGCCTTTTTTATTCTAACTGAAAAACTTACATCTAAATAGGAAAGGAATTTTTATTCACAAATTCTGCTTTTTTTGTAATATTGTTTCAACTTGCTTGTTAATTTCTAACCTGGTGTATTCTCATTCTCTCTCTCTCTCTCTCTCTCTCCCTTCTCTTTCTCCCTCCCTCTCTCCCTCTCCCTCTCTTCCCCTCCCACCCTTCTTTCCCCCCTTTCTCCATACACACACTTTTACCTCTTGACCAATGGGGGCAAAAGAAACCTTTATGTGAATTATTTTGTTACTACTTGCAATTTTACATGCTTTCAAACTGCTCGGTTGGCAGAAGCTGGACAAGTAACGGGAGCTCACTCCGTTACGCGGTGCCAGGGATTCGAACTGCCAAACTGCCAACCTTTCTGATCGACAAGCTCAGCGTCTTAGCTACTGAGTCACCAAGTCCCTACTTTCTTAATAAACATAAATTGATATCATTTATCATCATGTTATGTAATCATATAAATCCCTTCTCCATATCTATCTCCATAAGGTACTGTTCGTTATATTGCATTTTCATGGCAGATGATAAGATTGTTTTGATGACATTTAGACTAGTGCAAGACTCCAATGGGAACAGTGCTGTACAAATACTAACCACAATATTCTAAAATATAGAAGTGCAAGACTTTGAAAATGAGCACGAACCCTCATAAAATGTATAACTAACTTTGCTCACTATGTAAGCTATCTACTGTGTTATAGTGTTCTCTGAACTGTGCAGAATCATAACAACCAGTTCTATAGAACCGGTCCGAACTGGTAGAATCCCACCCCTGCATTCAGGATTGAACCTTCTGAAAAAGCAAAGAAAATGCATAGGGAATAATGAGAAGCCAACAGTTCTTCAGAGGAAAAGGCATCTGTAGAATGCTCCACACAACAGCCAGCCAGAGGGGCTGGTTTCTCTAAATGGATGGGTAGAAGCAAGAGACCAACCAATCATGTATATATGCAGTAGCTGAGTACCGGCCTGGCTTTTTTCTAACCCACTGCAATCTGGACTGGAATTTCGGAAATTGACTTAAGAAAATAATGCATGTCAGGAATAGCATGAGAGACAATCATCGTAAGCTGAAGTGCAGGATTGCTCTAAAATTCCAGTTTAAATTGAAAATTCTACAAGTTCCACCTGATATTGTAACTTGGGATGAGAATAATTTTTAAATTCTTGTAATGAAAAGCAACAAATAACCACCCAGAGTCACAGGGACTTGAGCGGTGTGCATGCTTAATAAACAAATAAATGTATGTCTTTCATAACTTCCTGATGAAGTAGATAAAATACAAAAGATACATCAGAATTAAGAAGAATTTAAAAGAACACAAAGCTAAAATAAGAGGCAAATGATAAATTGATTGTAGCTTTAGCTGCTCTCAAAACAAAGCAGGAGATAGAAAGCTGGTGGTATGCCAAGAAGCTTTGAACTGCATCCAAGGTCAAGCAAATAAGCAAAAATAAATAAATACCAGTTCAATCACTTAATTTTGTTTATCTAAAGCCTGAGCAGTCCCTAGCAAAGGAAAATGCTTTGAGAACATGTTTCAGATAATTGTTCTGAATCCATTCATGAACCTGATCCTGTCTACAAGTTTCATTGTTACCCATTTGTTTCAGACCTTTGATGGGTACAACATCCTCCATGTACCCATGGCTAGAAAAAGAAAGGCTTATGTTATTTATTGATCTACTTATCATACCTTATGGTCAGAAAATAGAGGATTAAAACTTTACTTTTCTATCTAGTAGTATTTTGCTTATTTTGAGATATTAGGAAACATGGTGGTGTAGTGGTTAGAATGCAGTATTGCGGGCTAACTCTGCCAGGAGTTCGAACCTTACTGGCTTAAGGTTGACTCAGCTTTTCATCCTCTGAAGTAAGTAAAATGAGGACCCACATTGTTGGAGGCAATATGCTGACTCTGTAAACCACTTTGAGGGACTGTAAAGCACTATGAAACAGTATATAAGTATATCAGCAGCAATAGCAATAGTACTTAGACTTATAGCCTTTACAGCCCTCTCTAAGCAGTTTTACCAAGTCAGCATATTGCCCCCAACAATCTGGGTCCTCCTTTTACTAACCTTGGAAAGATGGAAGGCTGAGTCAGCCTTGATCCTGTGGGAATTGAACTGTTGGCAGTTGGCAGAATTAGCCTGCCGTACTGCCTTTTAACCACTGTGCCACCACAGCTCCAAAGTGCTAGAGCTATTGCTATATTGTGGGTGGGGGTTATTGTTTTTATTGTTTTTAGCCTTTTTATATTTTTATTGTTTGTAAGCCGCCCAGAGTCACTGAAAGTGAGTAAGCGCCCATAAAAAATAATAATAAAATAAAATAAAATAGTGTGTGCAAATTGTAACATCAAAACAGTTCATTAACTGTCTCAAACCATGGATGAATAATAGGTTGTTGCAGAAGTTCCCTTAGAAATTATATATTGGTTTGGAGGGTTGATGGCTATAGTGATTACAGATAATCCTACACTTACAACCATTTGTTTCGTGCTCATTCAAAGTTACAGCACTGATAAAGGTGATTTATAACCGTTTTTCACATTTATGACTATTGCAATATTCCCTTGTGATCAAAATTTGAGCACTTGGCAACTGGCATGCCTTTATGCAGTTATTATGTCCATGGATCATTTGATCACCATTTGTAACCATCTAAGCCAGCTTTTGACATGCAAAGGCAATGAGGGAAGCCAGATGCATTTAACAAGTGCACGATTCACTTAAAATTATGGCCAAAATGTCATAAAGTGGACAAAATTCATAAGTCAAGAGCTACCTGTGCATAGATTTGTTTTTCTTTTTTCTTTTTTCCATTATCCTCTTTTTAATTTTCCTATTGTTTATATTTCTGTTTAGGAGGCAGGGATGCTTACATATTGATATTTTCCTTCTAGACATTTTTATTTAAATTTGATTCTTTTTTTAACCTTTTTTTTGTTTTTTCATTGTTTGTGTCTATGGCATTTTCATTACTGTAGTTACATTTTAATTTTAATTTTTGATACCTATTTCTATACAGTCTTTATACGTTCTATATTGATAAATTGATTTTTAGTGTTAATAATTGTGTAATTGTTAAGATAGTCTTCTTCATTGTGTTTTGAATTTTTGTCAGATCTGATGTGGGATCTTGTCCAACTGCTTCTCTGACAGATAATACATTTTAATACATTTTCAAAGAAGTAGATTTGTGATATGGAATGTTAAATGGCAAAAACACAGAGAGAACACCCAGGCAAAGAAATCTACACACAACAGCCACCATACACAGTAAATATCACACAGAGAACAGCCCAGAACACAGTTTCCTGTGGATAGACAAAAATTCGGAAGCCAAAAACTCTGGTCCCAGTGACTGACTCAGATTGGATCCTGCAACATTAGCCTGGGACATGTATATTCACCTTCATTCGGGAAGGATTTTTTTTAGTATAAATTGAAATAGATAAAGTCAGAAATGTTTTGGTTGTTGTTATTATGGTTGGTTGCACAGTCAGCCAAATGTTCAGACTGGATTTGGCATGTTTATCTATCATTGAATCATTCCCAAGAATGATTGGGAATGATAGGCATATGTGAATTGTTCATGCTGTTAGAGGTTAACTATTCAAAGTCAAACTGCCTTTTGTAATTGACTGATGATGAATTAACCAATCTGATGGTAAGAGATACTCCATTTCTTTGAGGAATCCACCCCAAGTGCTTATTACTGTTGGTACTATTTTTTGCCACAGATGTTCTATTTCTATTTGGATTTTGGGAGGATTTTAACTTCTTGATTTTCATTTATTTTGATGGTCCTGTCAGTTCTTGCTTGAAGGCAAATGGTATTTCTTCCAAAGCCTCATTGTTACTACTTTGTTATACTGTTGTTTGTAGTCAGTGTGCGTGATCTTCTTGCAGCAGCTAACTAGGTGATCCACTGATTCTTCAGCTTCTTTACTGAAGCAGCACTTGCTGTCTGTTGCTGTTTTCTCAATTTTGGCTTTGTATGTATTTGCTTTTAAGGCTTGATCTTGTACAAACAGAATTAGTCTCTCTGTTTCTTTCTTCAACTTTCCTGCTCTTATTCATTGCCAGATCTTGTTAATATCTGATTTTCCTGCTATTTTTTTTAATGTACTGGCCATGTACAGAGGTGGTATTCAGCAGGTTCTGACCAGTTCTGGAGAACTGGTAGCAGAAATTTTGAGTAGTTCGGGGAACCGGCAAATACCACCTCTGACTGGCCCCGCCCCCATCTATTCTCTGCCTCCTGAGTCCCAGCTGATCGGCTGGGTCTTCTTTTGTTGCCCTGCACAGGAGAACAGAGCTGGAAAGCAGGTTAGTGGGGTGGGGAGGGAATAGTATTTTGCAGTATCCTTCCCCTGCCATGCCCACACCATGCCACACCCACCAAGCCACGCCCACAGAACCAGTAGTAAAAAAAATTTGAATCCCACCACTGGCCATGTAGTACTTCGTCTTCCCAAATCTCTTTTCTGTTCTTCAAGTACTCTTTCTCTTGGGCCGCTTTGGCCTCTCCAGGACTCAGTAAGCCTTCCTGGTATATTATCTTCAGTGCATCTTCTTCACTGTCATTCAAAATACACTTCCAATGCCCTTTTTTCTTCTTCAACCATCTGGTGTGCAGATAGTCCTTCACTTAGGACCACAACTGAGTCCAAAATTTCTGTTGCTAAATGAGACATTTGTTAAATGAGTTTTGCCCCATTTTACAACCTTTCTTGCCATCGTTGTTAAGGAAATCACTGTAGTTGATAAGTTAATAACCCGGTTGTTAAGTGAACCTGGCTTCCCCATTGACTTTGCTTGTCAGAAAGTTGCAAAAGCTGTTCACATGATCTTAAGACACAGTAATGAAATTCTCTATCTGCACTTAACAGATAACAGATAATCAGAGTTGGAAGGGACCTTGTAGGTCATCTAGTGCAATCCCTCGCCCAAGGGGGAGACCATTTCTGACAAATGGCAGTCCAATCTCTTCTTGAAAGTCTCAAGTGATGACGCTCCCACAACATCCGAGGGCAACTTCTGTTCCATTGGTTTATTGTTCTCACTAATATATAATGGTCATAAATATGAGCCAGTTGCAAGCATCTGAATTTAAATCACATGATCATGAGGATGCTGCAAAGGTAATAACTGCGAAAAACTGTCATAAGTCATCTTTTAGTGCCATTGTAACTTTGAATGATCACTAAATGAACTGTTGTAAGTCAAAAACTACCTGTATTTGCAACATTCCATCCCCAGCTATTTTTGTTAGTAAGTAGAGTCTGTTAACACTGCTGAAGGGATGAAGAACATGGTTAACTGCCGTTGCTTTTCAGGCCTTCCTATCCAGGGCTTTTAGTTCAGCTTGAGTCCAGTTCTCTATTTCAGCTGTGTATTCTAATGACTGGAATTACCCAATTTAGAATTTAATATTAACCTAATTAATTAATTCACTGTCAGTATTTAAAACCCAATATAGTTTTTACTGATTGTCCCCTTAAAAATATTTAATTTATTTTTAATTTTTCTTTTAAATTTTCTTCCTTTTTTCTTTACATGATTATGACAACTTAATTTGGGGAAAGTGACAAGTAGTGGTGAAATTAATCATAATGTTTAGAGGTATTTAAGTTATTGCTTAAGGTGAAATTTAATTCTATACATTTAATTAATTCATCTATCAAAAGTTGAATTTTAAATTTTATTATAATTATAAATCCTTTATTTACTAATTTGGAACTTTCTTCATGCATACACTGACAAATTTAATTTAGTGGTCAAACTGAAACAGTTAAATATTTCAAATTACTGTTTAATTTAGTCAAGATTTTTAACAGTGGTTCAATTTTAATTTTTGATCATGCATCAATAGTAATGACATTTATTTTTTTGGGGGGGAGAGATCCCCACCAATGGGAAATGTTATAATTTATTTATTGGAAAACTCAATCTGTTAAACAACAAAAAAGATAGATTTTAAAAAGAGAAAGAAGTGACTAATTCGAGACAGATGGAGAACCATTTAAAGCATATACTTGTGATAAGATTATACTTATGCCTCCTGTCACAAAGAGAATGTTTGTATCATAACAGAGAAAGTGAACTGAAAATATAAATCATTCTGTAACTGAAATTCGGCATGCTTTTAGATCCACTAAGTTGGATAAATTATAGGTATTGAAAGTGGAATATTTCTTTTTTTAAAAATTTCCCAGAGAAGGGAACTTGGGAAATTATTCTTGTCTAAAATATATGCAATAAAGATAATTTCCAAATATTCCTTCCTTCCACCCTCCCTCCCTCCTTCCTTCCTTCCTTTCTTCCTATTTATTTAAATAATTATCTAAATATTGCTGTTACCCTTTTGTGCAGCAATTATTGATACCTGAAACACTGCTGAACAAAGGCACTTACAGCTGGTCCTCAAACAGCCCTTCTTTCACGCTGGTGCACTTTCCCACACTTCTTTCACAAAGGAAGTCCCAGAGTGGTGCACAAATGGAGAAGTGTGCAAGAAAGGCCCAAGGGCCACCAGCATAAAAGGCAGCATGAAAGAAGGCCCTGGATGGTACGATAGTGAAGTGTGATATGGTGGGTCAGTGGCAGTGGACAGTTGTGGTAGCTGGTGGCAGCAGATAGGCAGGCAGCCAAATGGGCAGAGGTGGTGATAGGCATTGGAAATTCAAGAGGAGGCAGTGCTTTACTCAGATTGGAGCTGGGAGGGACCCAACAGGAATGACTTGGACCAGAGTCAGTCCTCAGATAAGGACTGGTAGAATTTGGTTAACGACAATAGCAGGAATGCTGGTATTGCTGTGACTAAGCAATGCAGTGATGTGACATTGCACTTTATGACTATAGCACTTAGTGACAGATTTTCCAATCCCAACTGCTGCCCCTCACTGAAGACTGTCAAATGGAAATTTATTTATGATTATCAGAAATATACCATAATTAGGAAAGCCAGCAATTCACAAGCAGATATTTCACAAACTTTGAAATAATGGTAGGAAGTGACATTTCACCTAATGTCTGCTTCACTTAGCATGGAAATTCTGGCCCCAATTAGGGTCATTAAGTGAGAACTACTTCAGTGGTGTTATTCTACTAGTTCAGCCCGGTTCTGGAGTACCAACAGCGCCAAAGATCAGCTGGCAGAGAACCGGTTCACTCCAAGTCTCTCCAACGCTCTGCAGTTGAGCCCATTTGCCCGCCCCTATTCCTAGGTCCTTTTTAACCTCTCAGCTGTTTGGCGCAACAGAGCGGTGTGCTGTGCTAAACAGCTGAGAGGCGCAGTAGCTTAGTTTTTACTGTTTTAACACAGGCGCAAAGTGCACGTTTGGTGCATGTGTGATTGCGCAAGTTGCACGAGTTGCATGATCCCATCCCTGCAGCCATACCCACCAAGCCATGCCCACAGAACTGATGGTGGGAACTTTTGAATCCCACCACCGAACTACTTGTACTTTGGCTCTGTTTGTACACATTGTAAATTGATTGTAAAACTCATTGGCCTATGTACTGGAAAATTGATGGGTTTAAGGCAATGTAGAGATTGTAGAATTCTAGCAAATTTTATGCCACTTAGATCAAAAACATGAAAAACATGGGTAGCTGGCACATATATATTTTATATAAAAATGTTTCCAACTTGCTGCATATTTGTATCTGTAAAAGAAATGTTAACTGTTTTCAAACTTTCATATAGTTAGAAGTAGTTACAGTTAGAACTCATCTCATTGAGGATCCAAAAATATTTTTAAATGCATCTTTTCTCCCTCAAAAAGAGGAAGGTTTCTTAGATTCCAATTATCGATTACTTACAGTAGAAAGATGTCTATTCTTTGCTTTCAAGCCTCTGTTCCATTCAGACCCCCATACATATAAATCCTGTGTATATACTATACATGAAAGATATTTACAATTTTTACAGAAACAGGTTATTATTTAAATGTACATGTGTACATAAGAATAAAGGTAAAGGTAAAGGTTCCCCTCACACTAGTTACATGCTAGTTACATGCTAGTCACATGCTAGTTGTTTCCTCTAGGCCTAGGGGGCAATGCTCATCTCCGTTACAAAGCTGAAGAGCCAGCGCTGTCCGAAGACATCTCCGTGGTCATGTGGCCAGCATGACTAAACACCTACGGCACAAAGAACATTGTTACCTTTCCACCAGAGTGGTCCCTATTTTTTACTTGTATTTTTACATGTTTTCGAACTGTTAGGTTGGCAGAAGCTGGGACAAGTAATGGGAGCTCACTCCATTACACGGTGTTAGGGATTCGAGCCACTGAACTGCTGACTTTTCTGATTGACAAGCTCAGTGTCTTAGCCACACTACCGCATCCCTACATAAGAATAAATAGATATATTAACAAGATGTTTCCATTATGGGAATTTAATATATAGTTAATATATATTAAATATACCAGAAAACCTTGCCGATACAATTGTAGGAGCCTGTTAACGCAGTCCCAAGAATGAGACACAATCAAATAGAAAGAAAAACATTATATACTATATATGGATAAGATAGGATAGGAACAGTAATGATATTCATATATGCAGTGTGTATAAAAGACTTAATTATGCGAGGTCAAACAAAAATATGAAGCTAGGGCAAATTCCAATTTTTAAAAGATCAGAAAAGAAAAAGCATTTCATCAAATTCTCAACAGATATATTAAGAAAATGCATTTATTGTAACTGTTGAGTGTTTTTCCATCCAGAGGATATTGACTCTTGAAAGGAAATTAACCCGTTTCTTGTTAAAGAACCTAAGTCATTGCACCATGTAAATATCAAAATGTAGGCTACATGCCCGATACTCAGTGTCAAGAATGCAAAAAAATGAAATTGAAACAGCATGTTTTCAATAATCACCATAGCAACATTCAGAAAAGGGAAAAATAGAAGTACTGAATCAGAATGAAGAATTTGTAGCATGATATGATTTTCACAAATTCATTTTTGTAAAACTACTTAGCATTTTACTGGTTTTAAGGTAAGTTGGATACAATGAAATCTAGTGAACTCGGTACAATTATTTTTTTTCCAAAGAAAAGAAATCTGCATAGGGCAATACATAAGCAATATATTTTTCATTCTGGAGATGAGAAAGAACATAGAAAATACAGGCAGTGACATATTGTGTTTTTCCAGGAAAAAACATTAAGTGAACAAACCTAGTTGGAGCTCCCAGTTTAAGATGTGGACTGCCTATAAAATTTGTTTGGAGCTTTAGTTAGGTTCTTTAGGAAGACCTATCTGTCTGAAATAACTGGAGGTCCCATTTAAGTTGGGCCCTAGGCAATCAACTATTCTAAAAGAAATACAAATGGCTGGAACTTCTTGGGGTGTAGCCTCAAAAGAATGAGATCAGATCTATAGCAATCCAATTAGACCATTAGGAAGGTTAAATATATCTTTTTGAATAGAGACTGCAAAATAACATTGCAGAAGTTGTAGAGATATCTTTGACCAGAAATTTAGTCAGTTACAGAGAAACTGGTCACAGATTTTGTGGATTCAATTCTTTTAAATTCTTATTTTTGTCTGTAAAGCAAGCATTTATAGCATTATGGCTGTATCTCATCCAAAGGTTTACCACTGAATACACATAGACAAAATCTTTCTGTAAACTATATACTGTAAGTCAATGAAGTAGATCTAACCCAGATCTGAATGTCTTTCTTTCTGTGGTTCCATGAATATGAGATATATTTCTTTCACATTTCTGGAATATATGTAGAATGTTTATAATATAATAATCACATATTAATGCTATAATTGTAGGGAAAATATGATTTTGAAAATATGTGATGTGTCATTTCCTGGAAGTCAAAGAGAAAACTAATAAAAAACTTTGTTATAGCTGTTAACTAGCCACATTTGTTTGATCTTGAAAAGCTAAACAGGATTAGAGCTGTTTAGTACTTAGATAAATCACTAGAAATCTCATGGTATAGACTAGGCTGGAAAATAAAAAAGAACCATCAATGAGTCTGTTATCTGCACCTCTATAACTGTCTGGTTTGGTTCTGCAACCCAACAAGACAGACAGACTTCAGAGGATAATTAGGACTTCAGAAAAAAATCATTACTACCAATCTGCCTTCAATCAAGGACCTGTATATTGCACAAGTCAAAAGAGGACTGTGAAAATATTTACAGACCCTTCACATCCCAGACATAAAACTGTTTCAATTCCTACCCTCAAAACAACGCTATAGAACACTGCACCCCAGAACAACTAGACACAAGGACAGTTTTTTCCCAAATGCCATCACTCTGCTAAATACATAATTCCCTCAACACTGTCCAACTATTTACAAAGTCTGCACTACTATAAATATTAATCTTCTCATTATCTGCACTACTATAAATATTAATCATCATTCATTATCACCCATCCCTTCTCACTTGTGACTGTATGACTGTAACTTTGTCGCTTGTATCCTTATGATTTATATTGACTGTTTCCTAGTATGATTTGATTGCTTATTGTACCCTATGACTATTATTAAGTGTTGTACCTTATGATTCTTTACTCTTTACGAATGTATCTTTTCTTTTATGTACACTGAGAGCATTTGCATCAAGACAAGTTCCTTGTGTGTCCAATCACACTTGGCCAATAAAGAATTCTATTCTATTCTACCATATTGTCATCAGGAGAATAACCCGAACATGTCCATGTTCTTGGAAAGTTAAAGTTGACTCAACTTTATCTTTAACCATAAACCAAATAATAATAGCGGAGTCTTAAGAAGTCATGCACAGATAATCTTTTTATAATTATTCCATTTTAATATATATGTTAATATTAAATGTACCCTTAATTTTCACTTCCCTTTTTTTGAAACTCTTACTCCTTTGTAGCATGCATACTTTTTTGGAAATTATATTCTTTCTTTGCCTTCAAGAAGACATAGATGTTTTTGTAGGATATTTGTATTAAATCTTCTTTCTGTTGCAAAAGAAACAACTTTTACTTTATTGTCTAGTTTTACAAAACATGTCCATTTTCCCAATGAGCTCTTTGATTCTCAATTGTTTTTGCTTTTCTGATTCCAAGTGAAATTGAAAATCAATAGTGTCTTCATTTGCCCTGGATCTGTACATATGATCTGTACAAATGAATACAAAACAGTATAATTAGCAATATGAACAATGTCACTGATATTGTGAGACTCAGCTAGACAGACAATCCTGAACAACTATTGGCTATTGGGATACAAAGAGTTAGAAGCAACTGGATGATTGAACAACAAAAACAACAAACTCTATTTGCATCTCAAATACTTTGCCTTCCTATATGTTAGATTATTTTTAAAATATCAAGATTTGATGTTCATATTGGGTTTGATCTTCATATTGGCTATAAGATTATTAAAATTAAAAGGGCTATTAAAATAAAAAATAAAGTCTTTGAACTTACAAAGTGTTTGCAATATGCAGTCACACACAACTGCCATTAAACAAATGCTTACTATATAAAACATTGCTTATTTCATAATAGACAAAGAAAGTTGAACATAAAGAAAGGATATCACAAAAGCTCAACAAGATTTTCACAGGAAGAAATTGGGTAATGAAGGATAAAATGATTTGTAATTAGGGATAAGCAAAGAAGGGAAGTAGCCAGCACTGGTTCCTATTTCTTCCTAATCATGTGCAATTCATAAGACAAGTGAAATAATTATATGGACCCATTCTTCAAGGGTAAAAAGCAGCTGATTTTTTTTCAACTGGGCAAAACTTGAGGTGGGCTAGCAATATCTAAAATATAAATGAAAGCAGGTTTGACTAACTTCTGGTCTCTACAGCAATAGGAAGAATGAATTAAGAAAGAAGATATAAATGCTTTATGATTTAATTTAATAAATCATAAAGTATTAGTAGTGTAATGGTTAAAGGCATTAGTCTAGAATGGGGTGTCAAACTCATGTCACAGTGGTGTCACGTGACATATCGGGACTTTTCCCCCCTTCACTAAACTGGGCGTGGGTGTGGCCAGCATGTGATGTATCTGGCCCGTGGGCTGGGAGTTTGACAGCCCTGGTCTAGAAACTGGGAGACTATGTGTCCCAATCCTGCATTAAGTACAAAGCCAGCTTGGTGACTCTGGGCCAGTTCCTTTCTGTCTCAGTCCTGAGAAGGTGGTGGAAAACCACCTCTGAAATTTTGCCAAGCAAACTGCATGGACTTATCTAGACAGTCATCAAGAGTCAACAATGATTTCAAGACTCAATCATCATCATAGATAAATATGGTTAAGAGACACCACCTATATTGTGAGCTGAGGCATGAAGCTAGAAAATTCTTATTTTGTTTCCAAGACTGTATTTATCCTAATAGCATGAAAGATGTCTTATTGAAATTAGGGTAGTTTTCTTGTTTCTTTGGTCTTGCCCAGCTGCATAGGGTTTGTCAAGAATTAAACAGTTAAATAATTTCCTCTGAAGATCACTGTTCTTCCCCATGTGGTTATTAGTGAGGCAACTGCAATTCAATTTCAGCCTATGAATGAACTGTGTCTTTCATAATGGGTATTTCATCTGATAAAGATACTCCATATGATAAAGGTATCCACGAGAGGATTGAAGAAAGGCCAATATCTCAGCTGAGACCTCACAATCAAAGCCTTACTCCTCTTTTGCAAGTCACAAAAGGAAAACACTTGAAAAAGAGTTGGGGTTTCAATTGTGCAGATGCTATGGCCATCTTGACGTTTTTGGCCCTATGCAGATATCCTGTGTCCAACCACTTTGATTTAAATTATTTTTAAACAAATTCCAATTCATTTTTAAACGCTTTTACAACAACTTCAACAGGTGTGATACAAGTGTCAAGTTAACAATACTTGCAAGTGCATAACTACTTCTGGAATTCAGGAAATATTCAAAAAGATGGAAGAACAATCTATTGACTTGAAATAATTGTAATGTTTAACTGTGAAATGCAAAGCTCCTTCTGCTGCAAAAGAAACCACCTTCAATTTATTGTCTATTTTTACAAAAAAATCTGTCATTTTTGCCAAAGTATTCTCTCATGATCAACTACTTTTGTTTTCTCTCAAGTGATCCAAGTGTAATCTTCATTTGCCCTGGATTTAGAGCAGGGCCAACCGCCGTGGACCGACCGCGGGATCAACTACTTTTGGTGTTTTTCTAAAAGCCAAAATCGTGAAATTGTAAATTGATAATATCTTCATTTGCCTTGGATTTGTACATATATCAACTAGAGTATCCAATCCATTCTAAAGACTCTAATTATTTCAGGGTTTGGGTTTGGGTTTTGGTTTTTGTTTTTTGGAGCTTGGGTTTTTGCTTTTTGTTTTAACTTTCCTTTTTGGTAAATCTTAAATGTTCCTTCCATGGTCCCCTTAATTGTAACATGGTTGAACAGAATGGGTATATTTTTGCATTTTCACCAAGCATTTACATCTAATTTTTCCATCAGTAATGGCTCCTGAGGAAATGCTTCTCATGAAAATAAAAACAGTCAAGCCAAAGAGCAGACATCTAAAATAAATAAATCATAAAATAAGCGTTATGTGCATGCAAAAGCTTGGGAAAATTAAAAAACTTCATTTGGCACCTAAAAGAAGCTAGTCTCAGGCATGAAAAATGTTGCTGAGGATGTTGTTTCAAAGACTGGGTGTTTTTAGGCACAATATTCCTTTGCTGACAAAAATTTTCTCTTGCAAACAATCTGGATGGATAGGGGCTTTGCTTAGAAAGCGTTTATCCTCAGTCTGGGGAAAAAAGATCCAGTGTAAGCTTATAACAATCCTACAAATTTTAGGAAATAAGAACTAGGACAAAAATTTTGCTTGTGAACTTGCTCCTTTCATATTTTCATCACATAGTATTGGCTTTATCAGACAGCATTATGTGAATGTCTATGTATACTTGAGCAAAGTGTTTAGCATTCATTGATGACTATTCAGTCCTTCAGTCTAGATTTTACCTCTTCATCTTGCTACACATAGGAAAGGAGGGAACAAGGTAAGAATAGGTAAGAAACAGATTCATTGATTCACTTTTCTGATAATTGTTTTAATGCTTACATTGGAAGAAATACAGGCATCTGTAAATATGCACGTAATTTGAGCTGTGTTTACAAAACAATTAGGCACCAACAGGGTGTGCAACAATTTCAACACCAGTGCAGATGGTTCTGTGAGAGCTGTACATACTGTACATAGATGCACAAATTAAAGTATTGGATCATACTGTACTGGGAAGTTCTCCATATAAACAGAAAACAATTGTCTATTGTTGCCTAAACTTACAACAGTTTACCAAGACCATTCCTTGGTAATGCTTCAATTCAGGCAGAGTTGTAATTATAGACTGTCATTCCCTAAAACCAGTAGTACGTTCAAATCTAAAATTCAGAGAACTAATTAATTTTATTTTGTTTGCCAAATGTTACTAATACTATTCCTTTGGGCAACAAACATGGAAGTTCTTCAGATGATTAAGAGAAAAGAACAGTAATAAATTCAAATTTCACAGTCACACACACACAAAAACTAAGTAAAGGCAACAACTCAAAGTACTAGTGGTTGCCATTTGTATAGAGCACTTTTTCTTCAACCTTGGCCATTTTAAGATGTGTGGATATCACTTCTCAGAATTCTCCAGTCAGTTGAGAAAGTTTATTTATTTAGAAGATTTATTTTGACTGCCCAGTCATTCTCAGTGGCTTACCAACAATAAGAAATACAATATAAAAAAAAATGATACCCATCCTGGTCACAACAAACAATCAAATGAGCCACACGATGGGCTCTGGGTTCTTGTTGATAGACAAGAACACATTTGGGAACTTACCCTAGCTAACACAAGTTAATGTTCATTTAGCCTTTTTAAACACAATGCAACTGATAATTGTGGTAGAGTTTTAGCTGCGAGACAACAAGATTTTCTAGAAAAGATGATGCCATTCTCCTTGTAGATTAAGTAGCCAAAGGTCATCTGAAATCTTGTTGGGTGCAGTTATTATTCACATTTTACAGAGTAAAAACAAAGACAGTTATTTTTTAGCCCACACATCTGATGGGATTTGAATCCAGGTATGTATATTTATGTGTATGCATTTATTTTCTGCTGTTTGTAAGAAAATGAAAAACAGCATCTCAAAGGCTAGCTTCTGCTATAAAATATAAGTGTTTCATGAATATTTTATTATGCATCAAGGACATCAGAGAACAGAAAACAAGAAAACCTTGAACAACAACTTAAGAAATCCATTACAAATGTAATTAATGTGCATTTTGTTTAATGGGCAATGCAATACATGTACAAAATGTTACTAAATACATTTGAGAATTGGGAACAGACTTTCTTAAAAAAACAAGTATACCCAAGGTGATTGAGAGAGGGATCTATCAACAATCAGTGTAGGAAGCTAGTCATGGATAACTCAATTTCCATTGATATTAATATGATTGAAGTATGAC
This sequence comes from Notechis scutatus, assembly GCF_049901735.1. NCBI lineage: Eukaryota > Metazoa > Chordata > Lepidosauria > Squamata > Elapidae > Notechis > Notechis scutatus. Next base: position 161,142,950 of record NC_142011.1, on the reverse strand, counting down.
TACCAAAGTCTGGATTCAACTCAATGACTCAAGGAGACACACTGCTGTAATCAATTCAGCCATGTTCTATGCAAATAAATTGTTTTTATTGTTAACATCTTTACCACAGTATCAGAAAAAATAAGCATGGCCTTCTCTGAAGTGGTGACATCAGTTGCCAGATACATGCTGTTCCTGTTGCCAAACATCTCAATTTCCAGCATTCAAAGGAACATAGGCAATGCTTCCTTTAGTTTCACATGATGTACAACTGGATTTTTAACAAAATGAAAATTCATGACATAATAACAACTGTATTTTTTTAAAAAAATGAGGTACTACACAATCCTGAAGCATTGTAGACAAAGGATCCTTCCTTCCTTCCTTCCTTCTTCCATAATCTAAATATTGATGTTACTAACCTCTTTTGTTTTAAAAAAACTCAGTATAAATAACTCAGTGTTATATACAAGCTTATAATTTATCTAAGCAACAGACAGGCAGGAAAAAGAAAAGGAAAGATGAAGGAAGCAATTAGGCATAAGAAAATTCAAAAAGAAGATATTTGGGTGGAAATGATATTTTAAAGGAATGATTCTTTGGAAAACCCTTGCTGAGACCCTCCTGTTTTTCTTGTTCTCTACCAGCAGAAAAAAAATAGGTGTGGAAAAGAGGCCAAAGCTAAGTGACTATTAGATACCTCCATCTGATCCTGCTACTAATACCTGTGATGGAATGTGCACCTTGAGCAGCAAATGAATTTTGGAAGCACAGACTTTTCCCAGGGAGAAGGCAATAAGTTCCATCAGAGAGAGGCCCATAGTAAGAGTTTGATGGGAGAGGAAAGAAGAGGTTTTGGGTAGCCACATCCTAGAATCTTTTAAGGTATATCTGATAGGGTAGAAAGTTACAACTTTTGTTTGGCAAGATTCTGTCCAATAGATGTAAGCAAGAAAAGGATTTGAATCAATTGGATTTCATTGTGTTGTCCTTGAGCTTGCATCTGATACCACCAGAATTCTGTCAGATTAATAAATGTCATGCACAATACACATTGTATTCGAGTATGGTGAAAATAACTTGACTTTTGACTTCTTGGCAAGTTTGCTGATTGGCCTTGGAAAACTACAGTAGAAGAGTACTGAGTCATAGAAACAATAATAGATTGTATCCGTTCTAACGCCTGGTAGGGGTTAGTGTGATTTCCTGAGAACCAACATTTAAGAGTCCTCATGCCTCAGCATCTGCTGTCATTGTTGCTGCCCTTAATGACCACATTTGGTGATTTACTTGGCAATAAAGAATGTATCCATTAAAACAGCACAGCACTCATCTGTGCTATGTCAAGAATTGCATTATTTTATCTCCAGTTTCTCCAAGGTCAATAGTGTTTGATTTTGATTTTGCTTTTCTTTTCTTTTCTTTTTTTCATTATAACCTTTAAAAATCTGTGGTGTTTTAATTTCAGCTCAGCAAAGTACATGAAATTGTTTTGATATGTAAAGGCTATGGAGGATATGGGAACCAGGATCATTCTTTTGAAATATTATTTCCAGCCAAATCTCTTCTTTTTGAATTTTCCTACACCAGATTTGCTTTCCTCATCTTTCCATCTTTTGTCTGTCTGTTGGTTAGATAAAGTATAAGCTTGTATATAGGACTGAGTTGTTTGTACTGAGTTTTACTTTACAAAAGATACTAGCAATATTTAGAGGGAGGGAGGGAATGAGGGAGGGAGGGAGGAAGGAAGGAAGGAAGATCAATCTTGTTTTAACAATAGGTCAAAACAATCTAAAGGGGAAAAACAAGTGACCAGTGTTGTTCTAGGTCTGATGGTCATTGTTTTTTCTGAATGTAGGTAACTCTCCTTCTCCTGACATTAGATAAATATAAAGAGTTTGCACAGTCTAAGCTTAACATAGGGCAACAAAATATAATGCAAAAGACCACCTGATTATTGATACATGGACAATGCTTGAAATTATGAGTTGTTTTCTTAAAACATCTTTCAAAAAGTATGCTTTGCATCTGCTGCATTCTTAGCTTTGTTAGCGTTCAAATAAAGAAATATAAAAATAAACTTGAGATAACAATCACATTCAGTATTATTCTTAGTCCAATCATACCAAGGTGCACGCTTGTTAGTTGCAACTATATTCTATCGAGATAATGAACTTAATTCTGAACTTAAACATTTATCTATTAGCAGAAAAAAACTGTTAAGCTACAAGGAAGAAAAATATTCCAGAGAGAATCCATATTGCTGGATATGGAGTACCAATCTTTAGAATCAACTGTTTATCAAGCAGAAAATTTTTCTTTTATTTGTTCCTGCACAGGGTATCCATCATTTGAAAGGGAAAGAATTTATAACTAATAATTAAGTGTTCTAATAACAGCTATTATAGTTGGCGAATTAGTCACTTTTCACTATGTTTCATAACAAGGGAAGCTAATATTAATCTCAAAATTATAGTATAAAAATATTCACACTAACATATCTGATCTCAGTTCTTTAAAAGAGAGAAAAGACACTGTTCTTAATACATGCAGAACTGGTTTTAATACCCACTTTAATGGTAGAACAAAAAATGTCAGAAAAGCATTTTTTTTTAGTATTATGCTTTTCAATAATGTAGAATCCAGCTACCAGTAGAAGAAAATGTTAACTCAAAAAACAGTAAGCAGAATGTAATTCAGTTTAAGATTGGCCTATTTGCCACTTACGCTTTGGAGTTTTTTTGCCCAGATGTGAGGATCTTAGCTTTTTTAAAATTAATTTCAAAGAGGATTTTAACACAATTGATGACAGTACTGATGATTTGCTTAGTGCTATTATCAATCTGTGAATCCCAATCTTTGTGATATGAGAATCTAATTATCATCTTACATTAGAAGAGATTAACTCCTCTCAGCAATCTTGAATGGGGAAAAACTGGATGTCTCTTAGTACTCTGCTCATCATTAAGAAACAAATTGGAAAGTAGCAGAGTGAAACCCATCCTTACCTCGTTCCGTAAGATGCAGGACTGTTATCTGATAGCAGCCCTATGGTAAAGAATAAAAACAATTTTGTATCAGAAACAATATATTTTGAATTGTTTTGCATTTACCAATTTATGTGACATTCTATCTATTGAATTGAATGCAACCTGAACAATCATAGAATCTGAATAAGATTATCTCCTGTTGATTCACAGTTTAACTAAGAGTGCCAACACATTTGATGCAAGGTTGAATAATCTTTACAAAGACTAGGTGTTTTTTCAGAAAGTTATTTGCCATAATTCATTCCTTCGATTTGTCTAACATATATTTAGCATGCAACATAGCCACAATATTTAATAAACTGATTAGTTTACAGATAATCCCTCATTTAGCAACCACCTTGTTTAGCAACCAGTTCATAGTTATGGTGGATGAAAAAGTAACTTTACAGCTAATTTTTTTATTTACAATCTTTACAGGTCTGTAAAGCAAAAAAAAGGCCATTATTCACTATTTTCCAAAAATTCCTAGATTTTAAGAACTTATCTCTGGGAAATGATGTACTTTAACTCTTGTGGCTTATTTTCTAACCCTAAACATGCCTTCCTGTACTCCAGTTAAACGAAGAAGGAATACCAAAAATATGAGATGTTACAACTATTTTCAATAATTAAAGACTTCAGGCATTCAATAATGCTTTGATATAGCTTCAAAACATCTGGCATGTTTGTCTTTTTGTAATGAAGAACCTCATGTGTGTCATGTTTTCTTAGAAAAGCATAATCTTCAATGCATTTGCCATGTTCCAGAACTGGAAATTCATGGGCTGATAGTATAATATATAGTGGTTGAACTCAACATTTAAAAAATGAAAACCTCAATAAAAGAGGATATATACAAAGTCAATAACATGTTGCATTCTAATGGCAAGTAAATTTAATGTCCTCTAAAATTGTATCACTTCTTTTATAAAGAAATTTCATATGTTTCATGTCCATTAAAGTCTATGATGATGCAAGTTTTCCATTTGTGTTTCTCCCAAATGGATGTTGATAATTTTGTTAATTTCTGTATCCATGTTTCATGGAAATGTATCACATCAACAGTTATAACCATTTATTTTAAAAATTAATTAATATTTTTTTTAAATAAAGTATTCTGAGAAAGTTCAAAACATGCTATAATGTTCCATACTAAGAAGCAGTATCATTACTTTTCTCATTAAATTCCAGGTGTCCACCTTGGTCAATTTTGTGCCCAATTTTACTGCTATTATATAAATTATGCAGGATGCCAAAGGCAGCTAGAGATAGGATCTGATTATTTTTGTAAGATTCCTGGAACACAATAAAGTTTGGTTGCAACATTTGCAGAAGCAAAATAATAGAGCAGATATTCTGCTTTGATGAGGTCATTTAGAGATGTAAATAGTGGCAAGGAATGTCGTTTGCATTCTATTATTTCTCTTAGTTTAGGAATGTTTCTAACTTTTGTTGAGTTAATTGTGCATGCCAAGATAGGACCATATCTGCAATTTAAATCCAAGTGTTTACTAAATTGGATACCAAAAAAAAATATATTATCTTATATTAAATTTTGCCTGAATTATCTTATATTAAATTTTGCCTGAATTAAATGTGAGCATTTAAGGAATTAGATAGCGATATCCTACTTCTCTCCAGCTGATTATGGATCTTAAGTTCTTCTAACTACTTTGATTTTTATTAACCTAGACTAGAGGAAGTAACCTTTTAGTTATCTAGAGGAAGTTGCATGCTCAAGAAAGGTTTCTTTTCTTCCTTTCTCACTTTTATACCCTTGAATCTTCTTATAATCTAATATATTATTTAACACATAAATAATGTATTAAAACTTATCTTTATTAAATTTTTACAAGAACCTACTTTTTGATTGTCTGTACACACTTTTCCCTTTTTGTGTTGTTTCTGTCTCTTTTTTTCTTCGGGTTATTTTGGCAGAAATCCTTCCGGGTTCTCATTATATTTCTTGAGATGTTTGCAACCAACTTGATCAGTATTTATCTAAAGTGCCTTATATCCAGATATAAAATTCTTCACTGAGTTTAAGTCATCTGACCCAAATCCTTTCAAACAAATTATGGAGATGCCCCAATAAATCCACCATAATAAAAAAGGAAAGCACCTTCATTTATGACTATTAGATAAATGTAGCTTGTGTTTATGAAATGAAATCTTACTGCTGTTGAGAAACCCAGCTGACTGATCAACAGAACGTAAAATGGACTAAGGATAATTCTGAGATTTCTTTGTGGCCCCTAGTTTAAGTCTTGGAAGGTAAATTACTTATCCTCACCTCTCACATCTATGACACATCTTGCTCCATCATCACCTATTAAACTTACATCCTGTGAATAAGAAGTCTAATTTGCAGTGGGGAGAAATAAATATGATGCAAGGTTAATGCTGCTATGCTTTCACATGAATTACACTATCAGGAATGAACTATTTTGTATTATTTACACTCAATTTAATAACAATCAATCACAATAATACTTTCAGCAGAATCTCCTATTCTTCATTATCTTAGCTACCAAAACCAAATACATCAATACCAGTAGTTTCTCCTTAATTCCTGCCATGTATTGCCAAAAGTTGTGCCAGGTTTCCATCAATTGCACACAGATAACTAGCTTGACAGTCTAAAACTGCAAAGTATCTCTTGTATTTGTCCCTGGGATGTTCCTTGCTTTTTACCAGTGTTATGACTGCAACTCAAAGAACAGAATGGTGGACTGATTGCCTCAATGCAGCCACCAAGTGGAAACTTAATGAGGCCTTACTGTTGGCAAGGCATAAGTTACTTACGTTGAAGCTTAGGCTTAAAATGCACTGCAGGTAACAATAACTCAGCAGCAGAAGTATGGCGGGGGAATCCTTGCCATGACTCTCATATCCAAGAAAAAACAATATCACTGTGTCATCCATAAGCAAGAGCCATTTGTCCTATCAAAGAAGACCAAAAAGTAAAATCCAGCCTTCCTGCATTCATTAGATTACATTACACTATCATACCTTTTTTTAAATAAACCTCAGGAAAGGAGCTTTAGCATTGTTGTGTATTTATCTCTTTCAAACAATACAACGTCATCTCTCCATATGGATGAATATACTCAAAATTGGGGATATAATCACTTTTAGATTAAAGTAGAGGATAGCTTCTCCTGTTTTTCAAGTACATTTATTCAAGGAATGATACAATAATATGCCACTTACTCTTTTTAAGTAGAATGCAGTTCAGATTACTAATGTTATATGTAAGAAAATCTTTTGCAGAGATACTGAAAAATGAGCAGGATGTAATCACTAAATTTCTCTTTGCATCTTCCAGTTTTTAAACCTAAAATAGCCTGAATAAGATAAATACTTTGGGATGAGAAGCAGATTCAGTCCTCAATTTGTGGAATCTTCAGTGAGCATTGTAATTAAAACAGATATAATGTGCATTGGGAAAAAAAACTTTTTTAAAAAATTGGTGAAGTGACTTTGAGTTAATGCTACATGAGTCAATGAATGTATGTTGACATTTTGCTACCTATATAACTGTCTTGATTCAATGGAATAAAATATTTGGTTGATAAACTTTCTCCTTATTCATATATGTACAAAGATCCTTCACTGTTACCTTTAAACAATGGGATTCTAGGTATTTATGGGCACCGTTGATAATACTGAGGGACAGGAAATCAATGTCCTTCTATTAAAAGATCTTAATTCTAAGCAACAGCATAAACCTACAAGTTAACTGAATGTAAAGTATAAGGGAAGTGAAAAACACAATTAAAACACAAAAGAGTATAGGCAAGGCAGTATTTTATATGTATAGGTAAATGACTGTGCTGACACATTCAAGGCTATTCTATTATGTTTAAGTAAAAGCTGTACATTTATTATTACAAGTTATGCAAAAATGCAGCATAATAGTAAGAGTGTGTCAGACTTTCTCCCACAATGTGGAAAGTAAAAATGACACTGACATATCACCTCATGCTCATTGAAATTGCTGTGTTCTTGTCACATTGTAACAGGAGAGAAGTTTGTGTCTTATCCAAGGTCACCTCGTTATGCTGCAAACTTTACAACTTGGCCTCTCCCTCATGTCTATTGGAAGGCAGAGGAAAAAATTATTCACAAAGTCTTTGATTTATGTTATCTATTCATGTTTAATTTATAAGTATGCAATTCGAAATGTAGAAATAGAGAACTGGATTAATGTGTTTTAGCCCCTCAGATTTTGTTTCCAAACTGTAATAATCATATATTTTCTAGGAACAGAGAAACTCAGCATTGTATCCCTACTCCATTTTAAAGATTTCAATTTTTTCTCAGAGAACGCTGTTCTCTTTTGCCTAGATTTCAAGCTGATCACCCAGCAAAAAGCTCAGAATTAGAGACAGAAGAAGATCTATTGAGGAAAGCAAGTTTTCTATCAACAGGGCTCTTTTCCTGCCTAACCACCTGCAAGCAGCAAATATTTCAGAAGGCAGTAAATGTAGATAAATAGAAAACATATCCAGGAAAATAACACAATAAACGATTATGCTGTTATATATTTTATAGTATCCAACAGGTTTAATTCTTGATTTATTTGTTTATACAATTTTACCCTTAAAAGTGATACATTGTTGAGTTTCTCTCTACTTACAGATAATCTGTGATTGTTTCAGTTTAGAAGCAAGTTTTAAGGTGGGATAGAAAAGAACGTCCATCAAAACAGGTTGCATTTCCCCAATATGAACAGAATATTTCCTTTGCCTTGGAAACACAAAATGAATTTGCTAAAGAAATAAACTAATTTGAAATTAGGTATGTATTAAAATAGGGAGTATTTGTATTACTCTATAGATTTTTTATCACCTTAAAATTCAAGCAATGTAACATTAAGGATTTCACAAACATTCATAATAGCACAAATAAAAGTGATTGATAAATAGTCCCCATTGAAATGCACTGAGAAGCTACAAGAAGAGATTAAGGTGATAAACTTAACATGGAGAGCCATAAGAAGAGTGGAATTGTAAATGATGGATGTGTTTTGCTGTGTGGATGTTAAAGTATTGCTGCAGCAAAATATTGCGATAATAATAAAACTCATATTGAGTAAATTCTCCTCCTAGACACAAGGGACTGGCCAAGTTAGGAAAGTGACTTTAACAAGTATAACTCATAGACTTAGTAGTACCTTCATTAAGTACAAATTTAAAAATAAAATGTAGTCACTGAGAAAAAGACTGTTGAATAAACTGAAGAGAAAATACCGTGTAGAATATAAGGCACCCCTCAGTGCCTTTCTAAATAACTCTTCTAACCTAAAACAGTTATTTCTGTTAATACTACCTTGTTCAGACAATTTTTTTTGGACAGTAAATTGTATAAGGAGGATTTAGGTTACTACAGATTTGACATTGCCCTTGCAGAATTTGGTTTCTATGGCAACCTGTGATAGCTTCCGCATTGTGTTCATGTCACAAAAAGATCCTAGAGCCAAATGTTTAATTAAAAATGTTATTCAATATATTGAACTTAACCAAGAGAAAAATGATGCAGAAACTAGGGCTGCAAGTGTAGGCATACTCAGCCAAGAATATATTGGCTTTTATGATAAGCATAGTGGAGCTACAGGTATGGAAGTACAATACTCTGCCTTCAATGTGCCTAAGTAGTTTCTTGAATGAAATTCTGCAGAGGGTTTTCAAATACGTTCAACTTAGAATTCAACTGAATTAACAGGTAGCATGGAAAGTTATAAGGAATACAAGTAAAGACAGCTGGGCCTTCATATAATGTCTGAAGTAGAGTAACTGAAGTCTGGTCATTTGTGCATCAAGTTAAAACTCTGGATTGAATTGTTTGATGATCCATCAGTATGTTTTCTCTTTCCTTGGCTAATCACAGAATTCTCAGCAATCTTCTCCAGTTCAAGGGTGTCAATATTCTTCCTATCCTGTCCCTTTAGTCTGTTTTTGAAAAATTAATTATATTCTTAATCCACTCTGTAAAACACCTTGTATGTTTCTTTTGTTTAGCTTTCTTTTTTCTATTATAATTTTGTTTGAGGGAAGGATTAAATGTGTTATCAGTTGTGAGTCCCTTCACACCCACAAGAGATTTATGTCCAGCCCACCTTCAATGCCTTAATTCCCACTAATTTCCCCTGACTGCTAGCTCAGATTCTTGTAGAAAGCTTAAGGTTGTAATAAATCGTTATACTCATTTGAATTGCCTGATTCTCCTGATTTCTCTGGTGCTTGACAAAAATTATGGGATGGGATGAGAGTCTGAAACTATACAGTCAACCATATAATACAGATTTCCCCCTTTACGAATCAAGCAAGAGTGAGAAAAGCTATACATCAAGGCACAGAATGAACTCAAATCTTCTTAAATTTTCTCCTTTACTATGAAGGAAAAATCTACACTCCTTGAAATACAATGCTCTTCTACAATGCCACTATAGCCCTGTATTGTTGGTATGCCAAATAAAAATATATTGTTTCTTCAAAGTGGTTAGTTGCTTTAGGTGAGCCAGGTTTTGGGCATAACAATATTTTGTAATTTTACCAGCAAATACATACTAATACATTATTAGCTGCTTTGTTTTTATGCTAAATGAATTATATGTCTTCTATTTTTTTGTACAAGAAAATTTTGTTCAGTTCAAATGTTTTCACTTAGTCAAAGCCCATTGGCTTCACATAGGTAATTGCATTTGCTTGACATTTCCAAATTTTTCCCCTTAAAATATACTGTCTTCTTATTAACAGACCAAACTTCCTTAGAGAATTTTCCCTTTTTCTTGCAGAACTTAAAGATCTTACCTTCTATATAAAACCATGGGGAAAACTGAAGAGGAAGTAAGTCTGCAGGCAAACTGACCCTGAATCCTTTTATAGACATGATCTGACTTAGAAAAAGGCGAACAAGGTGAATTGACTCTTGGAAGATAAGACAAGTTGATTACCTGGGGTCTACTGTTGGTTCTGAGGCAGAGCGGTGACTGAATGAGGCTTCTTTAAAAATGATGACCTTGTAAATTATTAAACTATAGAAGCCAGAATAATAGAACTACACTGTGTTGTGGATGGAAGAGTAGACTTTTTTTTTTTAAGAGAAGAGAAAGAACATTCATCATGGGAATCATCTGTACTTTCGGAATTAAGGGAAAAAGAACAATGGGAAAAAGTTTAAGTTTTCTTTTTACCTCCTGTGAAGAATCTGTAGCTCTATTGTTGCCATATCCCATGTGAATCTGCAAATAGTGCGCCCGCCCCCCTCCCCCCAAATGCTGCTAGGATGAAAACAAAGAAATCAGGGACTGAAATGGAAAAAGGGAGAGGGGGGAAATAACAATTGGATATTGAGTAATAATATTGGATGTTTTCTGTTGCATTCCCAATTACAGATATCTTATCTGGGCAGCAGGTACATTATTTTTGTATATAAAAAACATCTGATGGAGAGGTTCCAAAATAAATTCACGTAAACCAACAGAGTTTCAGTGCTATCATTATAAATTTTGACATTTCACATCAGCTGACAAATACTGGTAGGCCCCCAAGAGTCTCACTATTATATAACTGGAATAAATCCAGCAATGCATTCTTTCCACAAAGATGCTAATGCAACTACTGTTTGCCTTCATTTTTCAGACATTAATGTTATGAAAAATGTAAAACACCATTTGCTAATTACTAACCATTGCAAATTAGGATTTAAGTAATCAGGCTTTTATGGTGGTTTTTTTTTCATACTAATGCATTTATAGTACAGATGTCTTGCCTGGATATATTTTACCATGTTGCCATTTTATTGATTGTTAAATAGGAAAGCCATCAGACTTCTGACTGCTTCTCATGGGGAGACTAATTAGATTATCTGATTGCCTGGTTCATCCGAGTAGCAAATACTTAAGTGTCACAGCTGGTCTCAGACTCAATGTCTTGCACCATTATTTTTAAATGAAACAATTATATCTTCATTGGGAAATATTTTTTATAATGACTTGATAGTGAAAAATTGTTTAACCATGAGATAACTTATTGTGCTCGTGTAGAAAGACCGAACATCTGCATTGCAACTGGAGTTATTTACCATCATTTCTCTTTTCGTTTGATTCAGAGGGGCTTCTTAGCAAAAAATATCTCCTTAAGAATCAGACACCTAATTAGGTTGCTTGTAAAGACCACAAAATGACATTTTAGGAATAAGGAACAAGCAAGTTTTCCATATGAAGAGAACCCTCAACATCTGTTACTAATATAACCTTTCCAAATGGTGCACTTGTTGCTACAAATTGCTTTGCCAGTGAGATTTTTCAGGAGAAAAAAAAATATTTTTTTTTGCTTATCTGCAGTCTTAACCAAGATGTTATTGGAAGTTTAGAATCCTCCTACAATACCTGGATGGACAAGAATTAGGTTGAGGAGGGATGGATTATCACCCAGGTGAAAATCACATTAGGTGCTGGAGTTCATGGACATCTAGAGGCAACTGGGCTACAAGGCTAGGGATTGTTGGTTGAATGGCTAAAACCTAGAAAACCATTGGAAGAAAACTTGCTTACCTGTCACAAATGTACAGACTAAAAACAAAGAAATAATGGTTTGCTATTACATATTAAAGTCCAGAGAGAAAAATAAAATTCTGGAAAATAAAAAATAAAAAAACAATATCAGAATCAGAATTAGCAGAACAGATACTAGCAGATCAACACTGATTTATAATACAAAATAAAGTATTCACAGAAATAGAACAGGAAAAACTTCAAAGTGCAAAGAAATTGAAGTCTTCCCATAATTAGCTCAAACAGAAGAGGCAAACCAGGCAGGGCAGCAGTAGAGGAAGCCAAAGTCAAAATTCAACACACAAGAAAAAAGTCAAAAAATACACCACCAAAAGGTCAGGTTTGGAAAATAAGATCAGGAAGCTAAGATCAGACGCAAGCAAGGTAGAACAGATTAAATAAAAGAAGCCAAAAACCAAGACCATAGAATAACCTTAACAAGAAATATTACCTATAACAAAGAAAATCAAGGAAGCAGTGGAAATAATAAAGGAGCAAATAACAATTACAATGAAAAAGATCAGATTTGAAGCTTGAATTGCACATTATAGGCAGAATCTCCATTTTCAGTCAAACCAGAAATATTTATATCAATCCATCAATGGAGCCATTACAATGAACAAGCCAACACCTGACAAAGAAGAAACAGTTCGGTTCTGAGAACAGCTGTAGGATTATTCAAAGAAATACAACAATAATGCATCCTGGCTAAAAGAAGGCAAATAATAATAAAAAAGAAGCTGAAATAACTAGTGACAACAGCAGAAATGGTGGTAAAAAGGGCAAGGAAGTTCAATAATTGTTCGGCAGTAGGTGAAGATGATTTTGGTTGAAACATCTGATTAATCTGCACCCATTCATTGTCAAGCATACTGGGAGGAGGCAAAATTGAAGATGGATTAACATCTGGCAAAACCAGGGAGGGGCACGGAACCAGGCAACTACAGGCCAATCACCTGCTTACCACAACTTTCGAAGTGTTAACTGGTATGATAGATAATGCAGCTCAACAACATCTAGTTGAAAACAAGCTATTTCCATCTGAGCTGAAAGGAAACTGCCAAACAGCAGAGGAACAAAAGATCAACTCCTAATTAACAATGATGGAAAACTGCAAGAGAAGGAAGACCAACTTGAATGTAGCTTGCATTGATTACAAGGCAGCATTTGATTCCCTACACAAGGTCTAGAAGAAGATGGAAAGACAACATCAAAGACATACCATAGCAACATCAATTAATTATGGTTAAGGCCACCAGAATAGCAAGAGTCAGAATTTTTTTCTCCCTTGACATCCAAAGTGGTGGTGGTGCTGGAGGAGATGGAGATTTGACTGCCTGCCACATGATTGAATAATTAAGTGCCTACAAATAAGAGTAGAAAGCTCAGAAACTTTGTGCAAAGATTAATGGCACAATGGCAGACTAGGATTTAATATTAAGAAAGAAAATCTTTCAAGAACATTCACTATCACCACTACTGTTTGTCATTGCATTGATTCCTCTGTCAAGAATACTGAACAAGTCAGGAAATGGCTATCAACAGAAAAAACATCTACCAGACTACCCTTTCTCATTTACATAGATGATCCCAAGCTACATGGAAAAACACTATCTGAAATAGAATCAATGCTCAACACTGTCTGTATAAACAATCAAGATACTGCAATGGAGTTTGGACTGGACAAATGTGCCACTTACCATCAAAAGGGTGAAAATTGAAGAAATCAAAATGCCTTATGGAAGAGTCTGGATAATGACAACCACTAGAAATTGTTACGCATCCTTCAGGCAAACATCAATAACAATGAAATCAAGATAAAGGTTAGAAGAGTGAAGAGGATCTTAAAGTCTAATCTCAGTGAAGGAAATACCATCAAGACAATTTACATCAGTGCAATTCCAGTAATTAGTTACACAACTGGAACAGTGGACTGCACTCAAGCTGAACTACAGGTGAAACTCAAAAAATTAGAATATCATGCAAAAGTTCATTTATTTCAGTAATGCAACTTAAAAGGTAAAACTAATATATGAGATAGACTCATTACGTGCAAAGCAAGATAGTTCAAGCTGTGATTTGTCATAATAATGATGATTATGGCTTACAGCTCATGAAAACCCCAAATCCACAATCTCAGAAAATTAGAATATTACATGCAATCAATAAAACAAGTACATAGAACAATATCGGACCTCTGAAAAGTATAAGCATGCATATGTACTCAGTACTTGGTTTGGGCCCCTTTTGCAGCAATTACTGCCTCAATGCGGCGTGGCATGGAAGCTATCAGCCTGTGGCACTGCTAAGGTGTTATGGAAGACCAGGATGCTTCAATAGCGGCCTTCAGCTCTTCTGTTTGGTCTCACGTCTCTCATCTTTCTCTTGGCAATGACCCATATTTCTATGGGGTTCAGGTCAGGCGATTTTGCTGGCCAATCAAGCACAGTAATCCTACGGTCATTGAACCAGGTTTGGGTACTTTTGGCAGTGTGGGCAGGTACCAAGTCCTGCTGGAAAATGAAGTCAGCATCCCCATAAAGCTTGTCTGTGGAAGGAAGTATGAAGTGCTCCAAAATCTCCTGGTAGACGGCTGTGTTGACCCTGGACTTAATGAAGCACAGTGGATCAACACCAGCAGATGACATGGCTCCCCAAATCAATGCAGACTGTGGAAACTTCACACTGGACGTCAAGCATCTTGCAGTGTGTGCCTCTCCATTCTTCCTCCAGACTCTGGGTCCTTGGTTTCCAAATGAGAAGCAAAAGTTGCTCTCATCAGAAAAGAGGACTTTGGACCACTGAGCAACAGACCAGTTCTGTTTTTCTTTAGCCCAGGTAAGACGCCTCTGACGTTGTTTGTTGTTTAGGAGCACCTTGACAAGAGGAATACGACATTTGAAGCCCATGTCCAGGATCCGTCTGTGTGTGGTGGCTCTTGATGCACTGACTCCAGCCTCAGTCCACTCCTTGTGAAAGTCCCCAACACTTTTGAATGGCCTTTTCCTGACAATCCTCTCCAGGCTGCGGTCATCCCTGCTGCTTGTGCACCTTTTTCTTCCACACTTTTCCCTTCCACATTACTTTCTATTAATGTGCTTTGATACAGCACTTTAGGAACATCCAACTTCTTTTGCAATTACCTTTTGAGGCTTTCCCTCCTTATGGAGGGTGTCAATGATGGTTTTCTGCACAACTGTCAGGTCAGCGGTCTTTCCCATGATTGGGATTCCTACTGAACCAGACTGAGAGACCATTTAAAGGCTCAGGAACACTTTGCAGGTGTTATGGCTTAATTAGCTGATTAGAGTGGGACATTTCAGTCTAGAATATTGAACCTTTTCACAATATTCTAATTTTCTGAGCTTGTGGATTTGGGGTTTTCATGAGCTGTAAGCCATAATCATCTCAATTATGACACATCACAGCTTGAACTATCTTGCTTTGCATGTAATGAGTCTATCTCATATATTAGGTTCACCTTTTAAGTTGCATTACTGAAATAAATGAACTTTTGCATGATAATCTAATTTTTCAAATTTCACCTGTAGTAGCTCTGGGAAGGAAGACCAGAAAACAATGACAACGAATCATCCCCTTCATCCACATAGCAATTGAAAGACTATTTATCAAGGAGCATGAGTGGGCCTGGAATGTTGCAAGCACACCAGACAAAAGGGGCATTGAAAGACTATCTGAATAGTCTGAATGATAGTGAAGAAGATGCACGGAAGGTATTATATCATGACGGTAGTATACCATGATACCAGACTGGCATATGAGAAAGAACAATGAAGAACAGAAAAGATACATGGGAAAACAAACTATTACATGGTCAGTACATTTTTAAAAAATAGCAGGCAAAGCAGTAACATGACCTCGCAATGTCTAAGAGCAGGAAAATTTAAGAAAAGAGACAGAGGGATCAGTGGTGGGATTCAATTGTTTTTACTGCTGGTTTGGTGAGCGTGGCTTGGTGGGCGTGGCAGGGGAAGGATACTGTAACATCTCCAGTCAGAGGTGGTATTTGCCAGTTCTCTGAACTACTCAAAATTTCCACTACTGGTTCTCCAGAACTGGTCAGGACCTGCTGAATACCACCTCTGAGAAGGATTAATTCTGGCTTCACAAGACCAAATCTTAAAAACAGATGCATACAAAGCCAAACTGAGAAGTCAGCACCAGCAAGTGCTACTTGTGAAAAGAAACCAAAGAAATAGTCCACCACTTCGTTGTTGCAAGAGAACTGCCCAGATTGACTACAAACAACAATATGACAAAGTAGCAACAATGAGTCGTTGTAAGATCTGCAAGAAATATCATTTCCATGCAAGTAAGAAGTGGTGGGATCACAAAATAAAAAAAGGAAAAGAAAATTAAGAGGCTAAATTGGTCTGACACTTTAGAATTCAAACAGAGAGGTACCTACCATATAAGAATGTCTTTGGTAAAAGGAAGCAAAAATAATACCAACAGTAATAAGCACCTTGGGTACAAGCCCAAAACAACTGGAGCACCACTTGAACACCATTGGAATTGACAAAATCACCATCAATTAATTGTAAAAGGCAGTTTACTCAGTACAACTTTTATCCTGTGATGTCAGACATCAAGATCTGCCTATCCCAGGTCCTTGGGAAAGACTCCATAGGTGGACAAAAATGCCAAATCCAGCCTAAACACCATTATGCAATGAAGTATAACAATGATTTCACACTTCGCTAAAATTTATGAGGAAGGCAAGGGAATGATTCACAAGATTAATTAATAATATTCTATCTATATCTTTGGTCGACATTTCATTTTTCCATTAAAGTGCATGAGCTAGCAATGTCAGATTGTGGGAAACCTGCATAGTACCTTAAATTACAGAAGACTACACAAATCTTGTACATCTGAATTAGAAGAGACATTCTCTGCAGCATGCATCTTTTTTATCTGCAGCATGTATCTTTTTTAAAAATATCCATCACATCTTCCGTAAGTTTTATATATAGAAATTCTAACTGTATTTTACATGATATTTAAAAATCAATTATTTTAATTGTCTTCTAATTACAGCAGTTTTTTTTAAGAATCTTCCTCTTCCAGATGAGTTTTGATTTTTATCACTGTTACTGTAGGCGAGGCTTCTGAATGAAAATAAGTAATCATGCACAGGTATTTTTGTCTACACCCAGTTTAACTTTCTCATACTGGGTTCCCTGTAGAGCTTGCCAGAATATTTCTGTACAACTTTAATTGAATCATTCACCTCTGAGATTATCTATTTAAAAAATCTCAGAAAACATTACCAACTATGTTTCTGCTTACAACGCTATAAAAATAAGAAAAGGTCAAATGCTAATTTGACATTTTCAGATCAAGTTCAATCCTTTACTTTCATTAAAAGAAAAAAATCTGGTAACATTCACTGAGATAAACTAAGTCTGAATTTAGAATTTATTAAAAAAACTAATTTGTCTTCTCTAATTTCAGACAACTGCAACACATCTTGCTTTCTTAAATTGGTCACTTTAAATTTTGGAACTTTTTTTTTTACTTTTAGTTGCCTCTTGGGACATATGTAACAAAGAACAATAGTAATAGCACTTCAACTTATATACAGTCTTTAAAGCACTCCGAGCAGTTTACAAAGTCAGCATCTCACCCCCAACAATCTGGGTTCTCATTTTACCAACCTCAGGATGGAAGGCTGAATCAATCTTGAGCCAGACAGGATCAAATTCCTGACTGTGGGCAGAATTAGTCTGCCATACTGCATTCTAACTATTGCACCACCATGGCTCTTAACAAGAATGTCAGATATTCCAGTTCTCTAGGCCATAAACCCTGATGGTTTCTATTTTAAAAATGTTCTTTAACTTTTGTTGAAGACATGTTGTAGGAGTACTGTACATTCCATAATAGATTTCAATAAATTAGAAAACAGCTCAAGTACCCCAAGCATCTGGCTCTTATTGAGTCATCAAAGTTTGCTTAAGTTGAAGGTATTGTCACTGCTATGAACCACAAGAAGATCAAATCCAATATGAGGTCAAGAAAAATTCTTGAAATCCAATGAGTCAGTACCACAGGAAGTGGTTACTAGATAGCAAACTCCTCCTTCCCTCCCCCTCCGCATTACTCTGTTTTCTCTGCCCATCTTTTAATCTCATATTACTGTTGTAAGGCATCCAGAAAGTATCCATTATATCAATCACTCCGAGACATATTCTCTCCAATTGATTTATTTAGGAATAGATCTGGTACGTCTAAGGCAATTTCCCAAAGTGAAAGTATTTTCGCATGTTACACAGAATCCACTTTCTCTCCTCCCACTTCTACACTTCATAAATCACAAGAACCAATTAACTACAACTGGAATTTCTTAGTACGACATACATAATAACCTTGAACTTTTCAACTCCTCCCCCCTTCCATTAAATGTGGCAGTTGAATTTCAAAGCTGACAACTGTATTTACGTCATTGTTTATTTTATAGTTTTATTAATTTTCTACTGTTTACACTTCATGTTTCTATTTTTGCAGTTATAAGCTGCTTACAATAGCCTCATGGTGAAATGCGCTGCAAATAAATTTAACAAATAAATAAAAAATAAAAATTACATATTAATGGATTTTTAAAAAACTAGTCTGACTTCTTATAATTACTTCCAATTAAGTATTTTATTCCTCCTTTTAAAGTAAAAATGTTCCAAAGCATTAAGTACTGATCACCCTCAATATCAAAACCCAATATGTGCCCCAACAGGACTTCTCTTAGCATACTGTCCTGCAAAGAGAACACCTTTTCTACTATACATTGGTTCAAGAACTTTCCAAGACTTTAACAGAGATAAATACAGACTGTAAAATCAGTTGTATGTCTGTGAATACTGTATGATGAAAGAACGTGGCTGTATATATGAAGATTAGAGATACAATAAAATTTTATCCCTTGACAGGAAATCAAGCCCTTTTAACTGAGTAGCTACTATTTCAATGGAATTAAGTAGAAGACTGTGTTGTAAAAGGAATACAGATATATTATTTCCTTCTGTTGTATCCTACTTTTTTTAAAAAAAAGACACACACAAACCAGTTATTGTTTTAGCCTTGTTGGTCTCAAGACAATAAAAACACAACTTAAATCATATAACAATAAATGAAGCCAGTAAAAATATTTCTGAAATTGAGTATTTAAAAATTAAATTAAAAATGGGGTATTATTATGAAAAGCTTTAATTACATTTCTAAAACCATTATTTCCAAGCCAGAAAATGCTAAAAACTATGTAGTTAAATTTTAACCTTCATTTTAATCCTTTTTAACCCATCAAAACATAAAAATGTAAACACTTCTAATGACAGAACTAAGAGTTATAAATAAGCAATATTTAACATTTAAATGAAATAAAGAGTTTTTCAATCATGGCAGCCAATTTTTCAAAGAGCCAGATGCTGGATATGCAGGTATGATCCAGAATTTTCCTGGGAGGATTATGGAAATAGGCAAAATACCACAGTGACCAACAGATGTGAGATGTTGGATTGGTTGTTTCAGGAGAGGTCCTATTGTAGATATCATACTGCTGGTACCTTCGCCTCAAATTACTATTAGCAAAGCCCTCTACAACCTAAGCATGGAATAACAAGTTCCATCCTTGTTATTTTTTGACATTTGATCAAAATAGAGCTGCTCTTGAAAACTGTTCCAGGTTGTTTACATATATCTCACAATGTAGAGTTAGGGTTAGCAAAGGTGAAATTCAGAACCCAGACATAAAATCCTTCAAAAATAATTATGATTTGCTAGTCATCATTATCCTGTAAAACCGTGAAGTAGTCCAAGTGCTGGAATTTAAGGACTTCATTGCCCCAACTGGTCCATCCAGGTTGCAAATTCCGAGCAAACAGCTCCAAGCATTCTACATCTGGCTTGGTATATTCTTTCAAAATCTCTAGAAAGTGAAAAACAAACAAACAGGGTGAGGATGATAAGGTGTTGGAAGTTGGAGAATAAAGACAGGGTAAATAACTTTACGGCAGGGCTATCAAACTCAATTTCATTGAGGACAGCATCAGGGTTGTGTTTGAACTCAGGGGGGTGGGGCGCATGGTCAGAGGAGGTGTGGCCAACTCAATATCACTCATGTTGGGGCGCCTATGGTGGCCCAAGTGCTCTGCCAGCGAAAATGGGCTCCTGAGCTCCAGTTTTGGCTGTTAACGGCCTCCTGCAACCCTCTGCCAGCAAAAACGGAGCTCGGGAGGGCAGCCTGTGGCCCTTGCATTCTCTATTTTCAGCTGTGATGGCCTCCTGCAACCCACTGCCAGTGAAAATGGAGCTTCATTTTCGTGCCAGAGGCACTGTGGGCCGATTCTTTGCTGTTTCCAGGGCAGCCCCGTGGGCCACATCTAAGCACCTCTCAGGCCGAATCTGGCTCTTGGGCCTTGAGTTTGACACCACTGCTTTACAGAGTTTCTTATTAGCCAAATTGATTGCATATTCTCAGAAAGAAATATTTAGTTAGTTAGAAAATTCATATGACACAAATATGAAATACCCATCCTTGGAAAAATGAACAGTACTACGAAAACTTTCAATTACTCTCATTTACACACTGTATTACCGTCATAAGGATCTAAAGGTTCACTTATGATGGTTGCAAATACAACTTTTGACTGACAGAGGTAAGTATCTTTAACCATTTCTTCCCTCGAATTTTGAATTTAGGATTCAAAAACTGAAAACAATCCACGTAGGGTATAATTTGATTTCATTTACTGTAAACTTTCAGTAACTGCATTTTACATTTTAGTGATAGTCAATATCAGTATGACTTACTTCCTGTATAGCTTTCACTGGCTTCGTATGGCATTTTGAAGAAACAGGCAAATCTAACCTTAAGCCAATTAAACTGTTGTAATTTCCTATTGATGATCTCTTAAGAGTGCAATTTATTGAATATGCAGATTGTTAATTCCTTAAAATCTTCTTTTTTAAAAGTTGAAGGTATGAGATAAATCAGTCATGTTCTGCTGTGCTTCAATACCAACTACCGTATTTGCCGGCGTATAAGGCGACCCGGCGTATAAGACGACCCCCACCACCACCGGAAATGCCCTCCAGAAATCCCGGGGCTGCAGCGGCAGGGCGGAGTGCCAGGGGCCATGGGAAGAGCAGGAAGGCTGCAGCCTCGGGCAGAGCGAGGCGGCGGGATGAAGCGGAGCGACGCAGGGGATCCGGGAAGCCAGAGCGCGCCGCTGCGTCCAACAAGCATCCGAAAGCCGGCAGTGGATATACCGGCGTATAAGACGACCCCCACTTGGAGGCATGTTTTTCGGGGCAAAAAAGTCGTCTTATACGCCGGCAAATACGGTAATCCTTTATACAGCAATTTGAACGTATAAAACCATATAATGTTCTAAGTACATCTGAACTATGTTCTCACCATAACCAGATGGCAACTATGTTTAAACTTGTATTTGGGCACCAGTTTCACAAACTTTGACCCAAAATATTTCAATAATTTTCACAGATCACAGCTACAGTAGCCAGCATGTAATTTGGGACACCAGTTCCAGGCTTTAAATCTTTACAACCTTTTAGGAGGCTGCAAAAAGTTAGGAATCACTACATTGTTTTGCTGCCATTTAAGGTCACCTTGATTTTTGCCATGTAAATCTGGTAGTTCCAAATTAATGGGACAAAGTCTTCGTTGGTAAAGCTCAATAAACATTATTTATCCTTATATTCATGTATTACTTAGGACTTTCATTTGATGCATAATTTTTCCTTTAACACTATCTATACATCACATTTCTCCAAATTGGTATTAGACTACACCTTCCATAATCATCAGCCACAATGGCCAATGACTAGAGAACTGTAAGTGCTGGACACATTTGGAAGGGCTGTCCAACAGGTAAATAAATGGCAACCTGTTGAATTGCAGTATATAGTGAAAGTATTAAAAAAAACCTAACCCCTAGGGAGGGATATCATAGATGAGCTGCAAAAATACAGAACTAAATGGTAGAGAAGAGGATTCTGTACTATTATTATTATTATTATTATTATTATTATTATTATTATTATTATTATTATTATTATTATTATTATTTCTGTATTATTATTCCCAGAAACTCCAACCAGAAAAGACATAATAATCACACAGTATTGTTATTATCAACTTATCTACTTAAAAATCTAGGAAAAACAGGAAATGGGAACAAATCTCGTATTCAATCCTGTGCCTGAAAGTGCACTTTTCACTGAAATATTTTACATAAAAGGCTTTACTTGGTGTTAATTTTATCGTCACTCTGTCTATATATTTCTTGTCACAAAGTATTTCTATTAAATGTTGATTCTTCCATACCTTGCCTCTAGCAATCTCTGATTTTATATTAGAAATAGCATTTAAGTCTTCACTCTATGGTTGCTCTTCTGACACAAACTATGAAATGATTAATGCCTAAATTTTTCTTCTCACTGAAAATGCCACTATTGCTATTTTATCCTGTGCTGAACATGTTTTAACCAGGAAAATTAGATTATTTAATAAAATGTAACATTTATATCATATTATTTCACTAACTGAAATAGACTATTATTCTCTGAATACAGAAGAACATGCCTGTGAACTGGGATAATAGTCCTTCTAGTCCATGGGCCGTAATACTAGTCTCAGATTTGATATCCCGACTGTAGTTATCACAATTTCAGGTCCTGATCTACTAAAATGTACCTAGAACCTAGAGATTATTATTATATAGGAAGCAGTTTGGTATAATGGTTAAGGTAATGGACTAAACACCAGATCACAAATTCCAATTGCCCCTTAGGAATGAAAACCAGCCAAGTGACTTTTCGGCCTCTCATTTTCTGAATCCAACCCATTTTGAAGAGTTAGCATGGAAAAATTATGAGGCAGGATCATTATGTATATTGCTTTGAGTTGTACAAAATAAAGAGAAGATGTAAAACTAAACATTAATGTCATTTTACATATCCACTGACGTTCTTGTAATTGTGGCAGGAATATATAAAATAAATAACGAATTTCTAAAATACTAGCATAGAATAAATAAATAGGTAGCACAGAATACAGTAATGGAATAAAAATGTCAGGAGGTTTTCCATGGCTTTTATTGCTATTTTAAACACACAGGGAAACAAATTTAAGAATCTATATTTAAAATAACTTAGAGTAACTTTCATTTTTATTTTTTAGCCAAGTTCCTTTCAGAATCCATTTGTACTTGATGAGTAATTCATATAAAGTTTGCTTGCATAATGGTTTAAAGGACACTTTGATCATGGCAATATTTTGGCAGTGATCCTGTGGGAAGTGACTTTTGTACATACATAAGTATATGCAAATAATCCAGGAAAATCTCAAAATAACTGCTTCAAACTTTCAGGATGATGAATGATTCACATAGCTGTACTATGTAGCATGCAGTGATACTAAAAATGCCAATTCGTGCCAGTAAGGGTTCTGAGGTCTTATACTTTTTCACTGATATTCTTTTCTCTCATTTTATATTAAAATAAATTCTCAAGAAAAAGAAAATTACCTTGATTTTTATAGTGCATTACATATTTTTTTCCAATCCTCGTTTTTAGGTGGAAAACATGCCAATGTATATTCTTTATTTTGTATATAACAAAAGGTTTATATATTAAGGAACACAATATGATGCAAGTTTTTAACAGTTTAATGGTAAAATAAGTGTCATCTTTTTTAACCACAGCAATAAAATAGGACTTATATTGGTCTATTCTCTCTTGACCTTTATGTGTTTACTCAATGAAAGGTGGTTGTGTCAGTTTTCAAGATCTGAATTAGATAGCTTTTGATTCAGTCTATGATCATTAGACTGACTCCCAAACTTAATGTTATAATTGTGAATGGATGGGAGAATTGAGGCTTATAAACTGTAAAATAAGACAGAAATAAAATGTAGAAAATGCAGCTAGTCTGTACCTGAAATTTATGCCACACAGAATTTGCACCATGAAGCATTTGATATAATTTATTAGTTTTGAAAGTATCATAAAACAAAACAGTTTCAAAATATTTAAAACAACAATTAAGGAAAAGAAATTTCATAGATTTTTTTCCTAACCTATGAATAAAAATAAACAATCAAAATACTTGAACACAGCTATTAGGAATAGACTGCTATGCTATGTTATATTTCTTTTTCCAGGAACAATTAAAAAAACAAATACAAACTTCTGTAATGTAAATTAAATTTTATTTGCCATATTTAATGATGTGAGCATTAAACAAAGAAGTATTATTAGAAACTTCTAGTGTCATAATTTCACAGTTAAATTCAAATCACAAAACAAAATATAATTTTAATTATTTATGCAAAGTTCTCTTTTTGTCTGAACAAAAGATGACAAACAGGTTTTTATTGAAATAAAATACTGTGGTAAACTAACATTGTTAATTGCACTGGTTTCTTTTTAAAATAAAAAATTGTGTGTGGATAATTTATATGTTTTCTTTTATTTCAACTTTTTCTTTTATGTTCATGCTATAAACTTTGGGGGGAAAATCCCTCTACTGGCAATTCTAGTTAATAGTTTTTCACCACTGTAAAACATTTTATCTTCTAGTCACAAGACTTGAATATCTTCCCATACACTGAAGCCCTAAATTGGCAGTTTAGTTATCTGCAGTTTTATGTTGTTCTGCATAATCATTCACTCTAGAAATTTATTACTCTAGAAATTAGCTACATGTATGTGCAAAATGAAATATGAACTACTAATATGCAAATAAAATAAAGTATTGTTTTATCTGAAGAAGCAATTAGCTAGCAAAGAACATAGTCACAAACTTTTCTATATGTATTTAAACCCCCCCACACACACACACGAACATAAACTACAAGTAGTCCTCACTTAGTAATCATTTGTTCAGCATCCATTTGAAATTACTGCAGTGCTGAACAAATGGCTTTACAACCTATCCCTGAAATTATAGCCATTGCAGTTCCTCCATGGTCACATGATCAAAATTAGGCTGCTTGGCACCTACATATTTATAACTGCAGGAATGCTTCAACTCCCCCACATACCTTCTCTCGCCCCCAATCGACAGACAGTAGACTGTAATCCGTTCCATGACTTTGGTCGCAACCTGATTTGTTTGTGACCGGAAGTGAGACTGACTTCACATGCACGTACAAAAAAAATGCCATGGAAGGGGAAATCACCATGGAAGGGGAAATAGCCATGGCTGTGTTTGATCGCCATCCGAGTATTTGTTTGTGACCAGATGCAAAAATTTTGCCAAAGTTTTGGTTGTCACCCAATTTGGCCATGGTTAGAAGCGTTCATGACCAGAGGTTCTACATTCCATAGCCAGTGCATGATAGCATACCTTTGCCATTTTTCTGCTTCTACTGCTTACCAAGCGCGCCCGGACCAGCCCTTCATCATGCAACTGCTGGCAGTCAAGGCTTTTTTTTCCAGGTTGTACCTGGTGGTTTCCTCACAAGACCTGAGGAAGATGGCCTCAAAGAGCCATCAGTAGTGTTGCAAAGGGCCAGGCAGTCACACATTGTTAGCAGAAGGAGCAAAAAGATTGTGAAGATCAGCTGGGGTGGTGGAGCACATGGCAGGAGCCTCAGAGTGCAGAGTGGCAAGGCAACTGCAGCTGGGATTGGGTGGGCTGGCTGGGGCTTTGGGCACATGCTGGGACAGGCAGCTACGGCTTCACGCCATTCTGCACTGCTGAGCCAGGCTGGGGCTGCTGAGCGGGGCACACCAAGAAGCTCTTGAGATGCAGTGTGGAAAGTAGCCCAGAGCCCACAAGGCAGGGTGCAGCACAGCCAAAAGGACAGAATTGGGAAGGAATAGACATTTGGATGAGTTGAAGGGGAGTTACCCCATACCTTGGAAGAATCACCCTGAATTGCTTGAATTGGGGTGGGTCTTTGGTATTGACTACTGGAATTTGGTTAACACAGCAGTGGGAAGTGTGGGATTGTTGTCATTAAGCAATGTGTCATGTGTCATTGTGCATTACTTACTGGTGGACATTAGCAGTCCCAACTGCTAACTTGCCTTCCACTTCTTGCATTATGAAAATACAATTATTTTCAACCACTACAGATAAAAAAAACTGTTGATTTCAGGCACTAGAGACACAGATTCTATCATCTCTTAATTATTCACTTGACACAAAGTAATGAGGAAAATCTGAATAATTTGCCTATTGCAGCAGTAAATATTGCCTTCTGTCTTTAAACAGTGCCATACCCAAAGAATATGGTAAGCTTCTGATATAATTGAAGAAAATGAATCTGTGAAAAGCTCCAAAATAGATATGGTTATACATTATTTAATATTTATGTTAATATTTATGGCAAGAAAAGAGAGAAGGATGTTGTGATATGGTTTTATTATCATCCATTGGTTAAACAATTCCAGTATACAATTGCCTTATTCCCACAATGATTCTGTACTCATTTACCTAAAAATCCAATGTTATGCGGAAAAATAAAAGAGAGTAAGTATTCCCGTTAAGGTGATCATTACATTTATACCCTGTTTCATATAAAACCACTGATCAGTAAACTTGGTTGTACATGACTTAATCATTTTGGTGTATATTTACCATATATTTCAATAAACATCATCAGGATGACTCAATTAGTTGTCACATATAGAGTAAAAGGGGTGGAACAAAAAAAAATTCTGTCATTACTTTGTTTTACTTCCCCATATTTTGCTAGCAAGGTATCAAGGCTATATCTGCAAACAGAACAATTAGCTCAAAATCTAGTCCCAGGAAATGCTCTGAATAAAATTTGCTATGCTATAATCTTTTAAAGATTAGCTTACTTTTAACAGTTGCAATGACTGTTAAGCCTAAGGTAGTAAAATTATATATTGGCATGTCCGATTAAAACTAGGCAAACTGACATTCAAAATTAAGCTCCTAATGAAAATTCACAAGCTCTCATAATTTTCTGAAAATCTCCATGTCATATTAATGATGGTCCAGAATCACCAGTGCGAATGAGTAAGAACACTATGCAATTAACCAGCCAGACAAATTGAAAATATAAAGCCTTACAAATATAAAAAAAAATATTTCTAGAACTTACCTGTAAGAGGAGGCTTATGTGAATGAAAAGTACAAGGTACACTGACAATTAATTTCTGATCAGGAATTGCAGAAAACTTTTCATCTTCTGAAAGCCTGTTTTATATATAAAAAAGGAAGACAATATAAAAAGAAAACCTTGAGTGATTTATACAGACACAGTATCTGGGAAAGATTTGTACATTCATTGGTATTTCTCTTCCTAAACAAAATAATTAGAATGATTTAAAAAGCAAAACAAAAAGCCAAAGGCCACTCTCATACCGGAAGCCATAATGAAGCTAATACATAATTGTTGAGAATATTTCTTTTTATGAAAGATAAATGGAAGCTTATGAAATTTCTTAAGTTTTTGTAAAACAAAAGTAAAACTACAGGAAGAAGACAAACAGAACACAACCAATACATATTTCAAGCATAAATATTGCCTGGCTATATAAAAATGTGTAATTCCAGGGCACAAATGCTTCATTTGGTGGCAGCAACCAATAATACCCTTTCAAGGCATATGTAAGACTTAACTGCAGCTTTACCCTAAGTAAATGAAGGAGCCATAGAAGATACCTAGCTTATAGAATGTTAACCAACTTGTTATTTTTTTGCTGCAACAGGATTTGCACTAACTTACCCACACTTAGCTGTCGATTCCCAACTCTTCAAAAGACAAAACTCTGATGGATAATAAAGAAGGTGTGATTTGTAGTTATGGATATCAGCATCTTTTCCTGTCCTCACCTAACCTACGCTAACAAGAAAACTAAATGGATCTTCAGAAGCAGGTGGCATTATCTCTTCAGAGAAAGAAGCAGTAGTCTACTAGCTCTGTTCACAACCTGGATGGATTTCAATCCCTGTAATTGGTTGATTATTATGGGAACAGAAGCCTAACACACCAAGGGGTACCCACTTGATGAACACCACTCTGTAAGTGAGAGGATTTCAAACTTTTTCAGGTCATGAAATCTGTGGGTTAAAAACAAAACAAAACCTGAACCCCTGAATCAAAAGGAAAAGTTCTTTGCAACAGAAAATTGATTGTGTTTGAGTGAACTTTTTTCTTTGTCCTTAGTCTCCCATGAACCTCCATAACCTTCCTGTGGAACCTCCCTGCAAATGCCTCTACAATTATATCCTATCCCCCCCCCCACCATTTAATAATAATTGGATATTCACTGAATGCACTTTAAAGCATTTATTGAAAAAAAAAAGTTTTGCAACATCATGGGAAAGAAGCAAATAATCAGATATCTGATTGCAACTCGCTTAAAGCAGGCATTCCTCAGTCTTGTATTAAGAAACCACACTCATCCCTTTAAACTTGTTTGCAAAACTCAACTAAGCATTGCTAACTCAATGCTACACAATAATACTGCATATAAATAATATTACAAATTCAATGTCCATACCTTAGTGGTACATCTGTATTTCCCTGGACTCTACCTAGTACAAGAATTTCATATGGCTTTTTGTGAAGAGAATCTAATGGAATCACAAATTCTCCAGACTTTGTAATCTGAAACAGAGAAATTTGAACAAATGTAGCAAGCGTAAGCAAACAGCACAAGAAATTTTATGTGTGTTTTACACGTATTTGTTTTTAATCAGAAAACAGTGGCTGTTGATATATACATATACATATATTTATACACACACACACACACACACATACACACACGTCTGACATGACTACAAATAAAAAATACAAATCAATGCATACATTTCTCCATCTTAGGATTCAAGAGCTGCCCAAATCTGGTCAAACAAAACCAATTCTAGTGTTTTGAATCACTCAGCAAGGCTAAATGCTAAAAATTACCAATTTAACATTGCATTATAAATTAAGTTTAAACCTGAGCTAATTGTGTCAGCATTATTAAGAACAAAATAACTTAAATTTGAGGAATATTGAGTTTCACATAAGGGAAGCTATTGAATAGAAGCAAATTTGGAACATTGTGAACACTGCTACAATCACTGATTGGGACAATTTATGCTTGAAGGGCTGCAACCACAGGAAAACAGCATCCTTCTCTTTCCTTTCCATTTATAACTTTTCTAAGGAAATCAACAATATGGCGATAACAGCTCATCCAGTTTAAAAATCTTATTCCTAAACGTTGGATCAACTGCTGGAAAATCATCTATTGACAAATATGTGAATCATAGTCACTTGGCTGTCAGAAATTGAAGCAATTTCTTCCATTTGCTTTGCTCACTAGGCTATTCTATATTGTATACCAGACTAAGATTGGAAAGCAAGAAGGAGAAAGTACATGGGCTGCGGAAATTTTTAATCTCACTATCCCAATGCTCCTTCCCCTGTCTGCTAATTCTGAGCATAGCCTTTTATATTTCAGTGCCTGGAACAGTAGAGAGAACAGGCCTTTGTGAAACAGAGCTTAGATTTTGTTTTGTACCTTGGAAACAACTTCACCAAAGCAAAAATGTAAGCTAATTAGTCTCAACCAAGAATTTTGAGTGGCCTCAAAATGCATACAGCCTACAAAACTACTGCAGGACTAGTCTCTTCTCAGCTTTCCACTCGGCTTCCAGGCTAGGAATTTTCATGACTGCCCATAACTGGCAAAAAAAGGAGCTGTTTTCAGTATTCAGGTGCTCATCAAAGTCACATGTTTTGCATACTACTGAAGCGTTTATAAAGCCATTCAGCCTGGAAGAACTTTTGCCAAAACCAGAAGGTAGTGCTAGGGACAATAGCCTCCTATCTTAGTCTTAGTGGACAACCAACTGAATATGAGCCAGCAGTATGTAGCAGCAGCTAAAAAAGCTAATGCAACCCAAAGTTGCATTAACAGAAGGATACAATCAAGATCAAGTAAGGTACTAATACCACTCTATAAAGCCTTAGCAAGACCACACCCAGAGTACTGCATCCAGTTTTGGTCACCCCACTATAAAAAATGTTGAGGCTATAGAAAAAGCACAGAGAAGAGCAACCAGGATGATTAGGGGACTGGAGATTAAAACATATGAAGAACGGTTACAGGAACTGGGCATGGCTAGTCTAGTGAAGAGAAGGACCGGGGGAGACATGATAGCAGTCTTCCAATATTTGAGGGGCTGCCACAGGGAGGAAGGGGTCAGGCTATTTTCTAAAGCACCTGAAGGCCAGACAAGGAATAATGGATGGAAACTGAACAAGGAGAGATTTAACCTGGAAATAAGGAGAAACTTTCTGACAGTGAGAACAATCAACCAATGGAATAGCTTGCCCTCGGAAGTTGCGTGAGCACCATCACTTGAGACCTTCAAGAAGAGATTGGACTGCCATTTGTCAGAAATGATGTAGGGTCTCCTGTTTGGGCAGGGGTTGGACTAAATGACCTACAAGGTCCCTTCCAACTCTGATTATCTGTTATCTAGATTATCGGTCTATGGCAGGGGTGTCAAACTCACATTGTCATGGCAGCGTCACATGACATATCGGGACTTTTCCTCCTTTGCTAAACTGGGAATGGGCGTGTCCAGCACATGACACATCCGGCCTGCAGGCTGCGAGTTTGACAGCTTGGTCTATGGTGTCCTTTCCCTATGCTATATGGTATCTACACAAAACTACTGTGGAAGGGAATTTGGGATTTTTAAATGAGCATCTTACCATACTACACCAAGGAAGCAACTGATACACTTGAACATTATTTAAAATGTTCAACTATATTTATGGATGAGAAATAACAAGCTGAAATTACTTCAGACAAGATAGCAGTGCTGTTAGTTTGGAAATTGAAATTTAGCTTGTTGTGGGTAGAGGTGTATTCCCTCTGAAAGTTTAAGAACTCCTTGATCCTCAGTTATAACTGGATTTGCAATTTTTCACCTTTGTGTATTTAGGTCTAGCCCACCATCTACAGCCTGACAAGTTTGGAAATGGTTATCGACTGTACTCTCCTGAAGCTACCCTTGGAAAGTGTCCAGAGATCGTGGCTGGTGTAAAATTTGGCCCTTAAGTTGTCAACCAAAGCAAAGTACGGGGAATGTATGAATCTATACATTCTGCACTGCTTGCTAATGACATACCAGTCAATGCTAGTCTACAGGGGTTTGCTATCTATAAAATATCATCTTCCTTTTAGCCCTTATCCACCTTTTAACACTGGTAGAAGAGACCCTTTTTAAGAGGCAACCACTATCAGAAACTCATCATTCTGATACATGAGAAGGGACATCTTTGATTCCAACTATATGGAATACACTCCCTCAGAAGGTACCTTTGTTTTTTGAGTTGTTATTGTTTGTTTACTTTTCACGTAGTTGTTCTTGACTAATCACCCGAGCAAAAAGATGGATTAAGGACAAGCAAACCTATTCTCTCACTCTAAAATTTCTAGTAGAAAAACTAAAAAACAGTGTAAGCTTTGCGCTGGTATTGATCAGAGATTTCTAGGCCGACAATGATCTCATTTATTTTTTAATTCTTAACTATAATAAAAACAGAAATACGGTATGTAAGCCTGATATTTAGAACTAAGGTATGTGAATTGTTGACTATCCCAACCTGTGACTTATAAATTAAGAAAAATAAATTAAAAATAAGGTAAAATGCATTTAAAATGTACCATTAAAATTAATACTGGAATTACTACAAACAAATATTTAATAGGGGAGAAAAAATCCAGCAAACTTACTTTTACCCAGAACCATTCAACAACACCATGTATAGACCAGTGAGGATAAAGTTCATTCTTTACAAATTGTAAATGCTTCTGTTTGTTGGTCACCCAAGTGACCACAAGACAATTTGGAGCTGCCAATGCTGGGACAGGAATTTCTTTGATTTGCCAGTGAGATAATAAACCATACCTAAATGTGGACAGAAAAAATTTACAGGTCACCCAAAGCAAAAAAAAAAAAAAAAATGTTTGAAATTTTCTGATGCTTTTTACAAACATTGTCTAATTTAATAACTTCTAACTAGATTAAATTTGAGTCAATAGTGACATCCAGTGGTGAAAAGCTTTCCTTTCCTTTAACAGATCCTTTTGGATCTATTAAATGCAGCAATCTAATTACAATCCATTTTCACTTCTCAAAGCAGATACATATTGGAGGGGAAAAAATTCTGAAGTAAAATGAGCTTTTAAATATTTTGCTGCATTTCTGAATATTAGATTAATAGTTGGAATAACTAATTTATGTGGTATTTTGGAAGCAGCATCTTCTTCAAATATGAAATTCACTACTGAAGAATGGTTATTGGCCACCAAATTACAAAATTTTAAAGTAGGATTATGAAAATTCTAATAAGAAGCAACTATTAATGTCTGACAATCCTGATGATTATGTACTTCCTACCGTATGAGACTATAAACTTCTGAATGACAGCTACTGTAGATAAGCAACAAGACAGTTATATTCATATTCTGCTTGCAGGCTTCCCAAAAGTATACAATTAACTATTATGGATATAGAATGCTGGGGTGTGTGGATACTTAGGCTGGGCCAACAGGACTCTTTAAAAATAGCAAAAGCACACTTTTTTTTTTTAAGTGCAACATTTATCAAGTATACTTCAGAAAGAAAATTCTGTGTACGTTCAGCTTTAAAAGCAAACCAGACTCTCAGCTTTCTCAGAAAGACGCATGCAATTTGCTTATTTCGCATTTCAGATAAAGCAATTTTTCCTCCTTACAAATCAACCCTTTAAGCAGCAGTTGCCAATCGCTGGTCTGCGGCCCACTGGTGGTCCGTGAGAAAATTTTGGTGGTCCGCAGAGAAATGTCTCCCCCAGAGCATCCCCCAAAGCAATTAATCCAGGCTGTGCAAGAACACAAGGCTGCGCCGCCCACATGGCCTGCAGGAACTCTCCCCCCAATCCTTACCTGGCAAACTTGCCTGCTAAATTGCTATTTTTCCTTTTTCCGACCATCACCTGTTCTGCTGTGCCGGGAGATTTAGATTAGGTAGAAAGCAGGAAATCGTTGGATTTCTTGCTTTCTAGCTAATCTTTAGATGA
This sequence comes from Notechis scutatus, assembly GCF_049901735.1. NCBI lineage: Eukaryota > Metazoa > Chordata > Lepidosauria > Squamata > Elapidae > Notechis > Notechis scutatus. The sequence goes on along the minus strand of NC_142011.1, from coordinate 161,110,290 downwards.
GCCGAATCTTCCTTAGGACTGAAGCAGTGCAGACTGAGCTAGCCGATGGCAGAAACAAGGATCTCTAAGTGAATCTGTGATTCTGTGAGCAACTCAATCTGCCTGCCTGCTTTGCCTGATTTTGGGTAAAAGTTGCTCTCTTTTTTATAAAAAAATCCAATATTTACATACATGGTGGGTTGTGAGTTAATTTTGTGAGCTTGCTTGCTAGCAAATTTTATGTTACAGACTGAGCTAGCCAATGGCAGAAACACAGATCTCTAAATGAATCTGCGATTCTGTGATCAACTCAATCTGCCTGCCTGCTTTGCCTGGTTTTGGATAAAAGTTGCTTTTATAAAAAAATCAATATTTATATAAATATTTATAATATTTACATACAAGCCGTGCCCAGCCAGTCACATGACTACCCAGCCACACCCACAAATTAGGCCATGCCCACAGAACTGGTTAGTAGTCCCTGGGATTTAAAATTATGAGTTTGGTGGTCCCTGAGGTCCAAAAGGTTGGCGACCCCTGCTCTAAACCAGGATATCAAATTCAATTTCACTGAGGGCCACATCAGGGTTGTGTTTGATCTTAGGGGACTGGGGTGGACATTGCCAGCATGTCATTCATGTCAGGGGCACCTGTGGTGGCCAAGTGCTCTACCATGAAAACAGGCTCCTCGGCCCCATTTTTGGCCGCAACAGCTTCCTGCAGCCTCTGGCAGTAAAAACAGAGCTCAGGGGGCTGCGCATAGCTTCCCTGAGCTCCATTTTCCCTGGCAGAGAGCTGCAGGATGCTGTCGCGGCCAAAAACGTAGCCTTGGACAGCTGCACGCAGCCCTCCCAAGCCCAATTTTCTCTGACAGAGCCACTGTGGGCTGGTCCTTTGCTGTTTCCAGGGTGGCTCCGCCAATCAGATCTAATCTGGCCCGCGGGCCCTGAGTTTGTTCTAAAGTTCTGAGCTTGCTCTAAACTGACTCAGCTAGCTTTGTCTGTCCACACTTGTAGTAGATTGTAAGATTTCTGATAGATAGAAAGTGTTAGGGTTTGAGGATTTAACCCCTAGCAGAGTAGTATTGCAGCAGTAGTCAAGCCAGGAAGCCAAAGGAGAGCGGAAGGGCCCCAGAGTATACACACACTGAACACAAACACTGTTTGTAGTTTAAATAGTTTTTAATCCAGTTAGAGTTTAAGCATTGTCATTCAGTCCATTAAGTCATTCACAGTATTTCCATCCAGTAAGACTCACTAGTATAGTCCAAGTTAAGAGTCCTTGCAATATCTTTATCAGCCGATAAAGATATCTTCTCCTCCTCCGGTTTCACTCTCCAGAGAAACAAACGCTGGATATTCAGCAAACAGTAGCAAACAATAACAGTTCAGTCACAGCACTCACAGTCAGTAATCACAGTTAGTCACAGCAGCACACAGTAACAGTAGCACACAGTTACAGCCAGCCAGAGCAGTCAGCAAGACAGTAAACTTTTCAGCTTCTAATGCTTCCTTATATTGTAACTTCAAACCGCACCCTTAATCGGCTAATTGCCTGCTGCATTGTGCTTAAAGTGATAAGCACTTAAACCATGATATCTAAGTTTTATATATTTATTCACCCAAACCATATTTGGTATCAATGTTATACCTAACATACTCCCCTTTTGGGTGAAATAAATATATAATAACTTTTACAATCTTATCCCATATTTTTCACAACTCTCCTGGTGCTTACTGGCACCTTGGGCTTTAGTAAAATTATCAGCTAAATTGTCCTCTGACATACAGTACTCTAGCTGAATCATCTTACTTCTTACAGATTGTCTCACGTTTAGGTATCTTAGATCTGTATGCTTGCTCCTTGTTTTTACTCCAATATTTGTGGCCATTTGAATTGCTGCCTGATTATCTTCATGTATAATTATAGGATAATCTACAGTTATACCTATATCAATTAACATTTGTTTATACATTATTAATTCTGTACATAACAATGATAAACAGGAGAATTCTGCCTCCATAGTAGACAAACTTATATGCTGTTGTCTTATTGACTTCCAGCCTATTAATGTATTACCCAGCATTATGGCTGTTCCTGAAGTCGACTTTCTAGTGTCTCTTTCTGATGCAAAGCTAGCATCTGCATAAGCACACAGAATTAAATCACCCTTTGGTTCTAAATACAATGAATAATTCATTGTCTTTTTAAGATATCTTAATATCCTCTTAGCTGCAATCCAGTGTCTTTCACATGGTGCAGAATTGAATCTAGCCAACTGATTCACGCAGTACGATATATCTGGTCTAGACCAATTACTAATATAACTCAAACTTCCAATTAAAGATTGATAAATCACCTTATCAAACTCAGGGCTTTGTACATCAGTGTTGCTAAACTCCTGACTCATTGGAGTCTTAGCTGGCTTACAAAGCTCCATCTTGTAATCTTTTAGTAATTTGCTTATCTTATCTTCCTGAGATATCTTATAACCTTTCCGTGTTTTCTTTATATTCAAACCGAGATACTTCTTTATCTCCCCTAATTGCTTGATCTTTATTCTCTTTCCTAATGATGCTATTATTTTATTTGCTTCATCATTAGTTTCAGTTATCAATGCAATGTCATCTGTGAATAGTAATAATAATGATACTTTCCCATTTATCTCCCTCTTAAACAGACATGGATCGGCTAAACCAGCTTTAAATCCTATATTGTCTAGTTCCTTTACAATATACTGGTTCCATTCATAGCCTGATTGTTTAAGACCATAGAGGCTTTTCTTTAACAACCAACAATCATTATTATCCTTATTTTCACTTTTAATACCAACAGGTTTTTTCATATAAATAGTATGTTTTAATGGGGCGTGCAAGTAAGCAGTTTCCACATCTAAATGGTTAACTATATAGTTTTTACTAGCTGCCCACACTAAAGCTGCCCTCAAGGTTGCTGCCTTAAGACTAGGTGCAAACACCTCATCGTAGTCATTAGCATTCTGCCTAAAACCTTGGGCTACTAACCTTGCCTTATGGATTAAATTACCATCCTTATCTGTTTTTACCTTAAATATCCATTTGCAGCCAATGGATTTCTTTCCTGCAGGTAATTTGGCATTTTCATACACCTTCATATCACTTAATGAATTCAGTTCCTTATTCATTGCTGCATACCATTTTACTTTTTCCTTATTAGGATACTTTTTAATTTCTTCAACAGAATTAGGAACTTGATTAATCTGGCACACTGTGTTAGCCTGGTACCTATCAGGCGGTCTAGATACACGTGTAGTTCTTCTGGGAATTACAGGGCTTACAGGAGGACTTTGTTGAACTACTACTTGTTCATCTTCCTCATCCTGTTCAGCTATTGAGTCTGTTTCTTCCTTTATGGGCACTATTTCATCCTGTATTTGTCTCTTTACTTTATTTTTAAAGTTACAGGGATAACTAATGGGATTTCTATAGGATTCAATAATTACATCTTTATTGGCATCCTGTTCTAATTTCTCCCATCCTTCATGTTCTAGAAATTGGGCACTAGCACTACATAACACTTTAGATGTGCCTTTCTCCCAAAATCTATATGCCCTATGGTTTGCCTGATAACCAACGAAGAAAAATCTTTTAGCTCTATGTTGCCCTTTTTTTCTGAGTTGTGCAGGAATATGCACCCATGCTGGTGCACCAAATGTGTGCAGGTAACTTAGATCAGGTTTCCTGCCATGCCACCTGGTAAATGGAATTTCACCTGTTGTTGTATTAACAACGTTGTTCAATATGTTATTAGCACACATTGTAGCCTCCCCCCACAAAGAATCAGGTAACCCAGAATCATTTAACATTGTTCTAACCATTGCCTGTAGTGTTTGGCCTCTTCTTTCAATAAAAGCATTATGTTCTGGCCTGTATGGAGCAGACTTCTTATGCTCTATTCCAGCTACCTTAAGTCTGTTCTGGAATTTGTTATTAATAAATTCCGTGCCATTATCTGTCACCAGGGTTATCAATTGTCGTTTAGACTTTCTTTCAGCAAACCTAAGCCAATTGAAAAAATGTTGATATGTTTCAGTTTTGCTTTTCATTAAATAGCAAAACCCATATCTAGAATAATGGTCCATAATGCTCAGTATATATCTAGCACCTCCCATACTGGGTTTCTTTGGACCTATTATGTCTGCAAATACTACTTCTAAAGGTTCTTTTGTTTTGAAACCATTTAGCCTATTTGCAGGCAATACCTTGCTCTTATCTTCACAGCAAACATTACAACGCAAATATTTATCACAAGGTTTTAACCTTATTCCTTCAGATAACTCAACTGTACGTTTTAGCATTTTAAAATTTACATGCCCCAAACGCCTATGCAATAAATGGATACATTCATCATGAGGCTTTATATTATTAAATACAGTTTGAGCCTCCCCTTTCTTACTATTATCTAAGACATATAATGTTCCATTTAAAGCTGCAGTTACCCTTTTGTTATCTTTTTCAATTATGCAATTATTATCTTTAAAAGTAATTACATAACCTAATTTATCTAATACCCTTACTGAAAGCAAATTAAACTTTAGTTGCGGTACATACAACATTTTTATATCCTGGTTTATGTACGGACAACGTGCAAAACCTTGACCTTTCGCTTTCAGGTTCCAGCCGTTAGCAAGAGATATATGTTGAGAGCTTGTAGACATTTTTATAAATTTTGTCTTATCTCTTGTGATGCAGTGGGATGCGCCACTGTCAACCACCCATAAATTATTCTTCACATCAGAGTTGCTAAACGTGGCTAGTTCAAATGCTTTCTTTGGCTTTTTTACATTCTGGCTTTTTCTCTTTTTGCAAAATCTTGCCAAATGTCCTCTGATTCCACAATTAAAACACTTTTTAATTGTGTATGCCGTTGAAGATAAATTCTCTTCTTCCAGGTGCTGTACTTTGCTTTGCTGGTTTCTTTCAAGCTTTGAAGATAATTTCTCTTCTTTCTTATCTTCTCTCAGCTCGTCACGCTCACGCCTTCTTCTGGCTTCTTCTAGTAGCCTGCCTGTAATCTCGGTTAATGAGAGGCTTTCTTTTGGCAATACCTCTAACGAAGTTACATAGTCATCATAGCTTTGATCTAATGAAGATAATATTATGTAGACTTGTTGCAGTTCATTAAATATAAGCTCTTTTTCTTGCAAATCTTGAAAAATGCTCTTCATACAGTTTAAATGAACTAACATATCTCCATTCCTCTGAAGATGCGTTCGAAAAAGCTTCCGTGTAAGATTTATATGTGCTCCTACACTGTCCCGAACATAAATCTTCCTGAGGTTCTCCCAGCAGTTTGCAGCATTTTCTTCTCCACGAATATGGACAAGCTGCTGATCACAGAGAGTCAGTCCTATGATGCATAAAGCCTGCTCATTCTTCAGTTTAAAGTCTTGTAACTTTTCGTTATCATCATCATTAGCAGGATCCCAGCTACTCACATCTGGTGGGTTTGCTATAATGTCCCACAAACCTTCTTTGCGTAGAAGTAAACTACATTTCATTGACCATGAAACATAGTTTGTTCCATCCAGCCTGGATATCATGGACAGTTGTGACAAATTTACTTGTGCCATTACTCTTCAGATATTGTGACTATTTTAAACTAATTAAAACAGTTTGTTTTTACAGTAATGTGCAACTCACACCAACTCTCTGCTATATCCTGGTTAGTTAGACTATGCTGCTGGGCCCATAACCAATGTTAGGGTTTGAGGATTTAACCCTAGCAGAGTAGTATTGCAGCAGTAGTCAAGCCAGGAAGCCAAAGGAGAGCGGAAGGGCCCCAGAGTATACACACACTGAACACAAACACTGTTTGTAGTTTAAATAGTTTTTAATCCAGTTAGAGTTTAAGCATTGTCATTCAGTCCATTAAGTCATTCACAGTATTTCCATCCAGTAAGACTCACTAGTATAGTCCAAGTTAAGAGTCCTTGCAATATCTTTATCAGCCGATAAAGATATCTTCTCCTCCTCCGGTTTCACTCTCCAGAGAAACAAACGCTGGATATTCAGCAAACAGTAGCAAACAATAACAGTTCAGTCACAGCACTCACAGTCAGTAATCACAGTTAGTCGCAGCAGCACACAGTAACAGTAGCACACAGTTACAGCCAGCCAGAGCAGTCAGCAAGACAGTAAACTTTTCAGCTTCTAATGCTTCCTTATATTGTAACTTCAAACCGCACCCTTAATCGGCTAATTGCCTGCTGCATTGTGCTTAAAGTGATAAGCACTTAAACCATGATATCTAAGTTTTATATATTTATTCACCCAAACCATATTTGGTATCAATGTTATACCTAACAGAAAGCAACAGGTGAAATACCTGTTCAATTAGCACAGGCAACCCCCAGGGCTGCCTGCTCTCACCATTACTCTATCAGAGATGAAAATGGATTTTAGGAGCAGCTCTCCTATTCTACCAATTCTTACTATATTAGAAAACATAGTATCAACAATAGAGACCTTCAAGTTTCTGGGTTCTACAGTATAATCTCCCAGGATTTGAAACGGACACTTAACATTAAAGCCATCATTAAAATGGCACGACAGCTTTCCTACATCAACTCAGAAAGTCCATACTGGCCCAGGAGCTGCTGATACAGTTCTGCAGAGGAATTATGGAATCTGTCACTTGTACTTCTATAACTGTCTGGTTTGGTACAGCAACCAAACAAGACAGGTACAGACTTCAGCAGATAATTAGGACTACCGAAAAAAACAATTGCAACCAGCCATTGAAGCTCTATATACTGCATGAGTCAGAAAGAGGGCTGAGAAAATATCTATAGACCCTTACATCCTGGACATAAACTGTTACAACTCCTCCCCTCAGGACACCACTATAAGGCATTGCATGCTAAAACAACCAGACACAAAGACAGTTTTTTCCCCTTGTACCATCACACTGCTCAACACTTAATTACCACAGGACTTCTGCCCAAGGATATTTATCCATGCAGAATGGCTTTTTTACTACCTTATTATTGTTATTGTTATTACTGTTATTATCTTTTCTACTACCTTCTCTTATTTGTATCATTACGTTTACTTTGTTGTTTGTATGTACACTGAGAGCTTATGTACCAGAGACGAATTCCTTGTGTGTGTAATCACACTTGGCCAATAAAGTGTTTGATCTGTTCCATTCTATCTTATTTTTTTTTTTTTTTTTTATTTTTTTTTTTTTTTTTTTTTTTTTTTTTTATTTTATTTTCTTTTTTTTTTTTTTTTTTTTTTTTTTTTTTTTTTTTAAATTTTTTTAATAAAATTTTAAATTTTTTTTCATTATTTTTTTTTATTTTTTTATTTTAATTTAATTTTTTTTAAAACAAAATGAACAAAAATAAAAACATTGTGTTATTTTTATATTTTTTTTTTTAAATTATTTTTTTTAAAAACTAATATAATAAAAAAATAACAAAAAAAAAAAAGAAAGAAAAAGAAAAAAAAATTAAAATTTTTTTTTTTTTTTTTTTTTTTTTTTTTTTTAATTATTTTTTTTATTTTAAATAAATTAATTTTTTTTTTTTTTTTTTTTTTTTTTTTTTTTTTTTTTTTTTAAAAAAAAATAAAAAAAAAAAAAAAAAAAAAATTATTTTTTTTTTTTTTTTTTTTTTTTTTTTATAATTTTATATTTTTAAATTAAACAACCAAAATTTTTTTAAAATACTCTTAAAGTAATATATTTATGAAAACAAGAATAATCACCAATTATAGCAATCTATCAATTAATTTTATAATAGAATAATTTCATTTAATAAACGCTAACCATTATGTCCTCTTACATTTGAGAATGTCAATCACAAAAAGCTTGTTAGGATGCCATTAACCAATTTTTTTATATCAAGCATACACAGCAAATTTTATTCAGATACCCTTTTGCAAATTACTTCCTTTTATTGTACCATTAAAACAGTAACCTGCCTGATAGCATGGTATTAAAAGCTTTTTACTTAATTTAAATAAAAATATACATTTATGGGAATCATACCTGTTGCTTCTTTTAACAGACTTGTTCTCCCATGGTGGGTCTATAACAATTATGTCATACTTCTTTTTATCTGGAAAAAAATGTTTTCAACAATTGCAGGAACAATTATTTGAAATTATAAAAGTATTTCCCATATTTTAAGATCCTAAAACTTACATCTTTCAAAGGAATTGAAAGTATGATATTTCCCTGCATTTTGAAACAATAAAAATCTGCCCTTATAATTTTATATCAACCACACTGCTTTACATGCAAAGCTGTATTTAACAGCTGAATTTCATACAAGCAATTATAACAGTTTCACATGTACCATAAAATATTTACTGGCTATCCAGGCAGATTTGTATGCTATAACAAGCATACATTATAGCTAAGGGAATGGACCATGAACAAGTTTTGTCATTCACTATACACTGAGATAAACATAATATTTTGCTTATATCAAGGCAAAATTCTACTAATCAAACTGTTCAAATTGATATTCAGGTCTTTCAATTCCTCCTTTACTAAAAATATACATAAAACTGCCATGAAAAATATTTAGGGATTGCTGAACAAGTGAGAAATTTTACTAAGGTATGTACCGGTACTTACAATTCAAAAGTGGCTGCATACACGAAAAATCTGATAAAAGAAATGCACTTCTGGGGGGAAATAAGTAGTTCTGTCCCATTAGGGTTAACATCTTCGCATTGTTTATATTATTTTCAGTAACACAGGTTAATTGAACTTGTTCTGGGTCAGAGGTTCCCTTGTCTATTACACGTTTTTGCTCTCTTTCATTCATGGAAACAAAGCACTTGGCCATCTCGCAAAGCTCAGCCAAACTGCAATTACTGGGTCCTTTGTCAGATGCCTTGACATAAAACTGGTCTATAGAATTAGGCTGAAGGAAACCACTTTTGCGTGCCTCCTGGATTAAACATCTAGTCCCATCCAAAATTATGCCACTGATCTGTGTACAGTAATAAAAGATAAAGGGAAATTGCTTGAAACATGCAGATTTGTCAACCACAATTTACTAAGAAGTTCAGTTGCACAATGAAAGCATGGAGCAGTTATAAAATGTTTTCGGATTTGTTCATCTTAACATTATTTCTTCATGTTTGAATGGAGAATGTTATGAATCCTTCACATGAACATTTTTGCAAACAGAAGCATTACAACAGAGATAGGACAATTATAAATGTTATTAGATTAGCAATCTTCTACTCACCTTGAGGCTTACAGATTCATTATTACCTAATTTACAATTTAAAAATGAAACCAAACTATTTAAAAATATTCACAGTATTTAGGAATGCACAAGATCAAGAAATAAAGCCAATTAACAACTGTCGCCATCAAAAGGTCTAAGTTACACATACAAGAATATGTTTCCTTATAGAAAAAGCAAAACTGCATGCATACATCACACTTAGCCATGGTTTAGGCACACTGTTGAGTAAATAAGAGATTCACCCATCAAGTTATGTAATAAAATCATGGTTTAAATAAACGGTATAAATAAGATTAGAAAAAACCTCCAAAATCATGCTAAATTTCTTATGACTTAGGACATTATTTAAGCCTGTTCCTAGTTAATTCATAATACTATGTCATAAAAATGCCTTTTTTATCATGCTAAACTAACACCAATCACTTTATGTCTAATTGTGGTTAAAATTACAGCATACATCCATTCATGCATAATCTCTAAGGTCGTTTCTTAACTATAGGTTATAGAATATTCTAGAATCATTTAACCACTATTAAACTAAATATTAGTAATCAGAATAGGCCTTATAACACTCCAGCAATGACTGAATGAGGCTATCAAGACATTAAAAGTCAATAATGAGGAAATAGCCTTAGTCACAAGTAAATAGACTATGTCTGCACTACCATTCACAAAAGAAACTACAATTGAAACACCTTTCAAAAAAAATTCAATGTACTTTTAGTTATAGTTTGCACTAAGCAAGAATGGATTCATACAATGAATTAAGTCATGACTGGAATCAGTTTGCTGTAGTGATTAATGTGCTGGTCTAGAAATTAGAAAACTGTGAGTTCTAGTCCTGCCTTGGGCATGAAAGTTAGCTGGGTAACTTTGGGTCAGTCACTCTCTCTTAGCCTAACTCACCTCACAGGGTTGTTGTTGTGGGGAAAATAGTTGGAAGAAGGAGTGTTAGGTGTATTTGTTGCCTTGAGTTACTTATAAAGGTAGGGTACAATCTGATAAATAAATAACCACATTCTATCTAAACATGAAGTGTGAATGTAACTTTTATTTCAACATACAAAGTTTCTCTTAACACTGAACATTTCTTAAGTTAAGCATATGTCACAAAAACAAATGGCACTGTCCCATTATTAGTCTTCAAACTTACCTTTAAATGATACTCTAAGATATCACTTTCACCATGATTAAGTTCACTGCTTCTTTTCCGTTTCTAAAGTTGAAAATGAGCAGATTAGCTACACTAACATTCAAATGTTAATTCAATTGTTATTACAATTAATACAATTAATAATTCTGTATATGAAGAAAAGATGTATTTTGTGATGAACTTGCATCCCTTAAACTTCACAAAGACAACTTAATGTGTATGTTAGCAAATAGCAGAATTTCATAGATGCACAACTTGTAACCTAGTTGGTGGGACAATGCTTCTCAGCATCTCACAATTCACCAACCATAAGTTGTAGTGGAATGTAGATACTTGGGAATTTCCTTTGTGGTATTTATCTCCCATTCTTTCAGTTCTTTGGGAAAGAAAGAAAATCCTGCTTTGATTTGCAGGTACTTGTGCTACTTAGGTCTTTCTTTTACCCACCAGGCTTCTTTCGCAAAAGAAGGCCCTGGAGAGTCTTCTTCCAAGGGTGGAATGTAAGAGAAGTCCAGCACCCTGGCTACACAAAAGAAGGCAGCATGAAGACCTTGGCAGTAGGAGCGTGCAGTGTGATGGGCAATGTGGGTAGCAGCAATATGTAGGACTGTCCAAAAGGTCAGAGATGGATGTATGATAGGCATCAACTGAAGAGGAGTGGTTACAAAGCGGCCAAACAGGAATGGCTTGGATTGGAGCAGATCCTCACCTAAAAAATTGTAGGATTCAGTTAACAACAAAAAGACGCACTGCCAAGACTGCTGTTACTAAGCAATGCAGTCATATCACATGTTATGATTGCATCAGTTAGGAGTGGAAATTTCAATCCCAATTACCATTATTAACCAAGAACTATGTATAATGCTGATTATTACAATATCCTTCTCAAATATGCACTACAATCCAGATGAGCCCACACACAATTCTCATAAACAAAGGCAGTGCTGCCTGGAGATAATGGTAACTGGGATACCAAGGGAAGTGGTATTATTTAGCTAGCGTTTCATATCCTGATTCCTTCCAAAGATGCCAGTGTTACATTTTCATGGAAATTATAGCACTAATACAGTATATCCAGGGAGCACCAGATGAGGTGACTCAGAATAAATGAATGATAGAAATTTCTCTTCATATTTAGGTTTTTGGGAAGAAAAAACTATAGCTTTTTTGCAGTACCGTTTTCATTCCAAACTATTGACTATAGGAAAAATATAGGATTTTCAGATGGGAAAGTGTTCCTCCCTTTAATTATCAGATGTGTCATTGTATGTGACACAGAGACCACAATAGACAACGAAAGTCAAGCCATGTGGCTTTCTAAGAGAGAAAATGCCACATAAGGAAACCAGCTTGTAGGATTACAACTCAAGAATGGCAAATACATATGATAGCATGAGTGTAAGACACATATTACTACTGTTACTCAGTGAACTACTAGCATGGTCTTTTACAGCAGGATCATTTTATACTTATAAATTCATAATAAAACTTTACTAGCACATGCTAAAATTAGATGTACTTGATTTCATTTACCAGGTTTATTAAATGCTGAAAGCAGGTAAAAATATACAGTGCTTATTACCAATGATCTACACAGCACACTTTTGGATTGCAAAAGTAATAATCTATAACTATTTTTATAATAAATCAGTGATTTCATTTTATGTTATTTACAGCATGAAAATGTATGTAAATGTGTAAGAAACGTATCTTCTTACTTTACCTTTTTAGCCTTAACTGTAATAACAGGTTTCTTGTCCTTATCATTTTTCTGCTGTTTGGATATACTAGTTTCTAGATTAATCCCACTATGCTTTTCTGTCTGGAAGCTTGCAGGAATATGGGGCTTAGTACATTAAAAAATTCTTCTCGAAATGAGTATGTCCTCTTTACCATATGATTAGATTTTTCTCCTGAGTTTCTAAATTTGGGAATAATTTTTTTTGTACATGATTTTATGGGAATCAAACTTGTACTTGTGGAAGCAGGAATAACAGTATTGTTAAAACTATCCTTAGCTGACTGCTCAAGAGAGTGGCAAAAATAGTATCCAGATTTATTTATGAAACAGAGGTGATCTAGTATCCAGCCAGCTGGAAGATAACATACAATTGACATTGTGTTGCATTAAGCATTAGTTTACCCAACTGTCAAATATTTTAATTCAATTCTGTGAAACTAGGTCTTTCTATGAGCACAGCATCTCTTCTCTGTTCACAAGACTGATCATTTTCAAGCATCTGAAAAAAGATGCCACTGCTATAAGAAATTAGCAGTTCAATAAAATTAAGACTGTTCTTAAAGCCAATGAAAAAATACTTTCCTGTTTTCTATATTCAATATTTTGCATATGAAAAAGGAAACATAATATGAGGATACTTGGAGATACTTTATACCGAGATCCTATACTGTGACATACATCATTCACTGTCCCCGTAGCTATCAACGCTAAGTAAAATTTGATTTGAATGTTAGGCTAAGGTTCAAATTAAAAACATAAATTTGCCCATAAGTAGACCATAGTTCTGAACACATCAAAATATTTGTGCAAACAAAAGTTAGTTCTGCTTAAATATTTGGACACTATTATAACAATATTTAGATTAATGTAGCCGAGAGAGCTCACTGCTTTAGATATCTTGTTATAATTCTGGAAGAGCCATAGCAAGTCATTGTCAGTCAAATCTCCCTCTTGCCCTTCGGTGGTTTCCTACAACTCTCTAGCGAAGTCGTAGGGCAGATTAAATTTCAGCTGGGTTCTTTCCGGCAGTCTTGTCCTAAGTTACAATTTATATACAATTTATCTTGCTGAATTCAATGGAGTTTATCTCTCAGTAAACCATAGCCGTTTCTACCGGATTGAGCGGACTGCGTAGCCCTTGAGCCAAGTCTTCTGCCCCGTAGAGGAGTCGAACAGCCGCGCTCAGAGAGGCCGTGAAGGGCAAATTTCAGCCTGTGGCATGCTAACTGGACCTTTACTCCCAACTGGGAAGAAGAACAAGCTTCGCTCCCAAGAAGCCGCCTTCCGGTCTGTAACTCACAGCTCCAGCGAACGGCCGCCGGAGATAACCATAGAGAAGAGGGGGCGTGCATAAGCGCACCAACGTGCCTACCGTCCCTGTCCTATTGTTTCTCTATTCTTTTTTTTTTTTTTTCTTATATATACCCATTTCATGTATTCACAACTATGTATACACTTATACTTATTATCTTGGAAACAATTGACAAATCAAATAAATAAATAAATAAATAAAATAAATAAATAAATAAGAAATGCGAACTATCCCGCTCGAACAAGTTTATCCTGTAGACAACTTCCTGTTTGTGACGGAAATGACGTTTATTTCTCTTACTTTTAAAGGACGCGGACGGATGTTGCGATAGGCGGGTAAATTTGAAAGCGGGCGAGAAGTGGGTGGTGCCAGAGTGAAAAAGAGCGGTAAGTGGCGATTGCGGCAATGCCGTCACCGATGAATAGAGGTTAACAGTATCTGACTGAGTCCGGCCGGCAACTGGGTCGGCTTGAGAGAAGACATTAACGGTTGGTAATATAACAAGCTCTTCTTGCGGAATCTAATTTTTAACCAAGGCGCAGTTGGCAGCTACTTTAAACTTTGCCGGGCGGCAGCGTTCCTCTGCTTTTTCTCGGAGGAAAATTGATTCTTTCTTTATTTATTTATTTTAGTTTGTCAAGCATGTATGAGAAAACAAGTATAAGTATGAACAGGTATATACATAATAAATGAGTACGAGTAAATGGAAACTGGGACAGGGACGGTAGGCACGCTGATGCGTTTATGCACGCCCCTTACAGACCTCTTAGGAATGCAGTGAGGTCCACAGTACATAGATTAAGGTTAAGCTTTGGGGGTTTGAGGATGTAACTTTAACCTTAGACTGTCTACTATTGACCTCACCCCTTTCCCAAGAGGTCTGTAGGGGGCATGCATAAGCGCACCTACGTGCCTACCATCCCTGTCCTATTGTTTCTTTTATTTTTCTTATATGTATCCATTTCATGTATTCATAACTATGTTTATACTTATACCTGTTATCTTATAATTGCTTGACAAATAAATTAAGTAAGTAAGAGTTCAAACTTGACAGCTTTAAGACTTGTGGATTTCAACCCCCAGAATTCCTCCTCCAGTCATGTTAGCTCAGGAATTCTGGGAGTTGAAGTCCACAAGTCTTAAAGTTGTCAAGTTTGAAGACTCTTGATGTAACAACAGAGTCAGGTAGTAAGTTCTAGGCATTGACCACTCTGTTGCTGAAGTTGTATTTTCTTCAATCGAGTTTGGAGCGGTTTACTTTGAGTTTGTATCTATTGTTTGTCCATGTGTTATTGTGGTTAAAGCTGAAGTAGTCATTGACAGGTAGGACATTGTAGCAGACAGTTTTGGGTACTAAGCTTAGGTCAGACCGTAGGCGACGTAGTTCTAAGTTGTGTAGGCCCAAAATTTCAAGCCTGGAGGCATAAGGTGGCATAATACTATTTCAAGCTGTTTAAAGTTAATTAAATTTAATTTAAAAATTACAGCCACCGTCGGTTTTCCTTACATGAGAGAAAAATCTCCAGTTCTTTTCTGCCCCTGAGGGAAAAATTAATTTTATATTACATATTCTAATTCTCTCTTACTTGCAAGCGTTTGCTGTGCTTACAGCCAAATAAGTAGGTTTAACATGGCATTCTTCCTCGTGCCGTCTGAAGAGTGAATCCAGAAATCCCCTTTTGGGGAGGCTTTGTTCTGTCGAAGGAAGGCAAATTGTACACGTCCCGAGATAACATTGCAGGATCCAATCTAGAAGTTCCCTGAAGAGATGGGTTCCATCATGAGTCTGGAAGACCAAATCTCTAGTCCCAGTGAGCGACTCAGATTGGATCCTGCAGGTTTTGTTCAATCCAGGAATGTAAAGAGAGAGAGAAAAATATTCAGCAAATGCACTCTGCTCTCCCCCCCCTCCCCGCAGTTTTCAAAAAAAAATCTCCCTTTGGTGGGTGCAGGACTGGGTGTGAGTTTTCTTTGTAGCCAAGAGCTTTTCTCTGTTGAATCCTTTCCAGTATATTATCAGCAGAGGCTTTGCCACCCATCCATTTCAATCCTTTCTGCTGACCTGGACAGAACCATACCTGCTTTCCATTCTCCTACAAGTTTACCAAAAGGTTGTGGTGTCCCTCTGTGTTACAGTTTTCCCTACAACAATGAGGCGTAGTTCAAGTACCAGTCGAATCAGTTGCCGGCAATCCAGCCAGGCACTGAGGGTGCAGGATACTAATAAAACGGGACTTCATACACCCAAAGGGTAAGACATTCAGATTCCTTTAGTTGAGGTGACATTCATTTACTTGGCTTAAATTCCAAAGGATGCCTGCTTGAAAATATTAATGTCACTTGTGTTTACCGGTTACTGTTATTTAGGTATGTACAAAAAATTGTTAATTGGATAAATTTACTATTTTGTTTAAGCTAGGATTAAAGTAAGATCTGTTCTTTAATTTACACATGCAGTAAACTAGAGTACAAAGTACATAAATATTAAGCAATAGAACTCATTAAAATCAAATATGTAGCAAAAATTAAAGAGCAGATAACTATTGGATGGCATATAAAGATGATTTCAGTTTTTGGTGGTTTTAATAATTTGTACAATTAAATATTTTCTTTTCAAGGCAAGACAGAAGGACAACTTTTGGAAAGCAGAGTGTGGGAAAGCACGTACCAGGGACATCAGAAAGGAAAGCCAGTTTTTTTGGCAGAAGGTAGTTCACATTTCACTTGGTAGGATTAACACTATAATGTTTCACTATCACTTCACCAGTATGTATGAAATCTTCATTCCACTAGAAGAAAGAGCATCAAGGATTTTGATAGTTTTAAGTGCAGGAAAGACATGCCCCAGGAGTGGGAAAAAGGTATTAGGATTTGTGCTAGTATTCCTTTGTAAGTTCCTAGAGCTTTCGAGAATCGGCAGGAAAAATGTGCTCTGGCCATTTTTGTAGTGGAACCTTAACATATCAGGTAAAGTCTGCTATAGCTCTCAGTTCAATGAAATTTGTATTAGTCTGCCTTATATTCACAATGTAAGGGATGGAAGTTTTTCAAATGACAAGCTTAATTGCCAGTCTTTTTAGTCTTTTAAGTCTCACTTGTTATTATAAATTGTATTTTCTATATTTAAATAGTTTTGTAGAGATAAAATGAATAATGCCATCATTAACCTGGATGCATATTTTGTGGTTTCAATTCTAGGACTAGTGGCCCTGGGAGCTTACGGAACAGCCAATATGGTGCTTTTGGAACTACAGAGAAAATCAAAGAGCCTAGGCCACTTCATGACAAAACATTTATTCAACAATGTATCCGTCAACTTTCTGATGTATGCAGCACTTGTTTAATTTAACTAGTTAAATCTCTTTTATCAGAATAAATTGTGCCTGTTGATCAATGACATTTGGAAAAAGCAAGGTAAAAATAGCCTAACGGGCCAAGAAACAATGGGCCATCCAGGTTTTTAAAAAGGTGTGAATTACGTTCACATTTTAAAATTACAAATGCTAGGAACTATTGGACTTTTTACACAAAAATGCATCTTAGAACTGTCAGCAATGTATTTTAATTATGGCAAAAATATATGCAAATCTTTGTTGATTAAAATACATGATTAATCTACCAAGTTCTCTAATTGAACAATAATTTGGACCAGAGAGAGTTTTTGATTGCACTGTAAACTGGCATAAAGCCCAAAACAAGTAATACTTTTAATTTTTTCCCAGTTTCTTACAACATATGGATATGGTCCTATAGTCACTGTGAAATCACTCCAAACTCCTTCTGTTAAGGACTTTGTGAAAATTTTCAGCTTTATTTATGAACAGTTTTGCCCTTCATATGACCTTTCGGGTTCCAAATTTGAAGAAGAAATCCCAAGAATATTCAAAGACCTTGGGTAAGTACAACCTCCCCATTTAATTAATCTCACCAATTAAAATGAATATAACTAAGAATATTTTGTGGATGATACATTTCTTGATTACATGCTAGAAAATTCTTCCAGAGTTTATCAAGGTTCGTAATTATATTTCCTTTTAATTTTGTAATATTTAGACAATATATTCTTACAAATAGTTAAACTGTATGTGTTACAGGTAGTCTCATTTAGCAATGGTGACAGGCAACTTGGTTGTTATGTAGTTGCTAAATAGAAAATCATATGACCCCAATTGTGCTTATGATTTCAGCTTTCTTTTGCTTTACAACATCAAAAAGATACAACCCCAAAGAAGCCAGATGAGCCCAAATGGCAGGGAAGGTTTCTGGTACTTGATTCACAAGGACATCGGGAAAAGAGCAAATATAGCCCTTTTTCTTCACTTCCCCGCTCTTTGGAATGCTCAGCCTGGTGCTGAAATATTTAACAAGGGAAAATTGATGCTTATATTTACGTCCATTGGAGACACAGAGATTATATCGGGGTTGTCAAACTCATATCACGTGGCAGTGTCACGTGATGTATCGGGATTTTTTCTCCCTTCGATAAAACAGGTGTCGGCGTGGCCAGCAGCTGGGAGTTTGACAGCCCTGGATTACATGAAAGTAAACAGGCACAATGGAAATATACATTGAAAAAAATGCCCTAGTGCCAGCTGTTTGCCTAGTTGTTTGCCTGGACACACACACAAAAAGCTGAATGTGTGAAACTGATTAAAGTCTTGTTAGTCATAAGCAAGTTACTAAAGTCACAGGCTGAGCTTGTCATGTACTAACATGTACTAACACTGCAAAGATTGTAAATGTGGGCACTGCTCACAAAGTTACTTTTTCATCACTGTTGTAAAAACAATCACTGCCTGAGGCTAAATGAGATCTACTTGTATTGTTAACAAGAAAATTACATAGATACTCCTAGAATGTCTGCCAGGAATTTAGCTTTGTTTGAAAGGAGACAACTTTATACAGCAAATATAACTAACTATATGTGTCCTCTCTACAAAGGATTCCTGACTTCAGTATAATATTGACAGCTGGGTTCACGAGCTGTTATTTTATACTGGCATGATTCGTCTAGCTGTGTCCTATGTATAGCTATATCCTAGATAGATAGATAGATAGATAGATAGATAGATAGATAGATAGATAGATAGATAGATAGATAGATAGATAGATAGAATTCTTTATTTGCCAAGTGTGATTGGACACACAAGGAATTTGTCTTGGTGCAAATGCTCTCAGTGTACATAAAAGATAAATTTGTTAGGAGTCAAGAATCAACAACACTTAATAATAGTCATAGGGTACAATAAGCAATCAAATCGTACTAGGAAACAGTCAATATAAAGCGACAAAGTTACAGTCACAAGTGGGAGGAGATGGTTGATAAGGAGTGATGAGATGATGATGATGGCATATAGAGAAAGAGAAAACTAAGCTGTTTATAAGAAAATACCAAAGGCGGGATTCTTAATATTCATTTTAATTAATTTTATAGAAAATAAAACTAAGTGGATCCTTTTTGGGTCTGAGTGTAGCTTGAATTGTATCTGGCATTTTCTTCAAAAAGTAAGTTTTTTACAGAAAACCTTTTTCTTACAGTTATCCATTTGCTTTGTCGAAAAGCTCTATGTATACAGTGGGTGCTCCTCATATGTGGCCTCAGATTGTAGTAGCTCTGGTCTGGCTGATAGATTGTTACAAGGTATTATAGATAACCAATTACATATATAGCCACGTTTATAGGTATTTTATGGCATTTCATCTAATTTTGATCTGGTTATCAATGTAGAAGTGATGCAGCTGGGTTAATGGAATTCTTGATGTTCTTGTGACTGACAGATTCTTTATAATATATAATGTACTGTTAGAGATATTGCACTTTTGTTGCCATATTAATTATATCAAACAAATAGTAATAACAAATTTGCAGTCAGTAATGTTCAGGCCACATTTGAGTTACATGCCAGGAACTTACCAAAAAGTGGGTGAGACCCAGAACAAAAAAAAAATCATTAAAAATAAAATATGTGTTAATATAAATTCTAATAAATTTAATAATATTTCCTTTCTAGTTGGCAACAATCTTCAGAAAAGTGGGTAGGGAAGCACAAATTGTATTCTGATTAATTCAGAAAAAGGAAATAGCAAGTATGCTATACTAGTACAGTAGGAAACATTATTCATTGTGACTATGTCATTGTTTGTCTCTTACTCAGTTGTTTACTTATATGAAAGAAAAACCACAATCATTTGATGAAGAACAGATTTTGGGAGAGACTGTAGATGGAATTTTGCATAACAAGGTATTTTAGCTCTTTCTCCCTAAATTGTGGAATGAATATTACTTGCTGGCAATAAAATGATGTTGTAAACCATGCACGTTTGCATATGGAACTACCAGAGACAACAACTTGAAAGCAGCAAAGTAGTTTATTAACGTACTTGCAAATATGGACGCAACAAAGCTGAACACAGAACAAAGCATGGAAGTCAGCTTATATTCCCTTACACAGACTCATCGCCCCCTCCCCTTGTCAGGAGAACATCCTGTCGAACCGTTTAGTCTATCCCCTTCCCCCCAAAACCTCCCTTTCCTCTAGCTATGTTTTCACAGTTTTTAACTATGCAATCCACTTTGTCTCACCTAAGCTCTACTGTTTCTGTTCTCTGTTTGCGGTTACAGCTGGCATTCGGTTTGCTAGGCTTGTGGTTTCACACTGCTGACATTTAATTTACATTGTAATTTACATTGTAAAATGTTTTTAAAAAGTAGGTATTACTATGAATCTTTTACCATTTGCTTTGTGTAGTTTTTCAAGCTTCTTTAAAAAATTGTTCACCAAGCTATTAATGTAGACAATTTGAAGACAATTTTTTCCAGATACATGCATTTATGCTAAACATTTTAGAAACAATAGATACTCCGTCTTATTTTTGCATTTAATAGTTGTATTTTAATAGTTGTCTATATCAAAATTTGTTTATATCAATTATGATTCTGATTAACATTTAGTATATGTTGCTTATGAAATCAGCAATAATAATATAACTGATGTATATTATGTGAAAACTTTTCTTAACAGAAAAAAGCACCCATATTCTGTAACATAATACTGTTTAGCATATTTTTAAAAATTCCTAAAACTAAACTGATTTTACAATTATGTCCTCAGCTTTTTCTGGACTACTCTGTAAAATGTTATGACCATTTCATGAAGGGTAGAGACAGTTTTGAAGAATTTGATGCTGAAATAGATTCCAAATTAAGTGAGTAATTTACATTGTGAAATGTTTTTAAAAAGTAGGTATTACTATGAATCTTACCATTTGCTTTTTGTAGTTTTTCAAGCTTGTTTAAAAAATTGTTCACCAAGCTATTAATGTAGAATATTTCTGTTTAAACTCTAGTTCCTCCCCCCATCATCCCACTTAATCTCCGAATATGAGATTAAGTAAATTTCTGTACTATTTCTCAAGATACTTACTTAGATACTAGAGCTCATGTGGTTAAGAAAAGTATTTTTGCGTTTAACTCCAGCAGGAGGTTGTTCCCACTCCCACCATTTTTTTCTCCTGAGATGCCCCAGATGGCATGGGAATCTTGTACTCCATAATGCTGTTCTGCTCCATACCACCCACATGCCCATAGCTCTTGCCCATCAGCTGCTTGCCTGGGATTCATGCCTCTTTCCACGTCAAAGTCATGTTAGGTTTTCGCTTAGCAACAGCGACAGAGTCTGCCATTTTTTGCAGTACTAAGTAATGCAGTTGCATATTGTGGCACTTTATGACTACTTTACTTAGTGATGGAAATGCACTGAAATTATAACAATCTTTTTAAAGATTATTTAAATCTGATATTTAGCAAAGCAAAATGTCAACTTGTGCCCAGCGTATACTTTTTATCTCAATGACTTATTCTAATTAATAACTTCAGTTATAGAGCACTTGAGTGGTTGGAGGATTACTTTCATCTTTCTTTCAGAGGATCTGTTTCAGGTACATGAAAATCATTTAGCGGACTTAGAAGAAAAAGAAAAAAGGTTGAAGGAAGAGATTGCCAAGCGTGAAAAGGAAAGAGAAAGTGAACCAGTGAGTAACTGAGTACTGGCACACATAGCTCTGATGTATTTATAAGTCTGATTTTAATTAACAGACTACAATTTCCATCTTTTTGTATGAAAAAGGACCGTTTAGAGCAACTACGGAGCCTGAAATCATCTTTACAGGCAGATGGCAAACAATATGAGGCTTATATAGCCAGTTTGGAATCTCTCTCAAGCAGCCTCATTCAAAATATAAAGAGTATTACAGAGGAGCAAGAAGCTGCTGGTAAGGAGAAACTATTCAACATCACTAAATGTATAGTAACAATATAGTGTGTCTCACTATAATATTTTAAAAGAAAATACTGAGTATTTCTCAGCTCAAAGGAAGGATCTAAGCCAGGGGTGTGAAACTCGTTTTCACTGAGGGCAACATCAGGGTTGTGTTTGATCTTGGGGCTGGAGTGGGCGTGGCCAGCTTGTCATCACTTGTGTTGGAGGCTCCTGTGGCCCAGGTGTTCTGCCAGAGAAAATGGGCTCCCGAGCTCCGTTTTCGGCTGGAATAGCCTCCTGCAACCCTCTGCCAGCAAAAACGGAGCTTGGCGTGTACCACGGGCCAGCCCTTCACTAATTCCAGGGTCCCCCATGGGCCAGATCTAAGTACTCCGTGGGCCGGATCTGGCCTCAGGCCTTGAGTTTGACACCCCTGATCTAAACAGAAGTAGAGAATTTAATTACATCTTTCTTACTACTAATAAGTTTCTCATGCCTTTTAGTAGATTCTTCTTATAAGATCAAGTTCCTAATATTTTTAAATTTGATCTAAGTATTTTATAATTTGATCTTAAGCTTCAACTTAACAATGTTTTAAAAAACTTACCTGTTTTCCAAACAAGATTTTATTTTCCTTGAATTTTAGCCATGGAAATTGAAGCACTGAAACAGGAAAACTCACGTCTGGTGGTCATTTGTGATAATCAAAAGTATTCTACTGCAGATATTGAGAAACTGAATTCTGAAATAGAGGAGATGAAACAGACAGTAAATAAATTAACCAAGGAATTGGAAGTAGAGCAGCAGCAACTGTGGAATGAGGAATTAAAATATGCAAGAGGAAAAGAAGCAGTATGTATAGCTAAAACAAAAGTTTTGAGCATCTGACATTTGCATCTGGGAGACTAATATTTCTATTGCTGCTGCTTTATTTCGTATAAACTTAATTAAATAATATTTTATTCTGCTAATAGAGAAATAACTAGAATCTATAAGTGTCATTGTAAAAAGTTAATTTGCTGAAAAATATTTGTCTTTTCTGGAAATTTCTTAGGTCACCTTTTCTCTTTACCTCATCTAAAATCTGTGTTACTAATTTAATAACTGCAGTGATTCATTAACAAATGTGGCGGGAGGGACCATAGAGCGGGGCAGGACTCCCATCACAAATTTCTCACTGAACAACATCAATTTTGGGCTCAATTGTGGATGTAAGTTGAGGACTACCTGTACTGGATCCGCTTTGGACAAAAGACAGATGGCATCTGTCAGTAATGGTGTAGGCAGGGTCTCCTGCTTAGGCGGGGAGTTGGACTAGATGACCTACAAGATCCCTTCCAACTCTGTTATTCTGTATTCAAATACCTTGTATTTTTGTGACTTTTGGGGGGGTGGATGCTTTACTTGCATCTCAAACCATTTTTAAATCAATACCTTTATCTAAATTATTTTCAGACATGATTTTAATTTCTTTTTAAATTTCTCTGCCCTTCTTTCTTTCTGAAGCAAGATTTCATTTCATCTCCATCTAAATGAACCAGATTTTCCTCCTATATGCCAAATTCACAAGATTATGATCTAAAAAGGTCTTTGCTAATATTTATACCGTAGTGGCCCAATCCAAAAATCTAAATCATATTTTTGAAAGGATCTATTTCACTCAAAAAAGCAGGCACTCTTTAATGGCAAATTTCTGTCTCCATATATGAACCAACTTTAAATTGGCCATCAAATCAAAAGAGACAAAAACTTTTGATAATTTGTCTTGAGTAATTTTAATGTTTGTCAGAAGCTGGGAAGATAAAACAGCTTGTACTAACATTTAAATATAGGCATAGAAAAGACAAACTTTGAAAATGCAAAGAAATGCAAAACAATGCTGTGATTATGAAGCAATTCCGGTTTTCATAGACTTCATCAGCTGTAAGGTTCTTAGGGTATGCTTCTTAATTTTGTTCATTCTTTATAGATTGAAACAGATTTGACAGAATACCATAAATTGGCTCGAAAATTAAAACTAATTCCTACAAGTGCAGAGAATTCTGGTGATCATGATTTTGAAATTACATTCAATCCTGATGCAGGGCCTAATTGTCTGTTTAAGTACAGAACTCAGATTCGTGTAAGTATAAGCTCACTTTTCATATGAAGTTCTTTTAGATAATCGCTTTCTTTCAATAAATGAACATAATACTTTAATAATACTTAAAGGTGAAGTTCATTTCTCCTATCACAATGAGTGTCAGGGGAAATTAATATCTTATTTATTATGCAGAAAAATTGGTTTAAGTACTATGTATAGACTGAAATATGTTAATAAAGGCTTAAAATATTTGCACATTAGTTTACGGATGCTCCCTTAGAACGGTTGAAAGGGCTTCTGCTATCTTGTTTTGTTAATCAACTTCCTATTGGCATCTGATTGGCTACTATGAGAAACAGAATGTTTGATTGATAGACCATTGGTCTGATCCAGCATGGCAATTTCTGTGGCTTTATAATACAAAACCACTCCCTGGAGTATGAACTAATGTAACAGTACTTGGGAAAGAATATTGCCTTATCGGTTTATAGGAAGATCTTTTCTATATTATCTGCATATGCCATTTATTTAAAGTATCTTTCTTAAACCCTGTAACTCGATAACTTTACTGGAAAACTTTGTACTTTTTTCTTTATTGTGTTTGTCTAATTGTGGCAGGCTCCCCTTCTGAATCAAATAAACAAGACAGAAGAAGAGATTGCAAATGCAACAAAGAGAAAAATTGACTTAGAAGATACCTTAGAACAGGTAAGTTCCTAACTATCTCTGGTCTAGTGGAAAACCAGCTATACTGTATAATGTAATGCAACCTACTGTATATTAATCCTTGTTTATCCTTCTCTTATTCCTAATCATAATTCAGTGCTCAAAACAAGTATAGGGTTGCTAGGAAAGGAAAACAATAATGAAAAAAAATGTGGACAATGCAATCTGAATTTCTAGATGTTCAGTAGATATTCCTATAGATCTTCAAACTCTTCCGTATGTAAACTAAAATATTTTCAAATGTGAAAGTGTCAGCTGGATTCAGAATTCTTTTAATTATTAAGAGTGTACTTTTCGCCAAAAAATGTAAACTTGAAAGCAAAGGATGTGAACTGGAGGCACCCTTGACTTTCAGTACTAACATCCCTTATTAAATAATATTCTTTAAGGTAAATACAATGGAAGCTGAACAAAACAGCATTATGAAAATGTTAAGAGAAGAAACACAAAAACTGGAAGATTTATGTCAGCAAAAAGCAAAGGTATTGTACTAAATATGATATATAAGAGCTTGTAAGTTCATCTCTATAGAATTCATTATTAAGAGGTTTTTTTTTCTGTTAAGAAATGTACACATAACGTAAAGAAACATAGTGGTGTGTTGAGTAAGGTGCTTAACTAGAACTGGGAGAACTGGAGTTCTAATCTTTTCTGCTTCATAAAAACTAGTTGGGTAAAGTATTTTCAAAAGTATTTTAGCTATAATAAAAATTAATGATCTAAAAGACATATACACTTCTAACAATATAGAACTGGAGCAATGTCACTATATTAAACTTATAATGCTCTCTTGCAATAGTCTACCTGTGTCATAAACATATGATTTAGTTCTGAAGTATTAATCCATATACGTATTGCAGGAAGTTGTCGAAGAAGAAGAAAAGAGTAAGAAGGAGCTGGAGTTGTTGGAGAAACATAAAAGTTTGCTTTATAATGGTGTCAATGAGGGTATCAGTGAAGCCACGAAGGAACTGCATGAAACCCGATGCCGGTTAGTTTAATTAAACAAAGATTTGACTTAGAGGGTTTTCTGAGTTGAATATATGTTTATTTATTCAACTTATAGCGCCACCCATCTCAATTTGTGACTTTGGGCAATTTACAATTAAAATGTAAACAATTTTTTTTAGAAAAACCACAAAATAAAATAACCATACAAACAATAGGTAATAGGCAATGCAATACAAATATTAATCTTAGTTAAATGGGAAAAATTTTAATGAAACATGTTTAGATTTTGGAATGTTACGCGTGTTAATTATTACAGGCTGTTTATACAAACCTTGAATTTATAGATGGAGGGACAGTTTTTCAATATAAATAATGTAATATTATCTTCTCCTTCCCTCTTCTGGTATTTACTCCTTAGATACCAAGTGGTTATGCAAACAACTTCAGAAGAGAAAAGGAAAATGGATAAAAATGTGCAGTATCTTCTGGAACTAATATTTACTCATCTTGAGACTGTTGAGGTAACTCATGCTATTATATACTACTGAAACTCTCAGTGTGTACCCTTTAAGTGGCTGAAAGTTGTATCAGGGCAGGGTTTTTTTTTTCAATCAAAGTACCTCTTATGGGCTAATTTACAAAACACAGGGCCTCTCCTTCCAAAAAAGAGAGTGAAATTTAGGAAAGTTGTAGCTATTTCACTGCTGCCAGGCGGCGGCTTCTCCTTCAGCACTGCTATCACACTGATCTCCACACTCAAACTATCCCTTTCACTTACTTCAGGCTTCTTTATACATCTTTCTCCTCATTTCTCAATTCAATGGACAGGGGAGAGAAAGATAAACATTCATGTGTTACAAGAAAAAGAAAAGCTGGGCAGGGAGAACAATCCTTTAACAATGGAAGTACTTGAGAGATTTTGAGAAACAAATGGATCAGACATCGAACCAATTCAGTGACCCATCTCTCTTGATTCCTTAAGCAAGGCTGAGGATCTCTCTTTTTTTCTCCCATAGATGGACCATAACACAGAGGACCCAGTTGTTCCCCTTAAATCCAGTTGATTATTGCCCATCAAAGAGCCAGCCTAGAGAAAACCATTTAGCACTTTCCTCAAAGTCTTAAGTTCTAGCTAATCATATTGGGAAAGACAAACATTCCCATACAGAAACAGCAACCTTCCTCCAACTTTCCCAGAAATATTTAAATAAATTCTAAAGGTGGTTGGATTCAAATGTATTTTCTTACAGTTTCTCTAATTTCTATTATGAGTAGAGCAGGAAAGAAGACACTTTAAATCATCATTTAAATCCCCCTTCCCTACAACATAGAAGAAGGAAAAAGGGGCCAGGACAAGAAATCTTCCCTACGATTCTTCATGCCCCCAAATGCATAAGTAATTACAAAAATAAAATAAATAAAATGATGAAGCCGGGTGGGTTTTGTTTTTGTTTTGGGTTTTTTTTTGTGGTTTTTTTTTTTTTTTTTTTTTTTTTTTTTTTTTTTTTTGTTTTTTTTTTGTGTTTTTTTTTTTTTGTTTTTTGTTTAGGAGGGAAGAGATAAAAAAATAATTTAAAAGAATGAAAAAAAAAAAAAAAGAAGAAAAAAAAAAAAAAAAAAAAAAAGGAAAAAAAAAAAAAAAAAAAAAAAAAAAAAATTTTTTAATAAAAAATAATAAAAAATTATTTTTTTTTTTTTTTTTTTTTTTTTTTTTTTTTTTTTTTTTTTTTTTTTTTTTTTTTTTTTTTTTTTTTTTTTTTGTAATCCAGCTCCACCAACCAGTATAGGTTGCGCTGTACAATGGCACAGAAAATTTAGACAAATTCATGCCATCCCAAATCTCCAAAAATTAGGAAAAGCAAGTTGGTCCAGACAATCAAATATCTTATCAATGTTAGTAACATAGACCATGTGCATTTGGAAAAGTGGCTCTCTAGTGTTTTCATCATCTTCACTGGGTCCAAGAAGGAGCAATCTTTTGTGTCAAGCCTGATATTGAAGGGGATTTTTTCCTAGGGGACAGAAGTAAGGTATAATCTTTACCTGAAGAGATATAATCATTTGGGGGCTATTAACCAGGACCCTTTATAGTAAATTCAACTACTATTCTTAATGATTCTCCAGATTATTCTTTGATTCATATTTCAAGATTATCTTAAACGTTTCTGTAATTTTCTAAAATATATCCAAACATTCTAAAAGGGAATAGAGCACAATTCAGATGCAGAAGTTTGGGTTATATAGTAAAAGATTACCAAAATACAGTATGCCTGGCTGAATTTCTTGTATATCTATATATTTTCATAATATATGGTATTGTGTATTGGTCGCTCTCTGACTAGCGTATCAGATAAGTATCTGTCTCACCTGCTTTTTTAGTTAACTATGTGGTCACTTGTTGGCATTCTGTGCATTATATCATAGTATTTCAATGTTTCTGCCATGGCTTTGATTGAGGCCTAAGCCACTTGGACAGTTTGATGTAGATTGGATATGGTCAGAGTAATAAAGATGTATCTGCTTGTTAATCTACTAAGTCTTATCAGGATCACTTTATGAATATTTTTACACTCTTGTTACCATTTGGATAAAATCTTTTTCTTTTTTTATGAGATTTTAGCAGTAATTGAAGACAAAGTTTATTCTGAAAGAGGAATGGTCTAGTTAGGCTATTAATTCCATTAAGCCTTAGGGACTAAGGGTCACCTGTAGATAAATACAATATTTACTCTAAAAGTTCATTCTCTATAGTGAATAGAGTACATGCATTCCTTTGTTATATATATTTTTTGGAGTTCCTATAACTTTTTGATGCCTGTATTGTGAAGTAGTGATGGAGAATGTTTGGTGACGTTCTCTGCCTATTCTTCCATTTTTACAAATCTGTTATTCAAGCCTATGGAAGTTTTTAAGATATCTCTCACATAAAATTTCTGTTTTTATAACATTTAATAATTTTGTACTGGTTTTATAGAAAAAAATTGTCTACAGATAACAGCTGCATTTTACATTGCCTCTTATCATGCCAGTTATGCATTTATAAAATCAAAACTATAAGCACTAAAATATAATCTATAACCATTTTCTTCTAGAAATACTTGACTGAACAGAATATAAAAATTGACAGAGAATTCAATGAATTTATATCTCAAGATCCGCTGATGAATTTGAAAGAAATCCTAGATAATTACAAAAAGAAGATGAGTACCCTGTATACTTCAGACACATGAAAATATTATCTGTATAGTATAGAAATGCTCTAAAATGTTTGCTTGCTATGGCAGTGTTTTATAATGTTTGAATCGTACCTTCTGTTCATGTGATCTTTGGAGACTATCTCTTTTATTGTAATAGTTCAGTTATTAAAACCAATATTTACTTTTCGGATGCATAAATACATTAAGCCTTAAAACCTGACTCTGTTTTATGGGTATCAGTACATAGACTGATCAGTACATAGACTGATAAATGCTCATGGATTCAAATATTTCACATATATTTGTTTTGTTCTTGAAAGCACTAATTAGGATGCAAAAAGTATGATTGAAAATTGAGTTACTAATGTAAAGCCTGTAATTGCCTACCAATTATCAACATGGGAAAACCATAGTTTCAAATAGTCAATATTTCACAAGATCTCAGGGCAAGATTTAAACCTGTGTTATTGTGGAGTGAAGCAACACCTCATGGCGACAACAGTAGCTGCCACAGAAGTCTATGTTGAATGCTGCCCTGTTCTGCAAATTGCAGAAAATATGACCACAAAGACTTTTTTTCAAATCGACAAAATTCTAGGAAAAAGTGCAACGCAGCTCTGTTTTTACCTATGAAAAATCTCCTTGGGTTAGTTATATTTTCCCAAAAAAAATGTCAGCAGAAAATACGTTTTCAATTAAAATACACTGCTCAAAAAAATAAAGGGAACACAAAAATAAGACATCCTAGATCTGAATGAATGAAATATTCTTATGAAATACTTTGTTCATTACATAGTTGAGTGTGCTGACAATGAAATCACACAAAAATTATCAATGGAAATCAAATTTAGCAACCCATGGAAGTCTGGATTTGGAGTTACACTCAAAAATGAAAGTGGAAAAAAACACTACAGGCTGATCCAACTTTGATGTAATGTCCTTAAAACAAATCAAAATGAGGTTCAGTAGTGTGTGGCCTCCACGTGCCTGTATGACCTCCCTACAATGCCTGGGCATGCTCCTGATGGGGTGGCGGATGGTCTCCTGAGGGATCTCCTCCAACACCTGGACTAAAGCATCCCCCAACTCCTGGACAGTCTGGTGCAACGTGGCGTTGGTGGATGGAACAAGACATGATGTCCCAGATGTGCTCAATTGGATTCAGGTCTGGGGAACGGGCGGGCTAGTCCATAGCATCAATGCCTTTCTCTTGCAGGAACTGCTGACATACTCCAGCCACATGAGGTCTATCATTGTTGTGCATTAGGAACCCAGGGCCAACCGTACCAACATATGGTCTCACAAGGGGTCTGAGGATCTCATCTCGGTACCTAATGGCAGTCAGGCTACCTCTGGCGAACACATGGAGGGTTGTGTGGCCCCCTAAAGAAATGCCACCCCACACCATTACTGACCCACTGCCAAACCGATCATGCTGGAGGATGTTGCAGGCAGCAAAATGTTTTCCACGGTGTCTCCAGACTCTGTCAAGGCTGTCACATGTGCTCGGTGTGAACCTGCTTTCAGCTGTGAAGAGCACAGGGCGCCAGTGGCGAATTTGTCAATCTTGGTGTTCTCTGGCAAATGTCAAACGTCCTGCACGGTTTTGGGCTGTAAGCATAACCCCCACCTGTGGACGTCGGGCCCTCATACCACCCTCATGGAATCTGTTTCTGACCGTTTGAGCAGCCACATGCACATTTGTGGCCCACTGGAGGTCATTTTGCAGGGCTCTGGCAGTGCTCCTCCTGTCCCTCCTTGCACAAAGGCAGAAGTAGCAGTCCTGATGCTGGGTTGTTGCCCTCCTACGGCCTCCTCCACGTCTCCTGATGTACTGGCCTGTCTCCTGGTAGTGCCTCCATGCTCTGGACACTACGCTGACAGACACAGCAAACCTTACCACAGTTCACATTGATGTGCCAGCCTGGATGAGCTTTACTACCTGAGCCACTTGTGTGGGTTGTAGACTCCGTCTCATGCTACCACTAGAGTGAAAGCACCGCCAGCATTCAAAAGTGACCAAACCATCAGCTAGAAAGCATAGGAACTGAGAAGTGGTCTGTGGTCATCACCTGCAGAACCACTCCTTTATTGGGGATGTCTTGCTAACTACTTATGCTTTCCACCTGTTGTCTATTCCATTTGCGCAACAGCATGTGAAATTGATTGTCAATCAGTGTTGCTACCTAAGTGGACAGTTTGATTTCACAGAAGTGTGATTGACTTGGAGTTACATTGTGTTGTTTAAGTGTTTCCTTTATCTTTTGAGCAGTGTACATTCTTTGGATTCTTCAGTCAAAATTAATGGTTGGCACTGCATTTGCTGTAAAAGAAAAGCTGACGTTGGGAATAATAAACATTGAAAATAGAGGTGCCGATATAATGCCCTTATCCAAAGTGGTCCTGGAATATCTGGAATATTGTGTGCACTTTTGGTTGTCCTACCCTACCTCAAAAATCACAAAAGTAGAGCATCAAAAGATGAAGACCAATTCCCTACAAAAAATGTTGACATTTGGGCTGTTTTTGGCCTAAAAGAAACCGGTGGGGGAGATGACGTGGATTAAGTGGATGAGAAGCTAATTTCCCTTTCTCAAAATATTGGAATTATGGGTGAAACTGAATGCTGGAAGACTACAGACAAAAGGTCAAACATTACAAAATATATAATTAAATTTTGAAATTGGCTACCACAAAATGATTTGCTATTGACCAGCTTGGCTGCGGTTTGTTTTTTTTATGATTGACAGCATCATTGCCTTTGAACAATTTGCTAGAGAAGAGTTTGCTGGTGCAATTGATTGGCCACAGTCAAAACAGACTAGGCTAGACAGGGCAGGCGTCCAATCCACTGGTTATATTCTGAAATAGAAGATATTTATTAAATGTATACAGGTTCTTAGGGTACTGAAGGAACAAGCTAATGTTCTGGTAAACCTTTATGTAATACCACTAAAGAATTCTGGAGAAAGGGTGAGGTGAATGTTAGCTAAAGGGGGGCAAATGCTTCAGTGGACATCGGGGGAAAATGTCTAGCAATGAAACCTATTCAAGAATGAAACAAAATGCCTTAAAAGTGGTGGACTCTCCTGGAGGGGGGATATTTAAACAGCCTGCATGACCTTGGTCAGGGATGCTGGACAGGTGAAACTCAAAAAATTAGAATATCATGCAAAAAGTTCATTTATTTCAGTAATGCTACTTAAAAGGTGAAACTAATATATGAGATAGACTCATTACATGCAAAGCAAGTTAGTTCAAGCCGTGATTTGTCATAATTGATGGCTTACAGCTCATGAAAACCCCAAATCCACAATCTCAGAAAATTAGAATATTACATGCAATCAATAAAACAAGGATTGTACATAGAACAGTATCAGACCTCTGAAAAGTATAAGCATGCACTTGGTTTGGGCCCCTTTTGCAGCAATTACTGCCTCAATGCGGCATGGCATGGAAGCTATCAGCCTGTGGCACTGCTGAGGTGTTATGGAAGATCAAGATGCTTCAATAACGGCCTTCAGCTCTCCTGCATTGTTCGGTCTCATGTCTCTCATCCTTCTCTTGGCAATGACCCATATCTCTATGGGGTTCCGGTCAGGCGAGTTTTCTGGCCAATCAAGCACAGTAATCCTACGGTCATTGAACCAGGTTTTGGTGCTTTTGGCAGTTTGGGCAGGTACCAAGTCCTGCTGGAAAATGAAATCAGCATCCCCATAAAGCTCGTCTGCGGAAGGAAGCATGAAGTATTCAAAAATCTCCTGGTAGACGGCTGCATTGACCCTGGACTTAATGAAGCACAGTGGACCAACACCAGCAGATGACATGGCTCCCCAAATCAACATAGACTGTGGAAATTTCACACTGGACGTCAAGCATCATGCAGTGTGTGCCTCTCCATTCTTCCTCCAGACTCTGGGTCCTTGGTTTCCAAATGAGATGCAAAACTTGCTCTCATCAGAAAAGAGGACTTTGGACCACTGAGCAACAGACCAGTTCTGTTTTTCTTTAGCCCAGGTAAGACGCTTCTGACATTTGTTGTTCAGGAGCGGCTTGACAAGAAGAATACGACATTTGAAGCCCATGTCCAGGATCCATCTGTGTGTGGTGGCTCTTGATGCACTCCTTGTGAAAGTCCCCAACATTTTGAATGGCCTTTTCCTGACAATCCTCTCCAGGCTGGGGTCATCCCTGCTGCTTCTGCACCTTTTTCTTCCACACTTTTTCCTTCCACATTACTTTCTATTAATGTGCTTTGATACAGCACTTTGGGAACATCCAACTTCTTTTGCAATTACCTTTTGAGGCTTTCCCTCCTTATGGAGGGTGTCAATGATGGTTTTCTGCACAACTGTCAGGTCAGCAGTCTTTCCCATGATTGGGATTCCTACTGAACCAGACTGAGAGACCATTTAAAGGCTCAGGAACCCTTTGCAGGTGTTATGGCTTTATTAGCTGATTAGAGTGGGACACTTTGGGCCTAGAATATTGAACCTTTTCACAATATTCTAATTTTCTGAGATTGTGGATTTGGGGTTTTCATGAGCTGTAAGGCATAATCATCTCAATTATGGCAAATCACAGCTTGAACTATCTTGTTTTGCATGTAATGAGTCTATCTCATATATTAGATTCACCTTTTAAGCTGAAATAAATGAACTTTTGCACAATAGTCTAATTTTTCAAGTTTCACCTGTAGTTGTGGAGTCCTGCATTGGGCAGTGGGTTGGACTAGAAGATGCCCAATGTAATCTCTTACAGTACATTCTATAAGCCTATATTAACTATTGCTTATCTTCAATCAGCAGTGGGTTGATCAACAATGAATTTGCCGTAGTATGAAATTTTTTTATCCCCTTTATGGGGAATAGGGTATATATATATATATTTATTTATGGGGAATAGGATATATATATATATACACTCACTCACAGTCACTCATGTCCTGGTCACTTCCTGTCTTGATTATTGCAACACGCTCTACATGGGGCTGCCCTTGAAGAACATCCGGAAGCTCCAGTTGGTGCAAAATGCAGCAACCCGGTTGGGAGTTGAGGGGGGGTGATTTTTTTCCCCCATTTTTTTTCCAGATTTTGTTCTATTATACTTTATTTGATTCTTTTTGTTAGTTTTTATGGTTTTATGGTTTTTTTATTTTTTGCTTTAAATATGGTTTTACATTGTGTAAGCCGCCTTGAGTTGCCATGGGCATATAGGCGGCAATATACATTTTATACACACACACACTTTCCCTAGTATGGTATCAGTGCTATTGGATTCATTACATAAATCAGATATTCACTGAGGTTTTGCCTTTTTAAACATGTTATGTTGCATTCTGTTAATAAAGCTAACAATATTTCTTTTAATTGAATCCAAAATAGAG
Source organism: Notechis scutatus (assembly GCF_049901735.1). Lineage (NCBI taxonomy): Eukaryota > Metazoa > Chordata > Lepidosauria > Squamata > Elapidae > Notechis > Notechis scutatus. The sequence goes on along the minus strand of NC_142011.1, from coordinate 161,076,251 downwards.
AAAAATATATATAAAAAATACCATGATGCACAAAAATTAAACGAAACAATTCTTAAACTTTCAAAAAGTAACAGAAGCCAGAAGGAGCGGGGGAGTTCTCTCTTCTGTGTCTTGTATCTCGGAACAGCCAGTGGCATTTTGACTTTTCTCGGAAACTTCACTCCGTCGGGGCGCTGCTTCCTGCAAACGAAACGAAACCCCTGCGATAGCTTTCGTTTCTTCGTTTCCCCACCGGTCCTCTCTCTCTTCGCCTCGCCTGTTTAGTTTGGCCAGCCCTCGTTCCCTCGTCCCACTGTCCACACCCCATACGATTATATATTACGCCTCTTTCTCCTCAGCCCCTCAGTTCCTTTCCTCCGCTAAAACGCAACTAGATTGCGTTCGGCAGAACAAGCGCTCGGCTGGGAGTTCGGCCGTCGGGGCAACATGGCAGCGGCAGAAGAAGACACCGACGGCAAAATCCTAAAGGTCTTCGTGTACGACCGGCGTGGGGAGCAGTCAGATGACGCCGAAAAAGAACTTCAATGTCACCCGAAAGACTACGGGAGCTTCCTTACGGACGTCCACAAGGTAACGTAAAGGAGGGAGGCGAATTAAAATGCGGCGCCGTTCATGGAACTGCGCCACTGGTCTCGCGGGCGGCGTCCTCCCCCTCGTCCCGGTCCCGGTCCCCTACCCTCGGGCTCCCTTTCTTCGGGTCACTTGCCGGGTCACGCAGCGCACCAGAACAGGAGCTTTTTGGAAAGGGACAGCGAACGGTCAAGGCAGAAGTTCCTTTGACCACCTGAACGGCGAGAATTTATAGCCCGAATCATAGCCGAGAACAAGACGGCGGCAGCGGAAAGAAAATGTGAAGCTGCGATGTATTTTTTTTTCCTGCATACAGAGAATGACTTAAGAAACAGTTTATTAAATGAATTTGAAATACTGTAGGCTTCCTGTCTGCTATTATTAGGCTGCTTAGGTTGGCTTGCTTTCTTTTTCTTTTTTTTAATCGTGTTGATTGTATTATTGTCGGTATTTTTCCACTATGAGATAATTGTTATATGCTCTTAATGGTAAAATAAATTAGAAAAGTTGGCATGCAAATATCATAAAAAACTCCGTTTCCTGACAACCTAACTCAACTGTCATAGTAAAAGTCATAGACGTATTTAAACGCATGCTCATTGCTGGTAAAACTACGGTTCAGTACATTCCTAAATGTATAAAGAAATTCAAATGGCAGGCTCTGACTTCTTGTCCTTTGTATAGATAGCATAATGAAATGTTCTGCAATACTCATTTTCCTGGGATAGTCCATAGATACAGATATAGATAATCAGAGTTGGAAGGGACCTTATAGGTCATCTAGTCCAACTCCCTACCCAAGTGGGAGATCCTACACCATTTCTGACAAATGGCAGTCCAATCTCTTCTTGAAGGTCTCAAATGATGGCACTCCCACAACTTCCGAGGGCAACTTCTGTTCCATTGGTTGATTGTTCTCACTGTCAGAAAGTTTCTTCTTATTTCCAGGTTAAATCTCTCCTTGTTCAGTTTCCATCCATTATTCCTTGTCTGGTCTACAGGCGCTTTAGAAAATGGCTTGACCCCTTCCTCCCTGTGGCAGCCCCTCAAATATTGGAAGACTGCTATCATGTCTCCCCTGGTCCTTCTCTTCACTAGACTAGCCATGTCCAGTTCCTATAACTGTTCTTCATATGTTTTGGTCTCCAGTCCCCTAATCATCCTGGTTGCTCTTCTCTGTACTTTTTCTAGAGTCTCAACATCGTTTTTTATAATGTGGTGACTAAAAATGGATTAGGAATCTAGTTGTGGTCTTACTAAGGCTTCATAGTGTGGTATTAGTACCTCACTTGATCTTGATTGTATCCCTCTGTTAATGCAACTTAGGGTTGAATTAGCTTTTTTGGCTGCTGCTGCACACTGCTGGCTCATATTTAGCTGGTTGTCCATTAAGACTCCAAGATCCTTCTCACAGTTACTGCTACCGTGTTTCACAAAATAAGGCCGGGCCTTATTTTTTTTTTACTTAATTTCCTCCCCCACCTAGAGTGGCCCATGTGCATGTACCTCTCCATGAGGCTGTTTCTATCGGCCGACGAAAGCTCCCCAAAGGCCTTGTCCCCAGCTGCTTCGGGGCGAGGCGTGGCTGCCCGTGTCCCCTCGCCATTAGGCAGTGTCTTTTGGGTGATGGAAGCTCCCCAAGGGCAGTCACCAGCTACTTCAATCAGACGGTAGAAGCAGCCTCGGGGCGAGGGGAGTGTATGTGTGCACTTGCCCCGAGGCTGCTTCTACCGGCTGATCGAAGTGGCTGGTGACTGCCCTTGGGGAGCTTTCATTGCCCGAAAGACACTGCCTAATGGCGAGGGGACATGGGCAGCCATGCCTCGCCCCGAAGGGGCTGGGAACTCTACCTTCGGGGAGCTTTCATCAGCCGATTGAAGTGGCCTCGCGGCAAGGGGAGTGTGCATGGGCGCTCACCCCGAGGCCACTTCTACCAGCCAATCGAAGTGGCTGGTGACTGCCCTTGGGGAGCTTCCATTGCCCGAAAGACACTGCCTAATGGCGAGGGGACACGGGCAGCCACGCCTCACCCTGAAGCGGCTGGGGACTCTGCCTTCGGGGAGCTTCTATCAGCTGATGTTTTATCAATAGTAGATCGGGGAATTCTCGCCTAGACTACCTGCAGGGCACTCCTAAAGGCAAGTTTTCTCCCCATCCCCCGCCCTTCCCCCCATTTCTCTTCACCTTGTGTAGTTCTAACGAACAATGTGAGAAATGATGGGGAAACGCATGGTTTAAATAGACCTAAATTTTGGGGGTGGGGCTTAATTTCACCTCATGCCTAGAAATCATGCTGGGCCTTCCTATTGGTGGAAGCCGTATTGTTGGAGAAACACGGTATTCAGCTGGGTTTCACCCAGTCTATATGTGTCCTTTTGGTTTTTCTTGCCTAAGTGTAGGACTTTACTTTTCTCTACATTGAATTTCATTTTGTTAGATACAGGTGCTCCAGGATATTTGAAAGATATGGTGCAGTGGTTCTGAGATGACCTCTGCCAGCTCCTTCAGAACTCTGGGATGTAATCCATCAGGCCCCCGTGATTTGTGCCCCTCAAGATCAGACAGGTGTTCTCTTACTATTTTTTTTTTGCTTATTTTAATTTTTATTTCTGGTCTGTCTTTTACAGTTATGTTTTGGGTGAGTTGAGGTATAGTTTTTTTTGCGTGAAGATGATGCAAAGAATGAGTCAAGCAGTTCTGCTTTCTCTCTGTTGCCTGTTACTTCCTTGCCATCTTCTCTCTTTAGTGGACTGACTGTTTCCTTGATTTTTTTATTGTTATTTATATTTTGGAAGAAACTTTTTTTATTATCTTTGACTTTTGTTTCAAGTCTTTGTTCGTTCTGAGCCTTGGCTTTCCTTACTTCGTCTTTGCAGATTCTGGATATCTGCTGATATTCTGCTTTAGTTGTATGCCCTTCTTCTGTATCTTATGCTGGGACACAGCAAAAGTTTTGTGTTTATGGTCCACAGCTCTCACCCTGCCAGATCCCACGGTTGTCCATACTGCCCTTTTGCTGTAGAATCTTTGTGGTAGTGGGGGCTGGTAGAATGGCAGCTCAATAGATGGCTGGATTGGGCACCTAATTTGTACTCAGTCTCTGACTCCCTCACAAGCAACCAGCAGCTCCTCCCACTAGCCTCTGGGAAGCTGAAAGGAAATGGAAGCAATTCAAACTGCCTTTCTTCTTTGTACTCACGCTCTGCCTCCCTCACAAGCAACCAGCAGCAGCTCCTACTAGCCTCTGGGAAGCTGAAAGGAAATGGAAGCAGTTCAAACTGCCTTTCTCCTTTGTACTCACGCTCTGCCTCCCTCACAAGCAACCAGCAGCAGCTCCTACTAGCCTCTGGGAAGCTGAAAGGAAATGGAAGCAGTTCAAACTGTCTTCCTCCTTTGTATTCACGCTCTGCCTCCCTCACAAGCAACCAGCAGCTCCTCCCACTAGCCTCTGGGAAGCGGAAAGGAAATGGAAGCAGTTCAAACTGTCTTCCTCCTTTGTATTCACACTCTGCCTCCCTCACAAGCAACCAGCAGCTCCTCCCACTAGCCTCTGGGAAGCGGAAAGAAAATGGAAGCAGTTCAAACTGTCTTCCTCCTTTGTATTCACGCTCTGCCTCCCTCACAAGCAACCAGCAGCTCCTCCCACTAGCCTCTGGGAAGCGGAAAGGAAATGGAAGCAGTTCAAACTGCCTTTCTCCTTTGTACTCACGCTCTGCCTCTCTCACAAGCAACCAGCAACCATATTAACATGATCAATACAATTAAAAACTTTTCTATAATCAAAGTTTATATTGACTTACTTTGGGTATTTCTTGGCTTTTTTATTGTCATCAGCAATAATAGCAATAGCATTTAGACTTATATACCACTTCACAGTGCTTTTACAGCCCTCTCTAAGCAGTTTACAGACTCAACATATTGCCCCCAACAATCGGGGTCCTCATTTTACCGACTTCGGAATAATGGAAGGCTGAGTAAACCTTGAGCCTGGTGAGATTTGATCTGCCAAATTGCAGGCAGTCAGCAGAAGTAGCCTGCAGTACTGCATTCTAACCACTGTGCCACCGTTGCTCTTATTCCCCAGCATTTTTTCAATTTAGGCACCTTTTTATATTTAGAGCTATAATCTGCACTGCAGCTGCACTTTTATATTTAGAGCTATAATCTGCACTGCAGCTGCACTGCAGCTATAATCTGTCCTAGGCATTATTTTGATAATGTGAGATTAAGGATATTGTATGACAATTTGCATATGCTGTTAAGTATCTTATTTGTTATTGATATGTAAACTGCATTCATTTTTTTGGACATTGTCCTTTTTCAGATTTGCTTGGCATGGTTTAGTTAGCATGCTTCTTTGCTGATTCTCCTTCTGTTGCCTGTCATATTCCTGAAGTTATTCATTTTAAAAAAGTATTAAGGGAATTAAAAATTCCCTTAAATATTAGTTTTGATAACTGTCAGGCTTAGAGCTGGGCACAGCTAAAAATCTTCACTCTCAAGAAAACCTAACCCTGCATTTAGTAATTAAATAACAGCAGAATCTTCAGATTGGTAAATTTCCTTATTATAGACATAAAAAGTTATAAATAACTAGAAGATCTGTCTTGTAGAATCCAGATATCAAGCCAAAGAAATCTGAAAAGCTGTTGTGGGAAATATTTATTGAATAATTCTTTCATGTTTTTAAATATCTGAATCTCATTCTCTCTATTAATCTAGAGATTTACCTTGTACTTATAGGTATTTGGTATTTCCTCCAGTGAAACTTTTGTTATCACAACAACTGAGAGAAAACAAATAACAAGTGAAAACTTTGGTAAGTATATTGTATTTATAATGACAAATCAATTTTATACCAAGGAACTATTAATTAAATATTAAAGTTTTGCTACTATGCTTCACCAATGTTTGTCTTGCAACAACCACCATTTTTCTAAAAAGATTATTTTGGTTTTGAACTTAAAACTTCAATTTTTCTTGAAAGAATGTTTTGGTTCTAAATCAAAAAACACAGAATGTGGATCAAATGATCAGGACTTCAAAAAATTTCACCAAAAAAAATTCATATGATAATTAAAAATTAGAATTTTTTTAAAAAATGTCAATATAAACATTAACAGGAATGGTTTGGGATGCAAGTAAAGCTTTTATTAGGATATTTTATAAGATATTATACTAAAAAATGAAGTAAGTAGAAAAAAATGGCAAAGAAATTCCCAAAGAAATATCTCTTATCAAATTAAACTTTTACAACTGTTGTTGATATTAACAGTGAAAGAATGGAAATAAAAATGAATTACATAAAGCAAAAAATATCTTCTTTGAATCTGCAAATAAACTAAGGAAATTATTAGCATATTATTTAGAAAAGAAAAAGTTATTGTATCTTCAAAAGGGAGATACTATATTAATGGATAATGGGGCAATACAAAAGGCATTTTATCATTATTGATCTTACTGCTTGAGATTTGGAAGACACAAATATAGCATTAATATCTAAGTAAGACAAGGTTTGACTTAGGCCACAAATTATAGACCAGTATCATTAATAATAGTTATAAATTGTTTAAATGATTTTAGTTGGTGAACTAAAAATAATTTTTGCAAGAATTTATTCACAAAGCTCAATGCAAATTTTATTTTAAGACAATGTTAGAATTATGTTAGATATTCTAAGAATAGCACAGTGAAAATTGCCAGTTAAAACCCAGATAAAAGGTATTTTTCTCCCGAGTTTTCTAAAAAAATGTAGAAGAGTATAAAGATAATCTTGATGAAATAATGCATTCACCATTAAAAGAAAATAAAAGAAACATTTCAGTCTAGGAAAGAGGAAAAAAAAACACCAAAATAATTCTGTCAAAAGTAATAAGAGAGGGCCGACTGATACTATGGTAGGCTTTCACAATTGGATTATGCCCAAGAATAGAGTAGCAATTCTGAAATTCTTGTTCTGTTTTCTGACCTCGCCTATCATGAAGGGATGGCAAAAATTAAATAAAACAGTTTACTATAAAGCTCTCCACTTATTTAAAAAAATGCTCCAAAATTACTCAAGAAAAGAATAATTACAGGTTATCCTTCACTTACTGACCACAACTGGAACTGTCAACTCCTTCACTAATCTTATGTGGTTATAAAGTGAAATATTAACACGACCACACCTGACTTATAGCATCAGTTTCTCAGTTCCAGCTGCAATTATTAAGCAAATCACCACTAGTTGTTAAGCATGACATCGCGTGATTGCGACTTGGGACTTCCTGCCAACTTTTTCCCATTGAGAATGCTTGCTCTGAAGGTCATAAATTGCAGTCCTGTTAGCCTGTTAACTCCCGTAAATGTGTACTAGTTGCCATTCACCAAAATCACCATCATATGAGTTATGGGGGTGCTGTGACAGCCTAAATTTCAAATACCAATTATACCGGTAAGTCTATTTTTCCAATGTTGTAACTTGAACAGTCACTGAATAAATGGTCAGGAATAAGGACTATCAGCATAATTAAAAATCTGCCTTGTTTTGAACCAGCAATCTTCTCCATGCTAAGCAAATACCACAGCCACTGTGCTATGCAAACTCTATTATTAATGAGAAGAATAGAAAATATCAGAGTGAGTAGTAAGCATTGGCTTAGATAGAAGGATCAGTCCTTCTGCAAAGTAGCAGGTGATTTGCAGGTAGCCCTCGACTTATGACCATATTTGAGACAAGAATTTCCATTTGTAAGCAAGATGGTGCTTCAGTGAATGCCCAATTTTACAACCATTTTTGCCATTGTTGTTAAGGGATTCACTGCAATTGTTAAGTGAATTGTGGTTGTTAAGCAAATCTGGCCTCCCTCATTTGTCTTTGCTTGTTGAACACCAACTGGGAAGGTCATGAATGACAATCATATGACTTGGACACTGCAACTGTTGTAAATCCATGCCAGTTGCCAAGAGCCTGAAGGTTGATCATGTGATGGGGGTATGGGTGCTGTAATGGTCATAAATGCAAGGACCAGTTGTAAGTCACTTTTTTTCAGTGCCGTTGTAACTTTGAATGGTCACTAAATGAATGGCTGTAAGTTGGCGACTACTTCCATTTAAGGTGGAATAACAGAAAATTATTTTAGGAATGGAAGAAAAAATATGAGTAAGGGAGTAGTATGTGGCAATAGGACAACTGGAAGATTATAAAGCAGTATTGGAAACAAGCATTCACAATTTAAGAAATTAGTACATTTTAGTAATGAAATTTTCCTTATTTAAAGTTCCATATGTATCTTGTAGGTCAAATTGTTAAAGACAAGATGACTCTCTACTTGCTACAAAGACTTAATCAGTCGCTCACTTCAGCAACAAGGGAACGCATTGAGTTTTTTCCACATTATGACACACTTCTGAAAAGTGGAACGTATGAATACTATGCCAGCAGAAACCAAAATCCTCTTCGTAAGTATTTAAATATTAACAGTATATCTGGAAGTCCGTGAGTGATGTGGTGGCCTAGAGGTGGAGCTGTCACCTCACAATCAGGAGGCTGTGAGTTCGATCCTAGGTAGAGGCAGGTCCCTCTTTTTGGGCACAATGAGAACATATTTGCTGAAAAAAACTCCACATTGACAACAGGAAGGACATCTGGCCAGTAAACACTCTGCTTGATCCATTCAGTTGCACAGACTGCACCCGCAAGAGATTATGGGGTTGTTAAAAAAGGTGGAGGATATCTGGAAGTCAACGCATTGATTGTGCTTAGATTGTTTAATCAAGTTCTGTTGTGTTAAATATCCTTTAAAAAGGCAGATAGAATGGAAGCTTTTCTTTTTATTTTTCTGTAAAAGAACAGATTTCTTTCTTTCTATTCTCATTATAGTTAAGCTCTCTTGCTAGACCATCCTTATCAACTGGGTTACTAAGCTTGACATGCCCTGCAGTTTGCGATTTTTTTAAATTCAGTTTTATTTATTTCAGGTCTGTTTCACTTCTAGTTCATTCGTCATCTATTTTCAATCAGGGAATTATAAGTTTGGGGTGAGGAAAATCTTTAAATCTTTTGCACTAATTTTGGCTTGAATTCCCATGATCTGTTGCTAGCCAGGGGCACGATTTGCCGGTTTTCCGAACTGCACAGAATCATAACAACCAGTTCTATAGAATCGGTCCAAACCAGTAGAATCCCACCCCTGAATGAACCCTTATAACAAAATAGAATCAGTTTATCTAGTCTTCTTTCCTGTTTGGCTCACCTGGGATGGCTGACATCAATCTTGCCATTCTTCTCTTTTCGAAAGAGAGAAATTTCAAGAATGAAATCCGATTCTTAAGAAACACCATAAGATATACTAGAATCTTCCATTTGACTTTGATTATATTCATCTTCCAATTCTTTTATCTATCCAGTACAGTAGAGTAGAACCTCTGGTCCATTCTTCTGACCATGACCAAATCGGGTTCCAACCCGAAAAATCACATTTTTTTTCGCAGCCGATTTCTCCTTCCATGCCAATTTTTTTAAAGCGCCAAATTTTCAAAATTAGGTTTGGGTCATGACCAAATCGGGTTGCGACCAAAGTTATTGAACAAATTATGGTTGTGACCAGAAGTTCTACTGTAATATGAAAAGTAAAGTGAAGAAGAAATTATTCCTGGGACATATTGAACTAAGGATGCAAATGTACTATTACTTTTGTTAGATCATGTTGACTAATACAATGATTTGCCAAAATAAACAGAGCCCCCAAAGGGATTGTAACTTGAGTATTTTCTAACTCATAAGTTACAGAGTTATAAATAAAAGTGTTGTGATACACTGCAACAAAGGTGGTATTCATCAGGTTCTGACCAGTTCTAGAGAACCAGTAGCGGAAATTTTGAGTAGTTCAGAGAACCGGCAAATACTACCTCAGAGTGGAGATTTTACAGTATCCTTCTCCTGCCACACCCACCAAGCCATGCCCACAGAACCAGTAGCAAAAAAAGTTTGAATCCCACCACTGTACTATAACAATACTAAAATGCAGCATGTACAATGTTTGCAATTTAATTCCAAAAAGGTGGTCTATAAGCATGAACTTGGGCATTTGTGTAACTTTTAAAGAAATTATAATTTCTTTTCAGTAATGATAATTCTTAGAAAATTTTCTTTTTATTTAGCATATGCACTTGCAGAATTGATTGATAACTCTTTATCAGCTACTTCTCAAAATTCTGGAGATCGGTACATACACTTAAAACTGGTGAGATATCAAATAATATTTAAAATGTTTTATAGACAGATTTTATTTTTGTATTTTGATATCCTGTTTTTTTCTATAACAGTTATTTGATGATACCAAAGGAAAACCAGCTGTTGTTGTGATTGATAATGGAAGAGGCATGACTTCTAAACAACTAAACAACTGGGCTGTGTATCGATTGTCTAAGTTTATACAACAAGACAATATAGAAAGGTTGGGACATTCTGATGTCAATTTATGTTTAAGTATTAAATGTATGCATTGAATCAGTCTAGCATTTTGGAATAATGAACAAGAAATGTTCATTATCCCAATGTGCTAGACTGTTATTGTAAGGGAAAATGTATGTAATGTTATATATGACTCAATGCACAACATTTCTTGTGGCAAGAAACTGTAAGTATATCTATTGATGCAGTCTCTAAATATTTATTGAGGCATAATAAAACCCTTCCTCCCCATCTTTTAGTTATAGTGGATAATTTGTATTTTATAGTGTTTTATTATTATTATGTTCATTTTTTTCATATTGGTTCATTCTTTTTAACATTGTAAGCTGCCTAGAGTTAACTTGTGGTGAGATGGGCAGCAACCAAATTTAATAAATAACATAAAAAATAAATATCCATGAAATATACCCCAGCTAATTGTGCATTAGTTTAATTTTTAGTTCAGGTATGGTCTCAGAATATCAGGTGCAAATAACCAGGTACACACGATCAAATTAAACTGATTTATTGCTACACAGCCTATGTGCAGGTATCTTCTCAGGTAATGGTTAGCACCTGCGATGAATTAGATAAGGGTCTACAGAATTCAAGGGAGGGAGTTGGACTTAGTCCACTTGTGGGTCCATGGGGATTCTAGGTTGATTCCCCTTTTAACTCTGCCCCTGGTTCTGCCACTCTTCTATACAACATAATGCAACAAAGCCTACTAACTCTTTTCTGTGATCCGGCTCTTTCTGTTATTTCTAAATACTCAGAAATACAAATAAAAGTTCAAATACATTTTGATATTTCAGAGTTTATCTTATACTTTTAATCAATTGCACGTTGATTTCTGGGCATCTCCTAACTGGCAAATACAGAGATTCAGTGGAATCTTGGGTCTGGAACGCTTCTCTTCGCACCCAAATTGGATGACAACCAAAAAATCCACCTGATTTTTGAATCGGGTCACGATTCAATAATTTGGTGGCGAACAAAATCGGTGCGGAAAGATTTCTTTTCTGCGCTGATTTCCCCTTCGGCACCATTTTTTGTTTTGTTTTGTGTTTGTCCGCACACGTGCAGACGGTTGTGCTTCAGATCATGACCAAATCGGGTTGCTGCCAAAGTCCTGGAACCTATTATGGTCGCGATCCGAGGTTCTACTGTATTTTCATATTCCTCGTTGTTTCAGTCCTGTAAAATGCTGTAGGACATAGATGGACAATCAGTGCATGCAAGTTGCATATGATTCCCTGGCACTCTATTAGTGATCCATAGGGCTCCACCAATGAGAAGGACCAACATTTTTTTGCCCAGACTTTTTTCAGGGAAAGAGTTGCAGGGTTTTGAGGGGCAAATGTGTGATTTAAGTTTTATCCCTAACAAAATCAGATTTGGTTACTTTTTCTTATGAGAGGTTACGGGACAAAATGAATATGTTAAAGCACCCATTTTGCCAATAAACTGTCCCCAAAACAGAAAGTCTAAAATTGTCAGCTCACTCCGATTACATCATCAGTCATTTCCTTTATCAACTTTGGGCAGAGCCTATAAACAGAGTATATCCTTAGGCTAAAAAAGAAATGTATTTCTCCATTTGTAGTTTCCATAAAGTACTGTGGTGTTCCTGAACATTTCTATAAATATATGGTATATGTATTATTTTATAATTAGATATCAAAAGATATTTCACAAAATGTATATATAACTCTTTTTAACCAGCCCAAAGCATGATTATTGTTTTTAATTTCATTTTGTACCTGTACACTTAACAGTTTCTATTTTTTTCTTCTGTTTGTTTTTTGTATCAGTGATCATTCAGGATATGTACCTCCTCAATTTGTATCTCGCAGCTTAAACAGTGATATATCGTATTTTGGGGTTGGTGGTAAACAAGCTGTGTTTTTTATTGGACAGTCTGTTAGAGTAAGTAAAGTTTAATATTGCTTAATTAACCTGGATTAATAATAGGCTGACCTATTCCTTCTTCAAAGGAACAGATTGTGAATAAATGGGGAATGGGCCGATTGTTTGTGGTAGAAGACCAAGTTTGCCAAGCTGTATTTGGGATGGTAAAGAAGATTTCAGTGTCAAGTTACAGTATTGAAAAAACATCTGCAGTCTTTGTGTGAAAACTATGTTGCAGGTATAGGGTAGTAAGTCTTTCCCTTGCTAAGTTTTTATATTTAATAGAATTATAAAGCCAGGTTTATTTTCCATTGAGTGTTATATTTGAGAAAGTACATAATTTTCATCCAGTGCAGTTTTGGTGATGTAAATTGCCTGTATCTGAGTGTTGACTGCTAGAATTGCTTCTAAAGTAACTTCATTTTTTAAAAAAATATTAGATGATAAGCAAACCTGCAGGTTTTCAAGATGTTCACGAACTTGTCCTTTCAAAAGAAGATTTTCAAGAGAAAGAAAAAAACAAAGAACCTGTATTTACTAGCCATATAAGAAACAGAAAGGTAAGACAATAGTAGTATTTTAATCATTGGATTATTGCCACCTTTGAAACAGTCCTTTCACATTTATAACCTAGGATTTAGGAAACAAAAGTATTTTATAAAACCATAACTTTCATTTTCCTGATTTCAAAATGAGTGAAAATTAATCAGTATCATTCTTTGTCTAATTTAATGTCTTTTTTTTTAAAAAAAAAAATTCCAATAGCCATATGATTCTTCCCACATTGTTAATGTTGATGAGCGATTTCTGCACACGCTTATTAAGGAAGAGGAAGGCAGAGATAGTTTTACTGCTGTTGTCATTACTGGAATGCAGCCTGACCATGTAAAATACCTGAAAGATAATTTTGACCATTGGATAAGAGAGTTAAAGTAAGTATCTTATGTCTCTAAGCTTTCAAGTAATTTGATTGATGACACTCATATCTTATCATACTTAGAATTTTCTCCTCTACTTTTAAACCTAGAAACTGCATTATATAGTATATAGTATTTTAGAATATTAAATAATAGACTAAAGGTTTTTGTTTTATCCTATTTTTGTTCTGCCTTCAGTTGACATGTATGGAGTGGGAATATTTTTATTAAACCTTGAATTTATATATAATCCTTCTGGCTTCTATATACAAGTTGTATTTTGTTTTATATCTTTAAAGTATTCAGTGGCCTGTTAAAAAGTCCTGCAGTGTTTATTTATTTACAGTTTGGTTAATGAATTTTATGATTACAGAAAAATATATCATTACTATATCCATGGACCAAAAGGAAACATGACTGATTTTCCAAGAAACGAAGAACAGGTTTTCAATAATATAATGATTGAGGTAGGATCTCTCGATATTGGAAGTAAATCAATGAACATACTTGTTTTACTTGTTCTATATAACCTTAAGCAATATTAACGATGAATGGAGCATTTTCATCCTCTTCTTCCATAGTCTAGTCACCAATATATCCCTCCAAAATCTCTCCACTGATTTAGGATCCTATTGGAATAATTAATGATTAGAATATATTTTCTTTTTATTGTAACCAGGTCTGAGAATTTTGGTTAATGGATGCCAAATAAATGCAGTTAAAAAAAATATGAACTATGTTTCACTGGTCATGATAGAAAAGAGAGATAGAAAACATTGTATATAAAGTTCTCGATTTATGATCATTCATTTAATGACCAAAGTTATGGCACTGAAAAAAGTGACTTAACAACTACTCGTCACATTTAACAACCATGATCAGAATTCTGGCACTTGGCAACTAGCAGGTATTTTTAAAAGTTACAGTGTCCTAGGGTGGTGTAATCACCATTTATGATGTTTTCAAGGGGCTTCCAGCAAACAAAGTAAAAGCTGGATTGTCTTAGCAAATGGCAATAATAAAATTGGGCGCCACTCTCTGACCAGATCACTTCATGGGTGGAATTCAGTTTTTTTTAACAACCGGTTCTGTGGGCGTGGCTTAGTTGGTGGTCATGTGACTGGTTGGGCGTGGCCAACTCAACATCACTCATGTCAAGGGGCGCTTCTCCTCGCCTGGCCTCTCATGACAATGGGGATGCTGCAACGGTCATAAGTATGAAAAATGGTCATAAGTCCCTTTTTCAGTGCCATTGTAACTTTGAATGGTCACTTAACGAACTGTTGTAAATCAAGGATTACCTGTACAAAAATACAAAAAGCTTCTTTGCTTGCAAAAAGCTGCCCTAAATACTAATCATTAGATTAAAAATACCTGCAAGCCAAAATTACAAATCAGGCAGGGTGCCAGAGCACCTTGAGAAATGAAAATAGTTAAAATACAGTGATAACTATCAAGCAGCCATCACTTGCTCATAAAGTGAAACTTTTTAGCAGAGAGGTTATTTAAGCTCTCATTATTACTCAATTATTTCTTCAAAGTGCTGATTGTCCAGGGAAGTATTTCCTCCCAACAGCAGTGTAAAAATCTTAAAACAAACTTTCCCCTTTAAGAAAGTCAAGCCTCAGAAACTCCGAAGACAGGAAGTCTAGGCGTACTGGCACGAATGTAATAAGGGTGGAAAAAAAAACAAAAGGAGATTGATTCTAACTTCCGGTTCTCCGAACTGCTTATAAAGTTACCAAGGGGTTCTATAGAACCAGACAGAACCAGTAGAATCCCACCCCTGTATCACTTAATAACAGAAGTTCCATTCCCAATTGTGGTTGTAAGTTGAGCACTACCTGTACCTGTAGTACTCTTGTGTTTCAGTAAGTGCCGTTTTTGGATTCAGTTCATTAATAACATCATATTTACCATATTTTTTGGACTACAAGATGCTCCAGACTATAAGATGCACATTAGCTTTAGAGGAGGAAAACAATAAAAAAAAAATCTGCCTCTGCCTCCCAGCAATTTGCCTTCTTGCAGCAAACAGCAACAGCCTGGTAAGCTTCAGCACAGCCTGATACAGCATGAGCAGCTGATTGGTTGGATCGGCCTCCCAGAAAACTGAAGACCATTTTCAGCCTCCACATCCCATTTTCAGCCTCTGTGCACCCTATTTTCAGCTCATTCCAGGTGGCACTGATCAGAACGGGCCAAAAATGGGGCATGCGCAGAGACCAAAAACAGGGCGTGGGAGGACAAAAATGGGATGCGAAAGCCAAAAATGTGGCACAAGGACACAGCGATAGGCTATGGCCATTCCTGCAGCCTGAAACAGCTGACGGTCGGTATTCTGGGAGGCCCATCCAACTAACAATCAGCTGCTCATGCTAAATCAGGCTGTGCTGAAGCTGTCCAGGCTGTTTGCTGCAAAGAGGCCAATTGCTGGGAGGCAGAGGCCGAAGGGTGGGAGCAGGTGGGCATGGATTTGTCAACATTCACTGCATAAGATGCACAGACATTTCCACCCACTTTTTTGGGGGGGAAGTGCATCTTATACACCGAAAAATACGGTATATGAGTTATCAGTTCTTTGAACTATTGGTTATAAAATTCAAATTTTAAAGAATAAATTGAGGCATTTAATTTAATCTTCCTTGGGTTTTATTATTCACCCTTTGTCAAAAAATTCATAGAATGACAGACTAACACTCATTATCTGTTTAGGTTTCACTGTTTGAAAAGGGGAGGACACCTCGGATTGTGAATCTTAGAGAAATCAAGGATATGCAGACGTTATATATAAATACAGCAGCAGAAAGCTTTGAGTTCAAAGCTTCTGTTGAAGGAAATGGAATAGTGGAAGGAATTATACGTTACCATCCTTTCTTATATTACAAAGAAACCTATCCTATCTTTTCAAGTGAGTAATTGCTTGGGATAAATGCTATTTATCATTCACATACTAATATGATAAATTGGATCATGTTCCCATGATTTTAAATATTATACTACCTAGCGTTAGGGGGCATTGTAAAATGCCTGTATTGAAGGACAACTAGTTTCTGAATACCAATTCTTGGTATATTGGAGCTATATTAAAAATACATTGTGCCATCCTAACTTCTATAATCCACTGATCTCCACTCTATTGCATACCTGCCACTATCTTAGCTATTTCTTTGTTATTTTAATGTATTGTCTTATTATTTTTATCATTTAATTAATTAAAGTTAGTTTTAATTGTTTTGTCAGATTGTAAGTTTCCCATGACAAAGTCTCATGACAGCAAGATGAGTGTTAAATAAATTTAATAAATAAATACATAGGGAGTTGGGGGGATAGGATTGTTTTTATGTGTTTGGTGACAATTAAAATTATTTATGTAACTTTCCATGAATCATTGATTAATAAGCTACATTTCAAACCAATTTTGTAGAATGGATTGTGATTCATCTGCTAGCTCATCCATTCTCAGTTTAGTTAGGTCTAGATATTTTTCTGTCCTTTAAATATAATAAATACACCTTCAGTCTAAGAATCCAAACAAGGAATGGGCAGGCAGGTGAAGAAGCAGGGAATGGGGAGAAATTTCCAGATCAAGAAAGAATTTGATGATAGTAACAAACTTCTTAGAGAGATCTCTTGGCCAGAGAGATTGCAAGTTTAAAGAAAAATAAGAAAAAAGACTCCAGTGATAGTAAGGGTGATGGCATGTGAGAATGAAGAAGCACACTCGCAGCCAGGATAATGGTCTGATAAAGCAGTTCAGTCCACAGGTGCATGCAAAGCATTTCAGAAAGAATCCTTCACATTTTCCAGAGACTAAAAAGAAACCAGGAGGGAAATAATTTCAGTCTGCCAAGATTCTGTTAATGTAACCTTATAATAAAGTAAGCTTAGTTATCTGGTTGTGCTTCTTGTTTAGACCCTGAAAGGTTGACAGTTTTTAGCAGCCAGCCACAACTATTGGTGGATGTACAGTACGTGCTTGATAATACATTGGCCTCTAAAGCAACAGTACCCAGCTTTTTCAAGCCAAAATGTTAGCTAATATACAGTTTAATTATAGGAACCGAGCACAGTTATACAATACTCTCCTTATACATAAACATTTGATTGTATTAGAAATCAATTTTATTATCAATTTTTGAAGAATAATTTTAAGTAGGCATCTTGTTTGCGTTTCTTTTCCATAATTTGGAAAACTATTCTGTTTTGCATTTCTACATACAATGATATGAAAATAACTTTTAAATTTATAACTCACAGATGAAGATGATGAAGGTGAAGATGAAGAAGAGGAATGTTATATAATAGAAAAAAGAGCCAGAGGGGAAAACGCTATTTTTGAATGTTTTTGGAATGGAAGATTAATCCCATATACAACTGTAGCCGAGTAAGATTGAATTAGTTCTAAAGTTTATACATATACATACATATTTTTTCTTTCTATGTTTCTAAATGTTGTCTTTTTTTCCCAAGCTTTGAATGGTGTGCTTTGCCCAAAAAGAAAGGGTCCGTTCCAATTGAATGTTACAACCGAATATCTGGAGTATTATTTACAGATGGCAGCTTTGAAGTCACCACAAACAAACTGACTTTCATAAATTTGGAATCAAAGTTGAAAGATAGAAATACAATTTTTACAAAAGTGATTAATGGAAGGGTAATATTGAATCTATTTGTTTTCTAATACTGTGTATATGCCTTTAGAAAATAATTAGATCTAGTAAATTTTATTGTGATTTGTGCTTTTATATAGTAAGAAAATATAATCTATTGCAGTTTTGGGACAGTCTGAGATTTGAGAGGACCTTGGTAAAGTACCTTTTGTTGGTCCCTAGCATTATGATAACTATAGTGGAATTGATACATCAACTTATCCTTATTCTTGACATAAAACTCAAAGATGCTTCATTAATGGCATTGCAAAATTTTAAAAAATTGTCTTCATCTAATTTCTTGCCTTTGCTGTGAATATCACATCAGAAAAAACTTATGAAGGCAATAAATTACTATTGGATCACATTAAACCTGCTGCTGAAGAATATTGAGTATGAATACTCATCCAGTGATGTTTTATAAATATGTATAAAAGAGTTGGGTGTACCAAAAAGAGGATTGTAATGATTTCTGAACCCTGGTATACTAAGTACAGGTAATCATTTATTTATTACCACAATTGAACCCAAATTTCTGTTAACTACGCAAGACAGTTACTAAGTGAATTTTGCCCCATTTTATGACCTTTCTTGCCACACTTGTTAAGTGAATCACCGCAGTTAGTGAGTTGGTATTATCGTTGTAAAATGAATTTGACTCTCCCATTTTCTTTGCTTGTCAGAAGATCGCAAAAGATGATCACAAATCCCTGGGACACTGCAACCGTCATAAATATAAGTCAGTTGCCAAGCATCATGTGACCAAGGGGGTGCTGCAAATAGTCAAGTGT
The DNA here is from genome assembly GCF_049901735.1 of Notechis scutatus. Taxonomy (NCBI): domain Eukaryota; kingdom Metazoa; phylum Chordata; class Lepidosauria; order Squamata; family Elapidae; genus Notechis; species Notechis scutatus. Next base: position 161,057,977 of record NC_142011.1, on the reverse strand, counting down.
GAAACAGTCATAAGTCACTTTTTTCAGTGCTGTTGTAACTGTATGGTCACTAAAGAAATTACCGTATGTTGAGGTCTACCTGTATGGATACAAGGAAATATAAATCAAAATTCCTAATCAGAGACAATGAACATGCCACTGCCTCTTTAATTTTATTGTCCTGACCATCTTTTAAAAATAGGATTAGAATTATAAGTATCACTTTTAAGGTACACATTGGGAAAGATATAAATTATTAACTAATTACATTTAAGCTGCAATTCTGAATAATGCAAGAAGAGTAAGCTTTGTTCAACAATAATCATTCAATAATTGAAAAAAATTATACATGTTACATATATATATATATATCTGTGTATATATACACAACTTTCCACAGGAATACAGAATGAATGATAAGCAATTTGCATCATGGCTCAAGAATTGCCATGAAAAGTATGATAAAGAAATCAAATTTTTTGAGTGTGATGGATCAGTTGTACGTACTGATAAGGCTTCTAAAAGAATACTGTCACCTTGGACTAAATATTTGGCAATTGAATGGGATGGAAAAATATATAAAAAAGGGCAGTTGGTAAGTTAATTACTTTTGAAAAGATTGCATAATGTATATTTGATGGGCTGTGAATACTACATAATCTAATATAATTAAATTATATTCTTTTCGTTGATTAAATAAGTTAGTTAAATCATTTCTCAAATCGATAAAGTTTGCTACATGCATAGAAATAATATTTGGGGTTTAACTTCCTTTTTCAGCTAGTGGAAAAATCAGTAAGATTTTTGAGAGTATATCATTGGTGCTTTTAAAAAATTGTTGCCATTACAAGATTTATATATTCATAAAATAGCTTTAATAGTGGATGTAACCCGTCTATTTATTCAAGGCATGATACTGAGGTTACTGCTTATATTTTCCTGGCTTTCTACCGTGTTCCCCAGCATATTTCCCAGTAGCTATCCTTGCAAGATAAGTGCATATTTGTTCCAATGTAGCTATTTCTACAATATATAGTTTGAAAATTGCCATGGGTATCTTGGAAGACTTCTAAAAAAAATTGCTAGAGGTTGGCCCTATACTTACCAATTTAAGTGTAATATTTTTAATTCATTTTATTTGTTTATTAATTTTTTATGCTGCAAATCTCCCCTGCAAGTTGACTGGGTGGCTTAATATAATAAAATAAAAATAATTAATATAATAATAATAAAAATAATTTAATTTTTTTTAAAACTACAAATATTAAAATATTATTAAAAGTGTACTAAAACTGAAACAAACTTTTGTTTCAGTTTCATTTGTTCAACTGAGTTCTTTTTATTTGATTTTAGGATTTGTGTAGAGAACAGATCATGTTTTTAGTCATATATGTGCAGAAGTCTTTAAAAAAAAATTACAAAAACGTTCACAAACTTTTAAATCCTGGAAAGAAAATCTTAAAATAATTTTAAATTGATTTTTTTTAGAAACAATCAACTTTCTAATCATTACAAAAGAATAAACAAAGAAATTAATTACTGTATAACTCCCTATTATTGAAGCTAGTTGCTCCCTAGAAAACTGTGCCTTATCGCCCAAGAGGAGACCTTAGGAACTGCATTAGAAAATATTTTGTCAAAAATTGTTTCTGAAAAGCTATAATAGAAGTATAATGATGAATCTTTTTATTCGTTACTTACATTTATGATAAAATGTTAGATATTTTTACAAATTATAACCACATAGAAATTATTTTTAGATTAAGTTAAATCTTTATGTAAAAAAAAATAACTGCTGTTTATGTGTTAGGTAAAAATGGGACGATCAAATAAAAAAGCTTCACTTTATGGCAGAATACAACATTTTTATTTATATGGAGATTATGATGGAATTGTCTATGCTCCTGGTGGAGAGGTTGAAATAACTTTGGTAAGTAAATAGTTTCAAATTTTTAATTAATCCATTTATATCTTTGATTCAAGCCTGAATAGAAAAAATATGTAACATAAGAAATGTACTGAATCGTGTTATGTAATCCAACATTCTATTCCCATGGATTTCCACTTATCCACTTCCAAGCAACTATATTAAGAAATAAATTTCTCTGTTATGAAGACTTAGCCACTATGAATCAATAGCCTTATTCACCAAATATTTATCTACTCCAATTCTAAAATGCCACAGCTTTTCATAGTAAACTACACTAGAATCAAAATGGAGTTGCATGGTGGAAGTATTGAATAAGTCAAAATTACAGATAGTCTTTGCTTACCAACTGCCTTATTTAATAATCACTCGAGATTAGGACAGCACTAAAAAAGTACCTTGATAACTGTCTTCATACTTACAATTGAGGCAGCATACTTACAATTGTGAGAGCACTCTGTGGTCATGTGATTAAAATTCAGGCACTTGGCATCCAGCCAGTGTATACAACTATAGCAGTATCTCATAGTCATGTGAGCACTGCAATTAAAAGGCTGGAAAATTACTTCTGGTCATGTAGGGGCCTCGACTTATGACCGCAACAACTTATGACCCTAATTCTGGGCTCAACTGTGATCAAAGTTGAGGACTATCTATACAGAAGAAAGTGCAGGTGGAAGAAACAGTAAACAAGGAAATATTTAATTCAGTAGTGTTATGTAATAATGAATTAGTTACAATAAGATTGGTGCCAGGTCTTGATTCAAAGTCTTTTCAGAAAACAATACTTTTGAAAAGATACTTGAAAAAAATATAAGGAAGAGAGGAGGGTTTGTAGATTAAATGTTCACAAAATATTTCTCAAAAATATTTGATCTTTACATACCTATGGTAACAAGCAGCTTCTTAAAAACTGATCAACTATTCTGTAAGAGAAAAATGTTACTTAATAGCAAAATAGTGCTTGGTGCTTGTCATTAGAAATATTTTGCTTTTTTATTGCTTATTATTTTAGTCAATTCTTAAAGAGACAATATTAAAATAGTAATCATAAACAAGATGTAAGTGAAATGAAAGAAGTACTTTAAAATGCCTCACCAGTTAATACTTAATTTCTTAATCTGTAAATATTTATTAGAAAATACATTAATAAATTGACTTAGAATATAATTTTTACTACAAATGATTATAAACCAGAATTTTAAAAATTAAGCTGTATTTGATATTGTGGGGGTTTTGGTTTTTTTGAATATATGTTTTATTGGTACATTTTTCTTTTAAAAAACATAAAAATTCCATGTTTGTCTGAGCAGTGTGTTGTCTGGGCACAATTAATTTTAAGTAAAGATACAATAACCAAAGTAATACTGGTAATCTTAATAAACATATAAGTATTAATCACAGCATAGTAATACAATTAGTTTATCCATCTTGCAAAATTTTCAGTACAAATTCTTACTATCTTTCTAAATTCTGTTTAGTTTGTAACTTCTGTTTCTGTTAGTTAACCATTGGAAAAATAAATCCCATGTTAAAAAATATTCTGTTTCTTCCTTTTCTTTTATCTTAAGTGTCAATCTATCCATCTCAGCACATTCTGCAGTAATATTTTTTTATTATGCTTTCATCTGTCAGGATCTCATCATTTTTCTATTGTTATGCAAACACTATTCTTGTTGCTGGTACTAAATGCAAAATTAAATATGTATTCCCTTTATTATATTATTCTGGTGGTATACCCAGCAGGAATATTTCTGGTTTCAAATCTATATGTTGCTTTATCATTTTTTCTAACCAAGTATGTATTTAGTCCAATATTTTTTTGCCTTCGGACATGTCCACCACATATAATAATATGAACCTGGTATCTGATTAAAATTCCAACATTTAGCTGATAGATTTTCAAACATCTTTGCCAACCTCTCTGGTGGCAAAAGTCACCTATAAAATATTTTGTATAAATTTTCCTTATAGGCTTTTGACATTGTTAGTTTACAATTTCTATCACACAATTTCTGCCATTTATCTAATTCTATTGCATAACCAAAGTTTTTAGCCCATCTTATCATTGTTTCTTTCACTTGCTCTTCTTTCATTTTAATAGTCAGTAAGCACCTATATTTTTTTAAATTAATTTTTCATCTGTCCCTAGCAATATCTGGTCTAGTTCTGTTGGTTCTTTATAGAAACCATACATTCTTGCATCTTTCTCATATCTTGGTTGTATTTGTACATTTGGCCACCTTGCTAAATCAATCCCTTAATTAGTCAGTTCTTGTTTAGATTTAAGTTCCCTTTATCATTGAAAATGTCTTATACCTTACAATTTTTTCCATATTAATCATATTCGGATGTATCAGTGCCTCCATCATGGAGACCCAGACTGGTATTTTCATGTAATGTCTTTCTTTAATTTTCCTCCATGCTGACAATAGTACATTTCTAACAAGGTGTCTTTGAAAATATCCATGTATTTAATTCTTCCCATGCCATAGAAAAGCATGCCACCCCAGTTGGAGGTTATGTTCCTCCAAAGTTAATAGTCTTTTATGTCTCAGATTTACCCATTTCTTTCACCCAGAAATGTGCAAAGGCCTGGTAATATAGCTCCCAAACTGGCAACCCAAAGCCCCCTTTAAGTTTAGGATCTTGAAGCAGTTGCAATCTTATTCTTGCTTTTTTCTCTTACCAGATATATTTGAATATCATTTTATTTAGTTCTTCAAAGAATTGTTTTTCTGATTTTATCAGGATTGTTTGAAATAAGAGTAACAATCTCAGCAAAATGTTCGTTTTTATTGTGGCTATCCTTCCTATCAACGATAGCTGCAGGTTTTTCAATTTCTCCAAATCTAATTTGATTTGTTGTAACAGTTTCATATAGTTATCTTCTTGAATAGTTGCGCATCTTGCTGTTAGCTGGATTCTTCATCAACTCTTTTTTTTTGCTTGTTTGTTTCTCTGTATCATTTTTAACTAGTATTTTAGTTTTCTCTTTATTCATTTTCAGTCCTGCAACTTCACCATACTCTGCTATCATTTTTATTAACTTGGGTCCAGATTTTTGTGGTTCTTCTAAAATAAATACCAAGTCATCTGCAAATGCCTTTAGCTTATACTCTTCTGTTTTTATTTCCATTCTTTTTATTTCTGAGTCTTGTCTAATATTTCTGATTAATACTTCCAGCGTTAATATAAATAGTAGGGGGGGACAGCAGACCTCCTTGTCTCATGGCTTATGTTAAAATTCTCTGTCATGTCCCCATTAACTATCACTTTTGCAGTTTGTTTGGAGTACCATATATACTTGAGTATAAGCCGAGTTTTTCAGCACATTTTTTGTGCTGAAAAAACCCCCTCGGCTTATACTCGAGTGAGATTCCCCTCTGAAAAAAAATGGTGTGGAGCTCCGGAGCTGGGCAGGTGCTTCCCTGCTTCCGTGTTTCCTTTGCAACTTTTAAGCATGGGGGTAATTGGAAGCAGAAAAGTTCTTGCATGAGGATATATTTTTTCTTTTTTTAACTGTTTTTTTTTGGGGGGGGAAAGACCCACCGTCATGTGAGAATGCTCAGACACGAAATCTATCCGCCCGAAAATAAGTGTGTGTGTGTGTGTGGGGGGAATTTAACAGAGGGAAGATGTAGGGAGAAGGCAAAAGCGACGGAAGATCCTTCAGGGGAAACTGAGGGGGAGACTCACCCTTGGTCCAGGTGAGCCCCCTTCCCCACCCCTAAGGAAGCAGAGGCAGCCAGCAAGGGCAGGCAAGCCCCACTTCACGGACTCCGTCTGTCCTCGCTCCCACCCACCCAAAGCCACGAAGTCCCCAATCGCGCAGCCCAGATCGCCCTCCCTCAGGGGCAGCACGACGCCGGTGTTTCCAAGACAAGAAGCTCCGCCGTGCAATGAAGCGGCCTGGCTCTAGGCTCGCGGCTCAGAAAACAACCGAGCCGAGGTGGCTTCGGCTCCGCTCGGCTCGTTTCTTAGCCCCAGCTGCTTTCAGTCCACTCGGGAGGAGGGGAGGAGGTGGTGGCGGCGGCTCGCGTTTTCTGAGCTCTGAGCTCTAGGCTTGCGGGCTCAGAAAACAACGCGAGCCGCCGCCACCACCTCCTCCCCTCCTCCCGAGCGGACTGAAAGCAGCTGGGGCTGAGGAAACGAAGCCGAGCGGAGCCGAAGCCACCTCGGCTCGCGTTGTTTTCTGAGCCGCGAGCCTAGAGCCAGGGCGCTTTCATTGCACGGCGGAGCTTCTTGTCTCGGGAAACACCGGCGTCGTTGCTGCCCCCTGAGGGAGGGCGATTCTGGGCTGCGCGATTGGGGACTTCGTGGCTTTGGTGGGTGGGTGGGAGCGAGGACGTTGACTTTAAGCGCTGCCGATCGAGTGTTTCACAAATACCAGTGGGACCTCCGTCCACCACCAGCCTTCCCTCTTTTGCCTCCTTCCTTCTGATCAATCAGGTTTTCCCAGTATTTGCTCACAGCTGCGTTTTCTCTTCTGCCGTGCTAGGCGTTGAACGCGGGAATTTCTGATTCCCCTTACACGCGCATGGATATGCCGCGGGGCGTTTTCTTCCAAATGCCCCACGGGCAGAGAACACTGACTTTCATGATAGTGAGATCATTCCTCAAATTAATTGATTCACTAACCCAAAAGAAGAAGATGTTGATGACAGTGGGAGGCAGGAGTCACTCTCTCCCTTGCAAGAAAAAAATGAGCCATTCTTATGATCTCTCTCTCTCTCTCTCTCCCCCTGGAATATAGTCAAGCCCTTTCCAGCACACGCGATCCGCCCCCGCCACTTTGCACCTTGCAAATGCAAAAACCCCGGGATTTTGCATTTGCAAGGTGCAAAGCGGTGGCGGAGGATCGCGCGTGCTGGAAAGGGCTTTACTGTATTACGGAGAGAGAGAGAGAGAGAGAGAGAGAGAGAGAGAGAGATCATAAGAATGGCTCTTGCTTTTTTCTTGCAAGGGAGAGAGTGACTCCTGCCTCCCACTGTCATCATCATCTTCTTTTGGGTTAGTGAATCAATTAAACCTTTCATGATAGTGAGATCGTTTCCCAAATTTCCCTTAAATCAGGGAAGAAATCAGAAACAAAACTTTGGACTGAGAATAAGCCTGTTCCTATGATGCCATTTTTGTTCACTGCAGTGTGAAAAGTGTGAAAAAACACACTTCTTTTTCTTCATCTTCTTGTTCCCTATTTACTGGTCTCTTTCAAAGAGGAAATTGTGAACATCAAACTTATTCTCAACTGTCCTAGTGAAAGTTTTTATTGGTATCTATTTTTATTTTTGAAATTTACCAGTAGCTGCTGCATTTCCCACCCTAGGCTTATACTCGAGTCAATAAGTTTTCCCAGTTTTTTGGTGGTAAAATTAGGTGCCTCGGCTTATATTCGGGTCGACTTATACTCGAGTATATACGGTATATTGCCTCAATCATGTTAATAAATTTCTCCCCAAAGTCCACATATTTAATTGTAATAACATACGTTGCCAATTTACATTATCAAACATTTTCTGTGTATCTAAGAATATCAATGCCATTTGTTTTTCAGGATGCATTTCATAATACTCCAACATGTTCAAAATAATTCTCACATTATTCCTAATTTGCCTTTTAGGTAAAAATCCATTTTGGTCTGAGTGTATAAATTCATTCAAGAATCTTTTTAATTGAAGCATAAATTTTGTCATCTGCATTGAGTAGCGATATTGGCCTATAATTTTTTATCTGCATTAAATCTGATTCTTCTTTCGGTATTAAAGTTATATTTGCTTCCATCCATGTATTTGGTATTTTGGCCTCTAACAGTACTTCATTATAAACTTCCAGCATTGGTAAACCTAAAGTATCTTGTAGACATAAAGTTCGGCCGGTAGTCCATCTGGTCCAGGTGTTTTATTATTATTTTTGTGTGTCTTGATTGCCTCTGTTAGTTCCATCATCGTTATCTTTTCATTCATCTTCACTGTTTCAGGTACTTTAGGTAATTCAGCTTTCTCCAAGTATTTTTTTCTTCTGATACCTTCTCCTTATTATATAGTTTTTCATAATAATTCTGGATAATTCTTTTTGTGGTCTTAATTACAAGGGAATATGTGTGTA